>NC_088110.1:15039605-15339868 GCF_036370855.1 Dromaius novaehollandiae
TGGCCTCTTTTCTCTCTCTCGTGCTTTCTGCCAGTAAACAGCACTGATCCAGAAAGGTCTGTTTCACTTTACCAAGACAGCCTTGACAGATGCTGATTGTTGTACATGGGAGGAAAACGTACAACTGCATTTATCTGAAAAGTGTCAAAGTAGTTCAATTTGAAAGACTAGATTGGAAGAACTTTGTCTGGGTGATGTGCAGTTATTCATAGGATTTTATGAGTGCTGCCCTGGAGAAAATGAGTTTGCAAGCAGGTCAATGCTCATTACATTTTTTTTTAACAATTAATTGCTTTCACTTTGTGAAACAAAGTTATTTGATTGTGTAAGACATTTCCTAAACATAGCATTCTTGGTTTGTATCCAAGCTGAGAGATATAAACTATATTTTTTAAAGCAAACAAGCCAGCAAACAAACAAATACTCCAAGTACACCAGAGATGGAATTTTCGGAACCAGAGAATGCTTCATTCCTTGACTGCAGTGGGAAAAGTGACAGCCATTTCAGTAGGAGTAAAGAAAGGCCAGTTCTAAAATTTTTTACTCACTACTTATTTTTGCATATGTAAAATATACTACACTTCCATTATGTTTTGTTTAACATCTGTATTTTCATCATTACAGTTTGACAGCTTGATGAGTAAAGGAACAAAACAAACCGAGAGCCTTATTGTAGATGTAGATAGCCAACAGACAGTTTTGAGAGAGGCTGTAACATTAGAACTGTATCTCTTAAATCTGTATAATACTTTCAGTGTTCATAAAACACAAATGAATGTACATGAAAGGTCATGATGAATGATACTTTCTATTAGACTTACAGTGAGGACAGATGTGTAGTTTGAGGATGCAGATTCAGCGCACAATTAAATAATTAATCAAATACTGATAATGAAAGTATAATCCTTAAGTATGTTATGAATTGGGTAATATGCAGAGAGTTGTAATTCCCTTCCCTTATCTTTTAGACAGTGGATACGTACAACAGCTGTTCATCACGACAATCCTGTTGGAGGTAACTGCCCCTCTGATCTGTCAGACAACCTGCCTGTGTGATCATTTCTGAATCTGATTCAGTAAAACCGAGTCAGATTAAGTTAAAGTATTAAATACCATGTTTTTCCTAATGAAATTCATGATAAGGGTTGGGATATTTTCCCTGGTGGAACTTAAGGGGATGGCCATTTCCAACATGTGGTGGTAGTGAGAAGTTGGGAATTCAGTGATTTCTCCAATGGGAATAGGATATATCTTTGCAACCTTTTACTACTTACAGTATTTGTGTGTTCTTTAGGTGATGCATATGGGCACAGATTATAAAATATTAGATTAAATAATCAAATAAAAGCTATGCTTTTATATCCACTCTGATTTGAGTATGCTGAATTTCAACATGTAAAAAGAAGTCCACAAATAAAGCATCTCTCATTCAAATTACTCATTTTTTTAATCTGCAGAGTTTTATATCTGCTATTTCTAATGAAATGCAGAAGCATGAAACTGCAATTATACATTAAGCATTTCAGAGCTTTATTGTTGTTAGAAATGAGGTATAAGTGCAGTAATTGTATATGACATTTTAAGGGGCAACTGTGGCACTGAAGCATGATGGACAGATTTTGGGGGGAAGACAATGTTTTCTGGAAATATACAATAGTGCTTCTTGGTGGAGTAAAAAGTGCCCTGAATATCGTGTGGGAGAAGTTTTATTGTAATCGTTGTGTCAGCCTACTCAGGCTACAGATTATAAGTGTTCTAAACAGAACTGCTTTTGATTCCAAATAAAATATAAACTAGATTATCTACTAAAGGACATTAATTGAGGAACTACTTCCTGAGGCTAACTTTTCCAGAAAAAGGAAGCATTAAATGAAAAGTTGTCAACATAATGCTGACACAAGTTCATGTCTGAAAACTGTTTTTTAAACTAAAAAGCTTCAGCCAAATCCACAGCCAATGTAAAATGCAGAGGTGATATCTATTAGCTGATCTCCCAGATTTTTGAAAGACAGGATCTTGAGCTGCCTGAAAAATACTGACATACATCAGCTTCCAGATTTCCTTCTAACTTTACACCAGCATGCAATGCAACTGTTCCTTCACTTTAGATGCTCCATACTTGCCATTCTCTGAAATTTATTTGTATTCTTCCAGAGAATTCTAATCTCTTTGACATCACACTTGATTTATTCTATCTCCACATTCTTAAGAATGTAACATGTTATTAAGTCCCATTTCTATTTCCTTGTTTTCCTTCTATTCTGCCTAAAATGCGAACAAGTGGCACTGTTCAAGACACTCATTTGCTGTCTGCATTTCCAACTATTCATTGCCAAAAGACTATTATTTACCTTTCCAACATGGTGTGGTAATGGTGTATCAATCTCTTCTTTGATATGCATTTGGTTCCATATCCAGGCTCTTTTAAGTCGTTTATGACTGGTATTGTTTGAAGAAGAAAAGTTTTGTTTTGTTTTTTGACCTTCTTTATAAGCAAATGCTGGAGCCAAGAACAATAAGAAAAGTAGAATAAGATTCTTCATCTTCTTCTGTAGCCTGGAAAGTATAATAAAATATGAAAACTATGTATATAACAACAGAATCACATTAATCAGAGAGAGCACACATAGAAGAGCAAATGGACTTTCCTTCTAGAGAAAATTTGATTACTTTCTGTAATTTTTCATCTGATCAAATTGGAAATATCAGTCTTCTTCCTTGCACAAAACAATTTTAACCAGATGATGTGACAACTGTAAAAAAAAAAAAAAACCTAAGAAACTTTGAATTAAACAAAAAAATTGCAAGTTCTTAAAACAAGTATTAAACTCAGCATCTACATGAGCTACCATAGTTGATTAGAAGAGAAGATTCGGTAGCAAAGATGACCGTTCTGCGTCATGGAAAACACTACAGAGCATTGCCACGGGTGAGAGTAGCCGCAGGAATCAACTCTGTGGCTGAGCCAGATCAAAGTTTATGTTAACTCAAGTTGAAATCATATGTTCAAGCCTGACAGGCCAAAATGCAAAGTTTTGACTTTCCCTGACACAAAATATGCTTTAATCAATATCTTTATATGGAAAATATTGATTTAGAATAAAACCTGTTTTTTGATGGAAAAAATGATTCATGTGAAATTTTCAATCAATTCCAAGTACAATGTAGAAAATTATCTTGCTCAGAGAGCTCATTTATTGATTCAATTCCTTCTCTTTTGAAAAGTATGAAGACATATATAAAGTTCCTTTATCCCTTATTCTCAGGTTTTACCATATATAAAATGATCATTCCTGAAATTATTCTCAGGTGAAACCATTTTTTAAATCATATGTTAATATTAGCAAACTTTAGACCTGACTTTCATATCAGATTGAGAAGTTCATTTAATGTAGCAAAGCTGATTAATTTTCTTTCTGAATTTTCCCTTTGCAATATAAAGCACTGTGAAGGAACTTTAACACTCAAATAATCAGACTTTAAATTACACATAAATGACTTTCCATTAGCTTTTAGGAGCTGTCAGCATGTACATCAAAAATGAAACAGTTAATTGCGATAGAGCTAAGTTGACATCACACAGTTTGCTAGATGCAAAATTAAATTAATATTTTGGGCAGGAAGGTGGCGAGATATTTTCAAAATTGCTCTTTGGTAACGAGGCAATCAATGTTATCCCATGGTGCAGCATCATTATCAGTAAAAAGATTTTATTACAACATGAAATTTTGCTTTCCTGTACAATTCTCTTGTATACATTGTTGTACAGAAGCTGCAGAACATTCCTTATTTGTGAATGTGTAGGAAATAGCTAAGTAAAATAGTTTTGAAGCTGCTTTTTAGTAGCTAAGCTAAGTGTTTTATGCAGTTTTTGGATTTATGTAAATCTTTTTGATTCAGATAGGTTTTTTTTTGTATTCCATGTAGTTACTTGGGCTTTGAATTTTTGCAGGAAAATGAGTGAGATTTAATTGTTTTGCATTGTTTTGTTTGGGTATGTGAGCCTTTTACAACTGGAAAGTGCAAGACATTGATTATGATTCTGTTGTGATCACTTCAGTCTGTCTTTTATCCATAAAATTACGAAGCATGGTAACCAAAGAAAAAGCCAGTTGGTTAATGTTGGCTAGTACAGACTATAGTTTCTGAAACTGTGTTCAAAAAGTTGTTTTTCTTGTTGCAGTGGTACAATGGGGATCTCATGTATTGCTGTAGCGAAGTGATTAGTTGGGAAAACTGAGGGCAGTACTGCACACTTAACTTGCAATTACTTTCACTGTAACTGATACATTTAAAAACACCCTTGCAAAAAGCATTATTAACTTAAAAAGTCAAATCTCCATTAAAACATGCTGGTGACAATATGGATCTGCTTTGTAAAGAGAAGTTTTGTGTCTTCCAGCTGATCTGTTTGCAGGAATGGCTCTCTTGTCATTAGTGCTCAGTTCAGGGCCTGTCACGGCCTCTGTCCACCTCCCTGGGGTAATTCTGCCGCTGGTGCTGAGAATGAGCACGAGAAACAGCAACTCCAGGGCCTCTGGTATCCTATTACGGGGGAACTGCTTATTAGAAATTGAAGGCTCAAATTCATAAGGAGCATGCGATTATCTGGGACTGAGGTAATATCCTGATTATTCCTAAGGATTCGCTGAGCAAACACAAACTCTCCTTTTGCGTAGGTGGCCTGTATGTGTTTCACAATTCAGGCCTTGTTTGAAAGGCTGGCTATTAAATAAGAAAGCATCTGTGAGAAGACGAAGATGTCCCTTGGACATATGTGTGATACTGCTGGGTACTATGGTAATATCCCCAACCTCCTTGTTTTAATTGAAAGCCTTTTTTATGCCCTCTGCACTAGTCTGAATCTTCCTAAATAGATGTACGTTTCAGCTGAAACTTAAGCTAGCCCTTTCAGTCAGCTGATCCATCGTCAGGTTCTCAGATTTTAAGGTGGTTTCACTTCCTTCAAGCACTCATTAATGGATCCTCTGTTGATGCTTTCCCGGTCTCTTTGGGAAGTTAAAATTTCCTTTATGAACAATTTGTTTGGTGGAGTTTAGGTCTGCCCCTTGGTGTGCACTGTAGGTCAAACATAGACTAAGACAGAAGAGTCCCTTGCAAAAAATGCCATCTGCTTCATCTTTGGCATTTTTCAGAATTTTTCATTTTGATAAAAGTACCATGGCACACTAGAGGGCTTTGCATGCCAGCCGCTTTAGGAATATTTGATTAGCATGGCTCCATAGGACAGTCTGACTCTGAGATGAGTTACTGCATGATACTGTGAGTTTTCCATTCTGCAGTGGGAAGTCTCCATAACTATTGAATCAGTAGTTGAATTCATCATGGTATTTAAGAATACACTTCTCTGGCAGCACGTACAAACACTTCACAAGCAGGACCCTGCAGAGCAGTAACTGGAGAAGGGCGCTGCTGCCTTGGTGTGAGCGCCGCGTTCCATGGATGCTGCCTCCTGACAGGCTGTACTAAATGTCTGTCTTTTTCTGGCCATGATAGTTTTCTCTTCCAGCAGATCTCATTTGAAATGCCAGATATAGTAGCAGAAAAGAGATATTCCTGTGCCTGAACAGAGGAATGAATTCCTGCGGAATCGGAAGCGAGAAAGTTTGTGATGGATGACAGGTGAATGACATGCAGGGATTGGCTTTTCAATTCATTTCATGCCCACTGTGGGCAGCCAGGACTGAGAAGAGGAAATCAGATGCCCCCTTTCAAGTAATGACTCCGGCAGCCGTACGCAGAAGAGGACAGCCGAGCGTGTGCCGCGGCTGACGCATGGTTCCTTGCCGTGCGCGGCCGTCGCTGGTATGCCCCGTGATGTCCCATCGCTGCTCTGCCTTGACGTCCCTGCTCCAGCTACCTCGCTGGCTCTAACTGATTAGACCAATAGCTCAAACCTCTTTTTTCGATCCAAGCAGGGAATACAATGTTCCTTAAAGATAGCGGGGAATGGTTTATTCAAATAGCTAAGTTTCTTGCTATGCTCTTAAATTTTCTTTCAGCAAGTGATGATTTTTCCACCAACATTATTCATTTTATGTGTTGAGTAATTTTAGCAGATAACTCTTGGGCTTCAGGATACCACAGACAGTTAACTGAGAGATTTCGGTATTCAAACTGATTTATCGGGCACATGACTCATATCGTGTAGTTTCTTCTTGAAGATAGGGAGTAATTATTAGAATTGTTTGAGAGAGAGATACAGACAATGTGGTACTAATTAAAAGTTTGCATTTCACATGTTCTTTTGGTAAATAATCAACTGTAACATTGATGAGCAGCAAATATAAATGAGGAGTCCATGTAGTGAAAACCCAATTGATGAAAAATTTATATGAACTTTTGTTAACTTTTTTGTGGTGTTTGCTTCATATCTGGTGGACTTCTCACTTCAAAACTGCATATGAATGCTCATGTGAGGTTAATTTAGTTAGTAATGAGACTTTTTTATGCTTGCATGTTAAATAGAAGTGTAAACCAGGTTTCTATATGGAAACTTTGGAAAATGAGTAGACAATTGTAGTTGAAGTGATGTATTTCTTTGGTTGATCAGACTAAAATCTTACGTTAATCTTAGAGATTTTTTTTCCAATATCTGAAACTGATTCCAGGCAAGCTAGGAATAGTGATGAGGAAGATCCGAAGAGAGAAATTTACTTAGAAGTAAATATTATACATCAGAAAAGCAATAGGTAGTTCCTGATACATTTTAAAAGATTTTTGTCAGTATTATTCAGGTAATTTGCATGCCTGATTGTCAGAAAAGCTGGAAATTAAAATGATTATTTTTGCTTATGGTTTCTTGGTTGGAATCTGAATGAATGTGAATGAAAATTAAAAACTCCATGCAAAAATGCATGTTTCATCAAAGCAGAAAAAATTAACAAAATTAGTGATAAATGAACAATACAGACTAGAATATATTCCATTCCAAAATGCTGGAAATTCTGCCATTTCTAGTTGTTAATCCAAACTGAGCTGAAACGCCTACAGCAATTTGAATGTGGGAAATAGTAAATATTGGAAACAGTATGTTCAGTGCATCGTGAGACATGTAGGGCTTGGAGGGAAGCGTCTGGCTGGGCTCCCCGCACCCGCGGTGGGGGTCGGGGTGCCCCGGGGCCAGGTGCGGGCAGGGGGGCCAGCAGGCTCTCCACGACAGGACAGTGCTGGCGGTTTCGTGAACCTCGTCCCCCGTGGGATCCGGGCCGAGGGCCCTTTCTGTTGGGTCAGCTCTGCCCGGCGGCATGGCTCGCCGGGGCGTCGCAGCTCGGCCCGAAGCGTGCCCTTCTGCCCCGGCAGGGCTCTGCGCGGTCCCTGCCTGCTGAACGCAGCTGCAGGGCTAGCAAGAGCTGCCTTGCAAAAACTGCTAAGATGTTAGTTTTAGCACCCGTCAGGATAAATGCAATAGAGTATGCATCCATGTGTATTGCTACTTTGATGTTTTCCTGAGAAAGCAAAGTCTCCCTGGAAAATGATGATTTATTGGACCTGAAATATTTTACCTTTTTTCACTAAACTGAAGGCAGATGTCCAAGGGACCTGCACTGAGTATCTTCTGGTGACTTGGTACTTTCAAGCCTAAGAAAACTTTCTTGTCACCATCTTTGTCAGAAAAGTGGAATTTGTAGAGCTTTAGTTTAGATTAATAAGTATTTTCTAACTATCTTCCCCCCTCCTCTCTGCTCTTCCCACCCCAATACTCCTAAGTAGCTCCGTGCAAATAATCCTCTTGAATTTGCACTGGATTAAACCCTATGATACAGAGTAGCCAACACTTCTAAATTTGATATCTTTTCAGAAGCAGATAAATTTTACTTTGATACACAATCTAAACTCCTTCAAAATTGCTATGCCTAATGAAGCCATGCCAGATTTAATCCAAGAGCAGAATCTGACCCAGTGTCAACTAATTGAGCAACACTGCCTTATAAAACCATCAGTTTTCTAATTAAATTATCGTCTATATCACGTTAAGGGTAAATATGTGAATATAATAAGTAGTGAGAAATAGAAAGGTAACCTAGCAAGCACATGAAATGGATAAATGATCTTTTCCTTTGCAATGCGTATAGGTTAATGCACATTTAGCTTGCTTTGCAGCAGGAGCATGTTAGTACAATTCTTTGGTAAGCAGGCAAAAAACATTATTAGAAGAAAACAGTCATAGCAATACTTTATGCTGCCTTTCAGGGACCTTGAATGGCTGTACAAACATAAATTGATAAAGCCTCCTCAGTTCTCTGTGAAAAGTACTGCGGTTACATAAAAAGCTGTATTCTCTTCACATAGTGCATTTGAAGCACAGAGGACTTAAATGTCTGTGCCATCTCCTGAACAGCAGACCAGGGTCAGATGTCACAACCGAATCTCAGATTTTGTTCTCCCAGTTTCTTCATCTGATAATTAGACAACATTGCTCTAACCAGCCTCTAACAAACCCAGAGAAAAAGGGCAGCAAAGTCCTAGAATAGGTATAATTGTTACCTGCACTGCAGTTTCTAGTTGGCATCTAAGTTGCAAAAACGTGATCCTTCTTTGCTCCCTTGAGCTTATGTATGTCAGAATAGTTGAGGGCATACAGTGAGTTCAGTGAGAAACGTGACCTAGGGTAGATCTTCAGCCTCTAGTAACTTCACCTAAAAAGAGTTGTCCAAGTAAATTGTGCAACACTTGATTTGAAGCAATTGTATTTTTTGTTGCCTTCTCAGATATAACATTTTTTCAGATGTTACTCAGTGTTTCTCTCATTTTTTATTAAAGCTGTCCTGTCGCATGTTCTCAACAACGACCAACAATTCATTTTGAAATAGATCTTGCCTAAGAACAGTGTGCTGCTTTGCGTTTTCCAGATTATTGAATTGATTTAAATGTGCGCTGTGCATGGCTATCTGGTGTTATATTTCCGATTGCCCTTATGACAACTTTATGCATTTGAGAAGTGGTTTCCACTGATAACTAAACAGTCTGGAGTGCAAATGCCTACCTGAAAACTGATTATAAAATGACTTTTTATATGCATGATAGTACTTTTGAGTAAATAGCCACTTCGCTGATTAAACAGTCTGGAGTGCAAATGCCTATCTGCAAAGTGATTATAAAATGACTTTTTCTGTTCATGATAGTAGCTTAGAATAAATAGCCACTTGTATAGCCACAGTATCTTAACTATATTTGTTACTTAAAAAAAAAGCCACTCGCTATTGCGAGAGCACTGCTGTTGCATTTGGTGTTCAGATGTTGATGGTGCAGTGCTGTACGTCAGCATAGCTGAGGAGATAATTCTGAATCTGGCTCCTGTTTTGGCTCTGTATATTTTTCTATTGTCTTAAATACGGAAATGGTTAAAAATTGAGGGGAGGCAAGCTCTGTTTTGGCTTTTGGCTTTTCTTTCTTTTTTTTTTTTTTAAAGAAACAAAGCCACCCTCCAATCTACTGAGTGAATGTCCATGCATTAAAGACAGGTGAGAAGCAGTAGTAAAAACTGCACAAATGACCTGCTACAACTTCCAGACTCCCCGGCTTGCATTTTAGCAACTGTCTTGCCAAATCCAGGATTAAAGAGCTGCAGTACATACTAAGAGAAGGGCATGTGAAATGGCTGAATGAGTGACACAAGCAAATGTGAAGTGAAAGTAACAACTGTGTGCTTGAAGTGGACATTCTCTGTAAGCAGAATGGTCTTAGAGAAATGAGTGAGGAAGTTATAAGAGGTCACAAAGGTCTCTTTTGTTCCTTGCCGAGAAGCTTGTATGGAGAAGGAAAGTATGGGTCTGCAAACAGACTGTATATTAGAAGATGCTTCATCACAGATCTGAAGGAAAAACAAGACAAGGCCAAAGTCAGGTGTAGGATCTGATCTCGTATCAGTAAATTCTTCTGACTTCACTGGAGCTTGTTTTACATCAGTGGTGTGCCTGATAATATTTTAGCTGTGTAGATTAACAAAAATAAAAATGTTAGCATGAGTGCAAAGAGAATAGCCTACAGGAGGCTTTGCTTATTTTGATTTATGAACAGTGCAGTACTACTGATGCAGTCATTGTAAACCAGAAAGATTGTGTTTCATGTTCTTGTCCAGCTTGGCTGGACACTCTCTTTAGGTGTATGAGAGTCGGTTTAGACAGTTTGTGTCTGTCTCTCTGCTGGCCCATCGCTGCATAGCTGCTGCAGTGAAGGAGCAGTGATGTGCTCCCAGCTGGGACAGGACCTCATTCCGTTTTGCCTATAGCTGTTTACTGTGATGCGGTGAGGAATATGCCCCTTTGGACAAACAGTCGATAGCAGATAGAGCAAACCATAAGGGTATCTTTACCATAAGCTCTCTCTTACTGATACTTTGGCCATAATCCCTAATATTTCTAAAATCCAGAGAAGCCTTTTTTTCTTTAATTGAAATCCCAATGGTTTTGAACAGGGGCTTGAAAATTCCTTGCATTGCTCTGAATCTGACCGGTTATTTAGAGGCATGACCTCCAGGAGAAACAGGAAAATGATTTTGGTGTTGGTGCTACTTCAATTCAAATACTGTTTCTTACAGAACTAACCTTTAAAAGGAGCCTGATAACCATATCAGTAGAATTATAACATTTACTGTTACATACTGCAGTACGCGAGACTTAATCAAATTGGTCTCTGTCTCACCCTGGCTCACAAAACTCCTTTGCTGACAAATGCAGATTTTGTTGAGAGAGTTCTGAGTCAAGTCTGTTGGACAGTCAAGCACCAAGGCCCAGAATCTCAAAGGTAGGAGGGCATTTAACTTCTTTTGATTTCTCTTGATTTCTAGTCAATGTTGTCTTAATGCATATTTTCAAAAAAACATACAAAAACATGTTTGCAGTTTAGAGTGCTGTCTATATTCATTCCTACATGACTCGTATCTGATAAAGTAGGGATTAGTTACAGAACTATTGAACGTGCTTTGCTGGTGTAGACTCAGACTCAGTTTCCTGTTAACAAGTAGTCATTTGTTCAGCTTAGATCTTGATTTACCTACCTACACAACACATGCATACCTGCTGGCAAGCTGATTTGAAGCTCTGAGAAGCCTAGTAGCTGAAGTCTAGCGTAGGTGGGGTGTTCTTTGTAGAAGCAAGAATAAAGCATTGGTGATCCTTTTAGACTAGCAGACTGCCTAATTTCTCTCTCAGTATAGTAGGTCAAATTCACCTTTGCCTAACTCCATCGATTTATTTATGTTTCAATCAGCTCTGAAGTCGGCATCTATTAAAATTCAACAAAACCTTCTTGAACAATACATTTTTCTAGGAAAATTTGGAAGAAACGAGCTGATAGAAGGTGTGTTGGTTTGCATGGTTTAGTGCTGCTGTTAGGGCAGTGTACACCACCTGCAACTCCACTGACACATTTGCCAGGATGTCTGGTGTCATTTTAGATACCTCAGGGGGTCTGAAACACTTCTGTTTGTGGAGATGAATCCCATACATGATCTCATCAAACATGAGCATATTTCTATGTACTTGTATAGTATGCGTGAAAATACACAATGTCCATGTAGATCAGAGGGATCCTACGATTTTTTTTATGGGGCACACCAAAAATCTTACATGGGAAAGTCAGCAAACCAAAAGATGAATAATATTTCTGAGACTCATATACACAAACTATGATTCCTATTCAATCTTTAATTAAATCATTTTTCTATCTATCTATGGTAGTCTGTTTTTTTTCTGAGTTTCCTGCTTGAAAATCTGATAACTGAGAAGCAAATTCAATACTAAGCTGATCTCTTTGTGGACTTACAGGAAGCCTCATATTTGGACAAGATAAACTGATATTTCTTGAATCACTTCTGCTGTTGAAATGACAGTACAGATTAATTAAACTAGTGTTTACTGTGGTGAGGATGACATATATGTGATGCAGGCAAAACAGTACTTCGAACTCATTTAAATAAGCAGTAAGAGCACTGACTAGTTTTTCCTCTTCTCACTAGATCAGTTATGCACTGTAATGGTTGTTTTAATGGATTACTAGTTTCCTTTTATGAGCACCCTGCTACATATAGCAAGTAATCCACCAGCCTTTGCGAAACTGTTGGCCTTTTGCCTCTCCCAGGAGACAAATACTCATGAAGGTCTGTTAGAGCCACGCTGCATCGTTAGGTGAGTTTGAAGAAGCTGCCTCATTTCATGCGCTCAGCATGCAGATCATGTCTCATGCCAGGTGCAGAGTCAATGTCTTTACTCAGTTTTCACGATAATGTTATTTGTCATCACAGAGGCTGTAGAGATACTTGAGAGCTGATGATAACCAATTTGAAACTGAACAGATACCGTACGTGAAGCAATCAAATACTTCTGCTCTGGTTCTGATTAAGAGTTCTCACTCTGTACATGCTACTGCAGTGATAAAATGCCTTACTACAGAAGCCTTCCCCGAAGTGACCCCAAATTGGGTTAGAATGCTCTAAAGAAGGAGCAAGTGGTGTTATCCAGTCTCTCCACGCATAGAGTATTTAGCTTAAGATACAAATATGTTAGTGCAAAATGTAAGAAGGGATAAGATGGACTTAAGCACAGGGCCTAGTTTAAGCATTCAGTGTAAGTCCAGCTGCTGAAATCTTTTGAAGCTTGTTTGCGATTAAACAGAAAATCATTAAGCCAATTTGTGACACTGTTTCATAGCAAACAAATATATTTTCATAAACAGCAGATTTTGGCTTTCTCTTAGGAGCTGACAGCATGGCCAGTGTTGAGTTTAAGGTCACATGCTACTCTTCTGTATCACTGCACAGCTGCTGAGACTTGGTTGCACATATGTGAGGGGTGAACAGCTGAGGAGCAGAACTGTTGTGGTGTTTAATGAGTATGCTCAGGCACACGGGAGAGTTCGGGTTTTGATTTAGAACATTCTCACACCATCGTCATCATCATCATGTCACGTAGATCTCTGTGCTTTGTTGATTTAGAGGATTCTTTTTTTAAAAATCAGCCAGCTCGTAGGACCTGTGACTGATACAATTTTTTGCTTTCCAGGTGTTTTAGGGGTGAAACTAACAACCATAGAAAATTTGCTCTTGGCTTTGATGGCAGTTGCCAGATGCTGTTGAAATGTGAGCTATGTTTTTAGGTTTACTTTGCATTAAATACAACCCTTCTACTCTGAAGTGATCTAATAAGATGGGTGGAATAAACCTGGAAAGCACAGTTTGGAACCGCAGGCATTCATTTCAGTGGTGATCTTGCACTTAGGTGCACTCATTCCTAAAAATGGTCTAACTGATGTTGGTGAATGACTGAGTCTCTGTTGGTCTCCATAACCCTCAAAAGATTTTGTGTCTTCCACTCACACCCTGAGTGCTGGCATTAGACTGCTAGACAGCTTCCCAAGCCTGGGAATGGCTTGAGGATCTTCTGTTGCTTCCAATGACTTTTGTGTCAAAAAGCAGCAATTTTGTGGATTCTTTTAAAATCTCTTTCTTTTGGTGATAGTGGGAGAAAAAGCCCAGATGTTGCCATCATTTGATAAGAGAGGGTTTTTGTCTGACAGTCTTACCTCACCCAGTATGCCCTCTGCAATGCATATTAGTTGACTGTAGAATTTTTGTAAATATTACATGGGTGGACATAATTTTTAATGTGTGCATGTACATCTAAACATGTCGTAGCTGACTAAGCTGCTAATTGCAAGGACCCTAGCCAAAATATTGCAAGGATCTCTTTCCTTTGAAAGATAGGTGTAGGTGTATGCACACAGGGTGCTTTTTTTTAATGTGATTTTTTTTATTTTGTTTTTATATTAATGCCTATTCACCATAATTTAGTCCTCCACCCTCCAGGAGCATACTGAGTGGTCTTCATCACACTTTCCCTCAGGGAAGGTTTCCCAGCTACAGCATGGCCTTTCTAGGCAAAATCAAAGAGACAGAATGCTCCTTCAGGAAGAGCAGTAGCTTAACGCTCTGAGAACCCAGCCCTGTCTGTCAGGTTGATAAATATTTGGGGTTTGGTCTCTTTCAGTTGTTTCTGTTGGAACTATCTTGCTTTACAAATATAACTAAATACTCATTTTGGGCAGTGAATCTTGAGTCCTTGGTGCTCTCTGAAGTGGATGCAGATCCAGCCTCTTTCTCTCTTTTTTTTTTTAGCCATTTAACATTTGTTTAGCCCAAAGTGTGGTAGCTCCAGCAGAAGAGACTAGGCAGAGATGCCGGTGTCTCAGCATTGAGTTTCCTCGGTCCTCAGCAAGGGCTTACACACTCAGACATGTTGTTTGATTTTTGGGGTGGGGGTTAGCATGAGAAGGGGACAAGGGAATCCTCCAAAAGTTATTTGGCTCACACCAGTGCAAAAGCAGGACACTTCTGGTGTATTGGAGCTGTTGGCTACAAGATTTCTCAAGCATCTCTGACCAGAAACTTTGTTTCCTACAATAAATTTTGTGCACGTTTCAGAATTGATCTGTTTTGGTACTGTCCCTAGGTTAGCTGTGCTGTACATAGAGAGATTAGCTAAGGCTGCCGCTGCATGTTTAAGAGGTTGTCCAAGCTGAAACAAAATAAGGTGCACTATGAGAATAATGTATTATAGAGCTTTTTCCACTCCTCCTTTGTTTCCAGATAAAGTCTTAGTATCAGAGAGGCTTCCTAGCACAGAGCTCTGACTGAGTAGCTTTGATTAAGGAAAAGTCCCCATCCTTTGTGGAACTGCATACAATAAATATAATATTTAAAAAAAATACAATGAAGCTGTGTTTACAGCAGATAAGATTTTTTTGACATTTTCCTTCAACAAAAGCTCAGGGAGCAAAAGTACAATCTGTCTCTAACAGAGGCATCATGCATAGGTCACAGTAATTGATATTTATTGCACTAATAATAATCTGAGTCAGAGAAAACATGTTTAACTGTATGTGTCTAATTCCTTTGTCCAGATTATTCTACTGAGTAACTGAATGCTTTAGTGTTTCTCTGAAAACTAATTTTATGGTAGACAAAGAAAACATATACACATACATAAATCTCCTGTTTTCTGGCTGGCCAAGAGGTTAAAAAGCAGGGTGTGTCTGGATATATTTTGCTGCATATTTAGTATTCAGTATTTTTCTCCCTTTTTAAATGTCTAATTCAAATGTCAGTTCATTCTTCTCTGTTTCCTGCCCTTGTTCAGCTAGACTTCCAGAGCAGGCTTAATTAACTTTAAGACCTTTTTTGCCCACCCCTGTAGTTAGAGTCTTTTCCTGAAACATTTCCATTGTTATAATGTCCATGTGTTTGAGATGATACAAATGATATTACTATTACTGCTCTTATGAATTTACCATGAGCCTTTCAATATTTTTACTTAGAGCTTAGCTCTTGGAGTCAGGAAAATCTCAGCTTCACATCAAAGTAAAACTAGAGAAGCAAATTTCCAGCTTACAATGCTGATAAAGAGAAGCTGGAAAGCCTGAAAACTCAAGCCTCAAAAAAGAGGAGGCCTGAAAAGAGGAGGAAAGGCGTTTCTAGAGCTAGACTTTTTTCCTGTATGCTCTCATTTCCATGTTGGAACGACTGTAGTTTAACACGGTGTTGTGTTTTGCTCCATGGCTGTGCATTGGCTTAAGTAGGTCATTAGTCTAATGAATTTTGCAACCCCAATCCCCGATCCCAGTGCAATGGGGAAGAAGAAAAAATGTTTAGGGAGAGCTTGGTTCTTGGAACAGATCACAACCACAGTAGGTGCTAGTGCAAAATATATGAAATGACTGTAGGAGTGACCTTGTTTGAGGCCAGGCTGTGCTGCTGCACCCGTGAGGTAAGGGGTCTTTCCAAGTGATGGGAGCGAGTGCGGGGCTTTCAGCTGCCCGACCCGGGAAGAATCCTGCTCGTGGCCTGGCTTCTCTCACAAGCGCCCAGGAGGAGGTGGGTGGCAGCCCCGGCCCTCCTGGTGTTTGATGCGGTGACAGTGCCCGAGCAGTCAGCGCCAGGAGCAGCCCCACGGGATTGCCCCCCCTCCCCCCAACGCCAGCCTCCCGCTGGGCCACATCCGAAGGTAGCGGCTTTAAAGTAACCTGACTTTTTGGGAAGTGCTTATCTCCAGCAGATCTGCACTCCGTGGGTTTGCTGCCTGTATCTGAAACACAGCTGGAGATATTTGGTAAACCGAGATAGAATTTTTTATTCTCCTTGATTAGTGGTTGCATGAATGGAAAATTTATTTGTCCCACAGCTCATATTTTCATTTCAAACACCGAAAACCCATTTCTTGTGCAAATGAAGCCTTTCTCTTCATATGAAGAAGCCCCAAATCAATCTGTTTAAGGTGAGTAATGTAGTTCACCATTTGCTAGCAGAAGAGAAATATGCCCCTTTCTTCCTGTTAGAAACTTAAGTCTCTTCAGGTGCTGTTACTGGAGGATGCAACTATACTAACCCTAAACTTTTACCAAGACCTCTGCTGGCAAATCTAGTGTACGAAGCAAATGTGTTTGTTAAATGGTGCTACAGATGACAGACCTCCATAGGAACTTTGTCACTGTCTAGTTCCCATTATTGCCTCTGTAAAATGAACCCATCCCTGCTTTTTGTGCTCCCTGCTTTCTGCCCTTGCTTCTCAATTTCCATGCTGGATATGTATTTTGGTTGGGATGCATTAGTGATCTGAATGACCCTAAAATACACATACTTGTTTATTCCTTAATGGCAGCATAAAAATCCCCAACTTTAAAAGAACTGAACAAATAGAGAATATATACTATTTCATTCTAGGCTTTGATTCATAGATTCTGTGATGTAAAACAGTCTGGCACCTTATTAGGAGTATTGATTAGTTAGTAAGTTAGCAGGTAAGTAAGATTAGTTAGTTGATCAGTAGTATTGATTATTTGCCCTAACATGAGTAAACTGACTCTCCTGCAGACAAATCTTGTATATCTGAAAGACGATGACAGTAAAAGCCAATAAGGTACTGCAGATCTCCCCTGAATTCAGGTCTAGGACTGGGGCACGGTGGGAGGGAGGGAATATTCCACAAAAAGATTGGAGAAGCTAACCTAAAACCGTGCCAGCGGAGAATCTGCCTACGAAGCTGAACCTAACACAGGAACAATTCCAGTCAATGGCAGGATTTCCTATCATTTGCATCAGAGCAGCATTAGGCCCTTAGTCACTTAGGCAGTATGTGTTAAGGTAGGCTTTGCACTCCTAAAGGATTTCCAGAACACAAATTCGTAGCAGCTAGCGTCATGAAAGGAAATGAAAAGGAAGACAGGTCCTACCAAAGCGTCTCCTTACTTGGAAACATGGACAAGGGCAGCAGAAGGAGTTCAGCTGTATTCTCCAGACATACTGTGGAAGTCAGATTTACCTTTATACTGTCATACACGATAAGGACGTGGGCCTGTGTGTGCTGTGCAGATAACCCATCTCTGCACCCTGCAAACTTCTCCAGGTGCGAGGGGGACCACTCCAGATGTCGCAAGTGGACTTGGGACGCGAGGAGGATGCAGAGAGCATGATGGGGGATGAATGCAGTGGGGACAAAGCCAGATGGACTACTGCTAATTTGTGTAGACTGATAGTGGACTTTTTAAAAGAATATGTAATAGAAATAAAGGGCTCTTTCTCCTAAAGTTTTGGCACAGGAGGGTGGTGAAATCCCACAGGAACAGGAGGGTTTTGATGATAGCTAGACTGGGACAAGAAAACTCAGCTCTTTGGATTTCAGAACATGAAGAAAAACCCTGCTGAATTTGAAAGGTTTCTGCTTTTGATCTACCCCTAACCGATGCTGCTCGTTAACTCCTTGCACTTCAGATAATAATGTTGGGGCAGAAGAATATTCTTTCCTTTCCACTGGCCTTTGGGAAAGCTGCCCTTATGACTTCTGAAGCGTGTCCCAGGTGACCCTGCTTGTCTCGCCTCTGAAAGATCCATCATTTTTCACTATCGACTCTGGACCCTTTCATGGATGGTATTTGGTAACACTTTTACATGCAAGTCCTAGTTTTTTAAAGAAAGTTTTGCTGTCTCACTCATGCCAAAATACTTGTCTGGAGAAAAGTCTACGAAAGTGTCCATCCTCCTGCTTGCCTCTTTCTAGTTTATTGATTATAAGTCTAGTTCTAGTTTATTGATTATACTTAGATATACTCAGAGTGCCAAAACTGAAGTAATGTGAACACCTAAAGTGTACGGAGAAGTTTCTCCTCTGCCCCTCCTCTTTGTCCAGCCCTGAAAGAAACGGAGCACTTGAAAATTTCCAGTTCTTGTGGATGTCTGCGGGTTTTAATTAAACACCTAAGAGCACTGGGCTCCAGGTCATCACTTTGCCAGCCCAACAGATGTGTATGGCAGTGTATATACAGAATAGGCTCCAGGCACAAATAGCATCTATCTCAGCAGTATGTTACAGAGTGAGCTTACATAAAATATTCAGCAAAAGCTTGCGTTCAGAATATAGGTAGTTTCATGTTTCTTGACAAATTTGAAATTCAGATCAAGATGAGTGAAGCTCAGGTTCTTATTGAATGAAAAGGCTAATTTATATCCTTGTATTTAAGAACCTTAAATATGATCTTGACAATTTTTTATTCAACTGCTTATGTTTTGAAACCAGGCTCCTTGCAGAATTGAGGAGGAAGGTGGAACATGTATGGATGAGTGATGTACATGAACTTTGCACATCCTTACTGCCAGCATTAGTGGTGGTGGTGGGGTTCGTGGGATCGCAGTGGGGCCCATAGTGGATTCCCATGGCATGGCTGGGAACGGGCCCAGGAGCAGGATGCCTCGCTGTTCTTGGCTGTTGCAAAGGTGGCTCCTGATCATGCCTGTCCGCGGCAGCTTGGTGTCTGCCTGCTGCCTGTGTTTGCAGGGGGAAGGAGCCTGAGTCGGCCCCTCAAACAGGGCAGGTGTACTGAACGGAAGGCAGCAGCTGAATCAAGCAAACTCTTTCTCATCATGGGCCAAACTAATACCCGCCTCTGGATTTTACTAGGGTCTGTTCTCCTAATTCAAATCCTGATCAGCTTTTCAAAGGCATGTGTGGGGAATTAAGTGTACAACTTCTCCTTAGTTATTGTGAGCTGGGTATCTCTCTCTTTTTGTCCTAGCAAATCTTCATCTCCTGGGGGCTGGATATATCTCCAGTTTATACAAATAGTCACTCTCTGCTCTGTTCTAGGGTAGAAGGGAAACAGCCTTATGAATTCTAAGCCCTGAGGGATTTTTGGATTTTTAAACACCCAAGGATAACAAAGGGCAAGGCATTTGTTTAAAAAAATGCACTGAAACATTTTTGTATCCAACAAATTTCTCACAAAGAAAGAATAACTTCTTTTTTCTTATTTTGTGCTAACATTTGAACCTCTGAATTAAACTTCTAGAACTCAAGTTAAAATCAGAATTAGGAGCACGTGGCAAAAATATCCATGAAGGTACCTTATAAAAAGGTCAGCTGCTAGAAATAATCCATTATCCATATCCTGTGAACCTCTGCTTTTTTAGAAAATATAGGGCCTTAGCTGGCCTGATTTAAGCCTGTAGTTCTGTAGACATGCAACCTGACAAGATAAAGGAATTTTTAAAAGTTTTTTAAATTTTTGTTTGAAATATTAATTGAAATATGGATTTATGGATACATAGTGCAGTCCTTTGTTCCGTAAGAGCTGTAAATCAGACAAGCTTCTAAACCAGAACCAGCCATTTTTACCTATATCCTGTTTTCAGTTCTGTTTCGCTCAACAAAGGCAGGATATGAAACAAACCTGTTCTTTCTTTTGGCAGTAAAGCTGTTAACTGTTTAAGTGGAACTTTCTCTGCTTAAGCTCTCTCTTTAGCTTTGAACCCTGTATCTAGTCCTGTGCAAGCTACAGATCACTGAATGACATGTAGCTAAATTATGGCATAATTTCAGTGTTAGCATGTGTTTTAAAATGTTTAGGAAACAGTTCTTATGGTTTTATATGTTACCTTATCTTACAGAGCTGAGCACTGGGAAATATTTCTTGTTACAATGCTGTAGCCTTCTCAAAAATAAACCCCAGTTTTGTGGACAGAGCAGGAATGATTTGTTAATTGAGTTTATCTCTTGCTTTCCAATTCATTTGTTTTATTGTTTCTGACTTCACATACTATAAGGCTTTCACATACTGAGTTAATTTTGTGTCCTCTTCTACCCCGGTCACCTTTTATTTAAGGATAGAAAACAACTTCTGGAGGTACCTCAGATAAATTGCAAGTCAGCATTTCTGTGATTTGTTTCTGTCTTATTGGTTGTTGTAACAAGGCACGAATTAACCTAAGATGAGAAGCTTTTTTAAATCACTGGAGTATCCTTGCTTTTGTCTCATATTTTTTGCTATCATCAATATCTATAATACCAAATGCTTTTACAAATGCGAATATAATGATTTACAATCAGAGGAGGCAGGAATGCATTGATTAACTATACCTTTGTTAACTGCAGTAGCAACTAACTTTTAATGTTTTCAGTAGCTGAGAAAAGAACAGATTTTTCTCACAGAAATTCATTTTCTTCCATATCTTTTTTTCATTGCATTTCTTTCTTTCCTTTATCTTTATTATAGCATGACAACCAGCACAGTCAGGTACTGTGCACACTGACAGTCCCACTACTGGAGAACAGACTTCTAACAGAAAAAGCAGTATCAGTTCATCTCTTATGCACAAATGCTTTGTCTCTGCAAGCTGTACAGCAAACCTGTTAGCTCAGGGACTTGCTACACTATATTTAGGACAAGATAAAAGCCTTTTCAACCAAATTCTTGCATCAAGCCACTGCTCATAAAACATCTTGCCAGAAAAAAATGGGTTTTTTTGGACAACTGAGAATGGGAAGGTTCTAAAATAAATGTTGCTGGTCTTTTAGAACAGGGGCTGTAAAACCTGGCAGTCGCTTTAGACTCCAGGGTACCTGAGCCATTTTGAATGTGAGACTTAGGAGACCAAGTGACTGAGGTGTTTATGAACCCTCTACCTCCAAGACTTGAACAATTCTCTTAGCAAGTGAGATATGCCAAGGGCAGCTAGTGTTTATGAGGGCTTTCACCTCTCCTTGGCCTTGGTCACAATAAGGCCATAGCACCTCTGAGAAGAATCCCGGTGGCCTACGCAACCCTTCCTTTTCTAGAACATACAGCATCGAATCTTAGCCTAGCGTACACCTGCAGCCTGTTACTGTCCACACTGCAAGTGCAATCATTGTATAAAGGGTTTACAGGTGCAATTTGCAGTATCATTTCTGCCCTTTTTCCATTGTGAATGTACACAGGCAACATAATATGAATATTATGAACCAGAACTGCAAAAAAGAACAGTTATTAAAGCGTAAAATGGCCCTTCTTTTAAACAATCTGGGAGCATCATGCTATAGCCCAAGAGAGCCAGAGATTTTCCTCCTCCAGAGTAAATTGTGAGCAGTTCTGCTGTTGTCTACGCTTAATTCGGTTTAAATGCCAGCAATATTGAACCGAAATGATGCTGTGGATATGTCTAAAATTCATAGCCTGCCCACTGGTGTTTCTGAAGTTAAGACATCAGAAGAGATTTTTAGTGGAGGTAAAAATCTTTGAAATTAACTTCACAGCTGCAGAACAGCAAATACCATCTATCGCTTACCTGATTCAGAGCTGGTGGAGCTTCAGCTTGTTTCAGATTTGTCAAATTCAAATCAACAGTATCCCAAAATGTTAAGCAGTACTCAGAAAATGAAGAACAAGTAGAAAAATCCACTTCTTTCTTCGTTAAGCAATACTGGGAGTGTTCGGCTCTCCAGTCTCCAAGGCTTTCCAGCTGGGAGTCAGCCTTTTCCCATCCTGCATCCCGGCATCCTGTTATTGTTCCAAGTTTTAGTAATACAGTGAGAAAAGGGAGTGGAGGAAACAAGATAAACTTAGCCGTATTATTGCTCTACCTACTTATTTGTTGCTCACTCTAATGAGGTAGCTGAATAAAAGGAAACTGACTCGAAGAGAAACATAGAACTTGGTATGTTATTTAGTACCTTTTTTTATAAAGAGTGTAAATTTTAGGAATTATCAAAAATCTGAGGCTGGTACTGTAAATAGTGTTTGATACTTGATCAGCACGGACTTTGCCTGTTTTGCACAAATGGGGATTTTTTAAAGCAGTTTGGAGATATCCTATCTATAAGAACTTTATACCAGCAAGCAAAAAAGCTAGAGCCCTCAGATGGATGAGGTTGGAGTTCCTGACAAAGCTCTGTCAGTGCTGAATGAGAAAATTAAATTTAACTGTGTTTTTCACAGATAAAATTATGACCCCACAAACAAGACAGTGGAGGTGGGCCTTCTAAAAGAAACTAGTGCTGGATTACTGATCAGTGATTACTGGATTACATCTGGATTACAGTTAGTTTGAAGCCTCGAGACCGCTCAGGGCAGATGGAAGGGGAAAGTTCAGTGTTTGCCTAACATTACTAAGGCCGACTTGCTCTGGAGTTGCACTCTGTGGGCAGCTCACCAAAGTAGGCCTCAGTGACTCTAATATTGTCGCTCTAATAATACCACTTTCATGACACTTAGGTCAGGATATCGTTCAGTGAGCCCACCTGGTCTGATACCCAGAGGGCTTCCTTACAGCCGAGCCCGAGTACCCAAAACCTTCCATGGGGCCGGGAGGCATCTTCGGTCCCACCCACCACTGTCTAATCCCTGTCCGCACGTTAAAACGCAACGCAAAGGTGTTCTGACATCTTCCAGTGTAAGCCGGGGGGGAATTCCTTCACTAAATAATGCAGAAGGAAATCTGAGAAGTGTGGGACTTAACTCAAAACTCACTTTTTTTTCAAACAGTTATAATAAATGTAGGCAAATGTTCAACATATCTTAAGTAGGACTTTAAATAATAATGATCCACAGTTAAATATTCTCTTGCCCCTATTTGTCATCACAGTCCAGCACAGGTGATGGGATTGATTTCCTAGCTTTCTAGAAGGCTGAGCTTGGTTAGATTATTTCACATTTTTATGACGTGTAGCAGCAAAGATGAATGACTCTTTTAAAATTTTGATACATTAATTATTCAGGAAGGTTAAGCAACTAATGAGCAGACATTTTTCAAAGTCTTATTTAAGCAGACCAACTAGAATTAAGTTTCCTTACAAGAAAATAAGCAGTTCCTATCTCATTGCTGAGAGAAGAGCAGGGAGGATGTTGATAGGAGTTTTCCAGGGAACTGCAACTATCTTTTCAGGATATAGCTCATGATAAACTGGTACCCACAGCAGACAACAGTTGCAGATATGATTTACTTTTGCAAATGACTTCAACTGTATTTACAACCTTTGCACGGCCTTTGATGTTCATATCTGTGGACCTGGGAGTAAGCACACTATTTAGCTAATCTAAACAAAGGATGAGGATAAGAGAGCCCTTCATGTCCATTACTTAGAGAAAGAAAAGAAAAAAGCTCTATGTTCTCTGTGTATGTCCTGAGGCAACAGGCCTAGATTATCAAGGTCTGTTTTGATACCTGCTAAATAAGCTTTGTATTAGGTGACTTGTTTTATCTCTATTGAAAAGTTCAAGGAAAGAAATGAGAATGTTTCTAAAGGCATTTTCAACACACTGTGTTTTAGAGCTCAATAGAATAGTTGAAAACCATTTATAAGCTTTGAGAAAGAGACTTTCATTTAAAATTTTTAAAGCTATTTAGTATCTCAAAGCCTTTCACATTCTGTTTTATAGATTTCATCTCTACTGAAGAGATTTTTTAAGTCTTCTCTCTAAGTACTGGCTATGAGGAAATGTGCACTGAGTTATTATCGGATAAACAACTTATCTTTGCATACTTATCCAATAGGAGGCAAAGCTCCGAATCATTCAGACCATCTCACTCCCTCCGTTTAATCCCAGACGTTTTCCCTGGTGTTCTTTCTAGGCGATGAATTTGGTCAGGTTCTCAAAGCTGCCAACCCAAAATGCTAGCAAGCAGGTTTCCTTGTAGTCCTTAGACTTTGAAACTTCTTTCTCTTTACCATCAAGACCAAATTGTAAGACTGGAAAAATCCCTTGCTTATTGGCTACTTTGGCAGGCAAGGAGGAAATGTTTTAAACAGAAAATATAATAAATTTACATCAAGTTTTGTTAATGAAAAATGTCCTGTGCCTGATCAGACAACGTTGGCAGGTATACTTACCTTTTAGGGGCCTGATTTTTAGTGAAATCTTACTTAAATAGTAAAAATTTTGGAAGCAAAAGGAATAGCTAAAAAATAATAGCTTCTTAGCATGTAACAAATTCCCACTGCTCCTTGTGACTCCTGTTACAGAACAGAAGAGCTCTGATGGAGCTGGTGGCACAAGCAACAGGAACAATAGTTATTTAGGTGGCATTTCATAGTGTTTGTCTGCTATTGTAAAGTTCCTCTTTCCAAAAGACCCCAAGCCTCTTCCATCGGTCTGTTCAGCCCTGCTGTACAGTTTTCTTCCTTGTTCTGTCCAGCTGTTTTGACCGGCTTGCTTGCTTTTCTCCCAGAGGTTTTCCCACAGATGTTCATTAGCTGCTGTTTTTTGAGTTTAGGGCACCTTGCTGAGATGCATCTGGAGAGAGGATCAGCCTCTCTTCCTATGAAGCTTCATAATTTTACCTCGTATTACTTAAATGATGATGTCTGAGAAATCTTCCATATTACTATTTATGCTAGTGAAATTTAACATAGTCTTGGATAAAACTCAACTTTGCTTTCAAGGTGCTTGTTGTATAGTTTGAATCTGACATTTCTCTGAATCTACACTATTAACTGTCATCTTGCTACTGCGAAAAGGAGCAATGTGTTATAATGGGCAGAAACAGAGCCTTCATTTACTACGCTAAATCTGTTAAATTCATCTCTGTTCTCACTGTACACTGATGCCTCTGAGTGGGTTAGTATAAACTAATGGCATTGATAACTGCATAGAACAAATGTGAGATTAAAGCTTGCATCAGAATTATATTTTATTTATTGCTAAGGAGATTGGTCAGGTGATTTCAAAGTCAAATTTCTTTACTTTCAGTGTAACCAGCAAAGCAGGATGACACTTAAGATAATAGCTTTTGCTTGCATCTTGTTTCAATTTTTCACTGTAATACTTGCGCTGTCCCATCTGATTAGTGGTCTATGATGTCCTCCTCAAAAAATTCTGTAGTTTTAGGAACAAATTCAATGCTTTCCTAACCAGCAAGAATTCCAGCAAAGTTGACAGAACAGCCCATGCCTTTCACTAAGTAAGCATGGATTTTTTTTTCTTTAGAAGTAATTCTAGTTCCCGTGAAATTGCATATGATAAATAAGCCCTTCTTAATAAGCATAGTCATCAAAACCAAAGACAGCTATTGACACAGCTGCAACTAATGATATTTTAATTTCTCATAAGCAATTGTTCTAATACTCGACTCTCACTGGAGAAGGGCTTTCCACTTGGCAATACAGCTGAAGAATGCTTTTGTAACATAATTTATAAAGGTTAGACCTCATAGTCTGTCTTCCTAAAACCTGCATGTTACAGGCACTGTGCAAGTGAAGCTCTGCCAAGATTTGAAATTTAATCACAGTAGTAATACTTGTGTCAGTATTTTTATTACTAGCTAAGAATTATGGTAGAGGAGAGAGCAAGCTTTACATCAGTTGTGAAAATAAACCTGAAATGCTAATTTTGAACAGCTTGGATAATCATTGTAAAATCCCCTCCCATTTTAAAGGTGCAATTGTATCTGACAGTTGTCTGAGTCCTCTCTGGAAATACTGTTACTTAGAGTTTAAAAACTAACCATTACCGGTCCGTGTGGAAGGCTTAATCTCTGCAGAAAGTTCTGTCGTTATTTCTGGGACTTTTAATCAGGGCAGTGCAGTGCTCTTAGTCATTTCCATTTAGTAACCGTCTTCCTTTTTGTCACAGGCTGAGGTGCGTATCCTGGAGTGGGTCTGACTCAGCTTCCTTTTGTCAGATTTTTAAACAAAAGAATGTAGCTCTGAACATTTTTGTAATGTAAGGTGTGTTTAAAAAAAACTGCTGAGAAATTTCAGTTCAAGCCGATGAAACTGGATGTTTGCTGGGGACACGTGGTAGCACTTCTCTGTAATGTTTTCCACCCTTCCATTACTGTGGCTGTGCCACATGTGTTTCATTAAACTGCATCTCTCATGGAAGGTCAGATCTGATGCTCCTTCATCAGGCAAATCTCTCATTATATGAGAGACCTGGGGCTGCGTAAAGACTAAGGACTGCAGGATTTGAGTCTAAAATGGTCAGCAGAATGGTCAGCGAATGATACCAAAACAATCTTATTTCCTTGTTTGAAAATGACATGAAAAAATAGCTAGTAGAAAATGGATCTATATTCTACTAAAACTCTTAGAAGCACTCTGAGCAGGAAATGTAAAATGAAACTCTACCCCACCACTCAGCTGATAGAATGAAATGATAAATCCCTTTGGTCTGTTCGTTGAAAGCACAGTCCAGAGACACTCGAACAAGCAAGCCTGCAGGCTGGCGCAGCCCGCAGACCTCGGTATGTGATCGGAGTCTGAAGAGCAGCTCCAATGCAGAGGTGCGAAGCCAATCAAAATTTTTCTAGAAATGTTTTTGATAGACAATCTTCATTTCAGTGATATTTTTAAATCCCCCAAACATACCTGCTTTTACTAGAAATGTCCCTGTAAAAAAAAAACCCTGAACTTTTCTTCCCCAACTTTAACAAAATGATGAAAAATGTTACCTTTCATTCATTATCACGGCTAATCGTTTATAGAACCAGGCCAAGCTTTCATCTTTGACTGCTAATGTAAATGGGAAATTCATGATACTGTTTTGCTGAAGAAGAATTTCTCTTGCTCAGTTCTGCCAAGTCTGAAATGAGGGTGATAATATCCATCTTATTTTTTGTAAAGCTTGTAGTGCAAAGTGTCATTATGTCCATGGCATTCATTAAAAAAAAAAAACAAACAGAGCAACACACAGTCTCTGGCAGGTGACAGTGAGGTAGTGGCATGGAGCTGCTACGGACAGGGGACAGTGGCGGTTCCTCCCTTTAAGCCCTGCCTTGTGTTTCCGCAGACCTTGTGCTCGTGTCCTGCCTGCATGCCGCGACTCCTCTTGCATGATAGTTGTAGTATACCAGGTGCAGGGAGCTGGAGAGAAATGCAGATATGGTCTCCCTTTTTTTTCTTCCTCCGCTACACAACTGATATGTCTATCCCAGCACTGGCTTTAATATGACATTATATGACATAAACACCAGCACGGGTCAAATGTTGCCAGCTGAGAGGTTTAGCAGCAAGCTCCTGACCTCAGGGGTGGCAGTGATCAAGGGTAGTGGACCTCCGTCCATGCACTCAGCACCACTGGCTGTGTTTGACTTGCTGTGAAGTTGTGTATCTGCTAGGAAGCTCTAAAACAAAACAAGATTTTAGATAAACTTTTTAGAAGGTTGAAATAGTGTTGATTTTTCTTTCAGGAAAGACTGAAATCTAACTTTTCTGTCTCTTTTTGTTCTGTGAGAACCTCGGAGGAGGTAGGAAAGTCAGATTACTGTTTAATGTGCAACTGATATGCTGAATGAAAGACCACAAACATTGGAGAGATGCCATGCTAAAAGCAGCACCACACAAATAGCTCTGTGACTCTGGGTTTTAATGAGGCTAATCAAGTGCAGAAGAAGGTTTATCCTGAGAGTAAGTTTTTACTGTGTTAAGGGTGAAAACAGCAGGCTTCCAAGAAGAGTAGGTCCCAGACTCGGGGTTGCTTGCAGGTTGACCTTCGGGTGTCGTTCATCTCGGCATCTTTCCTGACCTTGATCCACCTTATCCACTTGTAAAGTGTCCAGAGAAAGGATGTGTCTCACTAGGGCTTGGTTCAGTGCCACGTGAGTCTTTGGGAATAAACAGTTCCTGGAAGGGAAGCTACACTCTGTGTTTACAGGACATCAAATGACCCATATATTGAACGCTTTCCGTGATGCCCCTTGAAGTCTAGGTTTTCCTTTTATCTTGTTAGATTGAACTTCTGGCGCTCCCACAGGCCCCGTGCACGAAGCCACGCCGCGGACCTCAGCGGCTGCTGCAGCCGGTCACAGCCGATGCCGGCCTCCGTCCTGGGCTGGCTGCCGAGGGGCTCGGCAGGAGCAGTCGGCCGCTGCCATCAGGGCGTCCTCCAGCGGCACTCGGCCATGCCCCGTCCGTGAAGGAGCGTGCACGTGCGCGCGGCCGCGGAGCATGGCCCCTCTCCGAGCACAGCGCGCCAGGCCCAGCCGGGTGGCACGTCGCAGTTCAGGCTGGCCGGATATCGCTGGCACGTGGTTTTGCGGAGGTAAGCGAGGCTGGGACATCCCGCTCTCCATCCGGAGGTGCCAGCAGTGGAGCTGGGAAGTGAGAGGCCTGGGGTCCGGGCGGGACGTGCGTGAGACTTCACGGGCTTCTGCGACAGAGAGCAGATGGACTTGAATCATGAATTTTTGCCACCCTCTTTCCAAGGGCATAGGATCTCAGATCTGGGGTTTTGTTTTGCTAAGATAGCACATGGGAAAAGGAGAGCAGATACATGTGCTTTATATAAAAGCTGTTCATGAATCTGCCCACTGGGCTGAGCGTGTCTGAGCATTTGCCAAAAGGAGGGTGGAGAGAGCTGCTCTGAAAGAATTCCTGCTAAGGGGTTTAAGTCTGGGAGCCAATGCACTAATGCCTTGTAAATTGGTTCAGTGACTTTTACTCATTTATATGCATTCCCTTTACTATACCCCCAGACCTAGGCTGCCTTTTTTTTTTTGCTTTTGCTGCCAAACACTGTGCAAATGCAGATGGTTTAAGTGTATCACTGACAATCCCCCATGTATTGTTCCTGCTCTGCAGTCTGCGTTGTGCCTCTTTTAGCCAGCCAGAGTATGTGTAAGAACTCCTAATGGCTTGGAAATTACTCAGTATAGATTTTTTCCCCCATCCTGTAGAAACTGATCCATCTGTGTGGTGCCATCAGCAGCTAGTATTTTCCTTTATTTAAACACCGGAGGCCATTTTCAGATGTGATGTTAGTCTCCTCTGCAGTGAAGCTGCTCTGATTGCGCTAGTTTGAATCTAGCCACTGGAAAGGAATGTGGAATATCTGGAGGGTTTGTGGTAGCAAAAGTTTCAGTCTTTCCCTAGAACTGATAAAAATGTCATTTAGTGCTTAATAGAAGAAATATATTTATAATTGCATAAATGGTTTACCAGCTTCTGGCAGCCCAAATCTGCTGTCAGTCCAAAGGTTTGGGTTTTCTTTTTTGTCATTTTAGCAGAACGAGGTACCCTGCAAAGAGTCAGTGAAACTAGTCACAGAGAGTGAAGGGCCTGGTCTATAAAATACCAAATTTCAGTGACTGTCATCTTTGCAATGCCAGGGAAATTTCATTTTAATCTTATGGTTACCTGTGAAGTGCTGAGTTTGGTAGTGCTGAGGCACAGGACTGGTCTCCCCAGCCACATGATAACGCTTCCCTTCTGGAAGTATCTCATTGCAACTCTGCTAACTGAGGGAATAGTGATGAAAAACATGCATTTAATAATGAAAAGGCTCAGGCTTTAGGTATTAATGACTCAAAATATTTCTGCCTTGGACAATTCTCTTTTGCTGGCACTTAATCTGGAAGGTACAAATGGTTTTGCTGTGCACATCTCCGTGCACTTTAACAGAGAATAAAAGGCGAACAGTCAGCTAGTAACATCCAAACAGGATTTCCAGGGGAAAATAAGTATATTTAAAAGCACAATGGAGAATTTAAGACAGTTAAATCTATACTTGGACTTTTTACATTTTACATAAATTTTGGAAATTCAGAGCGAGGGAAAATGAATGATTTTGCTGTGTTTCCAAAGTTTGTGCATGAACACTTATATTAGGATGCATCTTCCTGAGTGCAGTTCTGAAAAACATGCCACTGAATTGACTTACTGTGTTAAACTACACTTACAATAGACAACAGAAAAGATAAAATATTCATAAATTATTACAGGTTGATTTGCAGCTATTTCGAGTTGTCACAGATATAATGCAGCAGAAAAATGTGTTGATTTATCTTTTAAAAATGTGTTTTAAAAAGAAAGCATAATTTTAAAACCCTTTATTTAAAAAAAAACCCTTTATTTATTATTTGCACACTCAAAGCAATATTTGCAAATGTGCTCCAAGTATCTGAGAAATAAAATGCCTAGTAATTAGGCATAGTGTTTGTGTTACAGAAGTGCCGAACTCGCAGCCGTCAGCTGAGGGCTGCTGAGGTCAAATCTGCGAGCAGCAGCTCCCGCACGGCCGATCGGCCGCTGAGGGCAGCCGTCGGACAGCAGCAGCCTGCCAGGCTGCCTTCTGGCAGACGTGGCAGTTAGTCAGAGCAGGTCTGACCCAGATCCTGACCCTGAAATTCTCCCAAATGACAATATTGTAGCTGTTTTGTGTTCCTGTTCTGAAGCACAGAAACCTCTGTGCAAGTCAGGATCTGGCCCATTGAAATATTTTGACTGAAAGAGCCAGATGTTAGCACATTTATTTCTTCAAAGCTTTATTTGGCTTCTACAAGACTCGGCTAAGATGTCATTAGAAAAACTTTCTTATGACACTTCCAGTTTTTCCTGCCTGGTTGAGATGACAAAGGAACTGGCTTTCTTGAAGCATTTGTTGTTTCTGCTCTTGACCTTGGCCGGAGTCTGCAGGTGCAGGACAGCGCAACAATGAGAAATGCCTTGTACGTGCTTCCTTTAAAGCTTCGGAAAGGTTGGTCTGGCAGAGGCCTGGATGAAGTATGAGCCATTTGTAATCATCCCTGTGCAGCCTTATCACAGCTAGGGCTGCCGCGTGGGAAACGAGCATGGAAGCATCCTGAAACGTACGCATTCAAGATCATCTGCCTTTAGAAATCCAGATCTTCAGAAATAGAAATGCACCTGCACAGATAGCAGTGCAATGCAGTGAGTCCATGCCCTGGAAGGGGCTGCTGGCCGGGCCGCTGCTGCCCGGGGGCCTCCACAGGGCAGGGCAGGCCGGGGGCGAGCGCCTGGCTTCTTCCCGGCAGCGCAGCCGTGCCTGGGGACGCTTGGCAGACACACAAGGAGAAGCACATTGGTGGGCTGTGGAATATTCACTTACACACTGACTGTCACGGCCAAGGTTTTCTATGCTGTTTTACTGTGGGGCGGGCGGAAATATAAAGTGTTACAGCTATCATTGCAAAAAGTAAATTTGCTTAAAGATACAGGTCAAATTGAGACGGAAATGATGGGCATTTCAGAGGCAGGATTTAATAGTGGTGCTGAGTCTATGGGTGGGCTGAGATACTTCCTACACTACGGGAGAACCTGTAGCAAAATATTTTTTGTGATGAGTCAATTTACTGGAGCAGACAGACCCAGTCTCTGTAATACAGCTATAGCAAGTGTAGATGCAAACGGGTTCTACTGAGGTTGCAAACAACAGCTTTTTAAAATCTTATTTTTTGCAGTTGAAACTGTGGATTTGCTTCTTTGGTAGTGATTGGCTGGGTGGGGTGTCGCGGGGTACATCTGAAAAAGACGATTTCCTTTATTTCGACTTGACAGTGTGGTGGTACAGAAGAAAATGAAGAGCAACTCTAGTCATGGAATTTAACTATTCAGTAAGAGCTTAATGCATCACAAATCAGCAAGCAAAGATATCCACGCTTTGGTCTGGCTTTACAGAGCAAGATACAACTAGCGTGTAAGAAACTGAGACTGCTGTACCACATACCTGTGTTAATAAATATGGACAAATGTAGTTTGCATGGTAAAACTACAAGGTTTGTGCAACGAAAAGAGTTTAGTGACAGAAGAGTCTGCTTCATTCTGCTTATTGCTAGAGGGTCAGAGACTTTCTTGCTTCTGTAGAAAAAGTTGTGCAAATTAGAGCAGCTTGTTAACATGCTGCCTTTCTTGGTAAGGTGCTGGAGAGATGCTTCAGCTTGTAGTGGTGCCACGTGCTGGTTTGCAGGGAACTGCTGGGACTAAACAGGTCAGGCGATGGCTGGATGGTTGCAGATATCTCTGTCACCAAGCTGAGAATTGTTTTTTCTTTTGCTCTTTAGGTGATCCCTTCTCACTCCCTCCTTTTCCAGCCAGCACGTTGCACGTCCTTTCTCCCTGCCCCTCCACATGCGCTCAACTGCCAGGTCCCTCCCCTTGCCTGCTAGGGAGGCTGAGGTGCCTGGCCCGGCCTTTGCTGCACGTCCAGCTCCTGCTCCCTCCTAGCTCCCGCTGCCTCCTCTAGCTTTATTTTCCACCTAAAGCCCTGCTTTCTTCTTTAGGGACTCCAGATTGTTTTCCTGTACTGCAAATGAAACTGCCCCCTGAAATCTCTGAGCAGCAGAAGAAATTCTCCTGCCTATAATACTAGGGAATCTATTATTATTTCACTCTAAATCTGTTTTTTCTGTTTTTCTGATTTTTCCCATCAGCAACAGATATGGCCTAGTCAATGCTCAAAGTATTTTCTGGGATGACTGGGTATGTGTTGCATAAGCCATAATATTACAGCATATTGTAAGAGCTTGCACTGGAGCTACATATTTCAGTGCTAGAACACCTCTTTTTGCATGCATTGATACCTCACCTACAAAAATGTGTCCGGGTCACAAAGCGAAGGGTACACGTTGATCATGTTTATTACAAAGTCCGGAATAAAATAGGGCCCTCTTGTGCTGGGCATTGTGCAAATGATTTATTGGTTTGAAATCTTCAGTTCAGACTTGTGCTCTTTTCTCCACTCCTGCAAGGAGTCGAAGGCACTAGGGTAACATTTTTATCGACTTACCCAGCTGTAGCTTAATTAAGTTTTAAAAGGGGGCTCACTTTAAATTGTATGACTCAATATAGATTAAGCTGCTTGAAACAAATTTGTTTGTGAATTACTCAGATAGCTTATTGATTTCTTACAGTTTTTGAAGATCATATCTCTTTAAGGATAGCTTAGATTTTTCACTGTAGATTCTCATCTATGAACAACAATTTTATTATAATACAACTAGCTGCATACCCCCTTTTAGGAAGAGTTATCCCACTTCCCTTACTAGTAGCACGAGTCAGGTGAACTGAATTTTGGCTTTGCTACTGCCAGCTGATAAAACTTTGAAGTGTCTCTTTTTAAAATACTAAGAAATACAGTGGTGTTTCTAAAGACTTTTATTACCCTGTAAAATCAAATACTGTGTTCATTTTCTTGAAAGCAGAAGTTGACTTCTGGTTTTAATTGGATTGGTAACATTTATCTGCATTTTGTTACATGCATAATATAACTCTGTAGTGCTAGCTACTTCCAATTATATAAATGATGCAAATGCTCACAAAGCATTTCATCAGCAATAAAAGCCTAAATTGATGATGCTGCAAAGATGTATACTAGGGAAAGACACGGGTTGTACTCTTGCCACGTCTTCGAAGGAAGCCCGTTTGCTATCAAGGCTTTTGTCTTTACTCTCTTGCTTAGGTAATATTCTGGCTTAATGATTGCTGTAGGGACATGTTGGGGAATGATTCAGAGTTTCTTGCTAGAATTGTGCTTGCTAATTGAAGCACAATTGCTGAGGTGATTTCTTTCCCTTCTGGAATCTGCCCCGTCTCTGCTGCCCTTAATCCGCCTGCTAAAGGATCCCTTTTTCTGTTTTTTGGGAGCCAGGTGTGGATGTACCCGTGGGCTCTGTCTCTGCCTCCTTCCATCCTCCCCAAGGGGAACTGGCTGCTATTGCCAGGACGTGCTGTGGAGTTGAAGTAGCCCCAGCTAATATTTCCCATTACGTTCAGTACGTGTCCTTACTTACCAGATGTCTCCCCTCCTTGCTCACAGGAGGAGATTTCTGTTCTAGAGAAAAGGAGCAACTGATTCCTTGGCCTTTTGAAGGCATTCAATTGGAGACACTTATCATGGTGTAAGGGGAAGATGAAATTTGGATCCCCACTGTTTGAAAGAATGACATTATATACACACACACATATTTATGTTTAGAGAAGAGTCCCTTTCACACTTCCACATATCATGAAAAAAGAGGAAATTATTTTTTCTGGAAGGAGAGAAAGAAGGAGCAGGGCTATATCTATGGGAAGGGCATAATCAAACACTAAAAATTGGTTGACATATGTATGATAGGATGAACAGGACTGCGGCAGTGAAGAGCACGTAGTTGAAGCAACATCCAGTTCTGAAGGATTCATCTGTAGCGGTAAAGATTTTTCTTGACATGAGTCTAAGGATCGTGGCCAGGATGTGGGCTTGGAGCGGTGAGAAGGTGTAGCCCCAGCAGAGAGTGGGGTGGCCTGGGCAGGTCGCACTGCTGCTGCCCAGCTGGTGGTGAGGCCGGGGTCATCTCCTGCAGCTACCTGTTACATCTACTGCAGCTGCTCATACTTCCTATCAGACAGATCTCTCAAGGTTCAGATTTTTCTTCCCCTTTTAAATTTGTTAGGGTTGTGTGTCATTTAGGGACTACAACATTTCAATAAATGCTAACAAATACACTTTGAATATGTGGGAATGGGAACTTTTCTTTTCATGCTGCATTCAGTAACTCTAGCTTGTTTTCACCCATCTATGCTTCTATCTAAAGGATTTCCGTTGTATAACAAAGCTTGGGACAGGAAGCACATTGTATTTGGACTTTTGCTGCAATAGGCTATAGGCTGTTGTAAAATGTTAATCTTGTACCTTTAAAGAATGCCTCTCTGTTTGAATTGTTTTTTTTACATTTTAGTTATTGGGAAAACAAAGCTAAACATATGGCAAAGGAGAAAAACATTTTTCTCTGTTGGGATAGTATTTTTATGCTAATAGGTTTTAGAGATGGGAGATCTTGGAGGAAGGAAAAAGAAGAGTCTCATTTTAAAAATAAAACATGCACCCTTTGCTGTATGTGTTGGCTTCCTACAATAGATAAGGCTTGTGTCTCACCTTGCCTGCATCTGAAATTCCCTCCTGAAGAGCTGTTGTGGCCCAAGACCTGGTAATGACCTTGCATGCTAATACAATGGAGGTAGATAAGCATCTTCTGACCTGTCAGTGTCCCTTCTGTGACTATGACATCTGTCTGTCTCTTTTCTGTATTTAAAGACAACTTAAAAAAAAAAAAAACAAAAAAAAACCTTAGCACTGCCCTGTTAAAATCAATGATAACATTGGTAGATTAAATGTCAGATCATACAAATTAGTGACACAGCTACAAATCTACAATCTACAGATCAAAATACAATCAAGAAGAGAGAGTTCACCTTTAAGTTAAGTTTTTCTCTTTGTACAAATCATAGAAGTGTTTTAGCTCTAAAGTCAAAATGTTTGCAAGCTCTGTTCTGGTATTGTGCATATACAAGCAACATGAGTATTAAACAAATCAATTTGCTTGTGTTATACATGATGTTATACTAACTACCACTGTATATGAAAACTACATTCCTTCTAAGTATTTTGTGACCTGTCCCAAACTTACAGCTTATAAGAGGCAAAACTTCCACGACTGAGGCATTTTTAGTAAGTATGAACATTTATACTCAGGTTTATAATGTAGGCAGCATTAATCTAGACTGCATATTGAACAACTTGCTTTCAGTGCCTTCCCCGAATAGGTCTCAAAGCTGAGAGAAGATTTAGAGGTTTTTTTGGTGATGTTCTAAGTTAATGTTAGTGATCTTTAATGCTTCATAACAAGAAGAATCTTAGTTGAGACTTGCAGACTTTTTGAGAGAGGCAGAAGAAGCTGCGTGGTGCAAGGTATCCGTGTCTGGCAGGAGAGGTTCGTGTGCGCTTCTCGTGACTCTTGCTCAGTACCAACCCAGTCTGTTTTCACCACGGTTTTATCTTGCATTCGCACTGTCTTGTGCTGGCCAGCTCTCATTCCAATGCTTAAAAAATGTACCCCACCTATTGTGAATGGAGCAACTTTTAAAAACAAGAGGAAAAACACATTGTATCAATAACTGGGCTGAATCTCCTGGGAAACCCAAAGTTCAGGAAGGTTGGAAGAATGTGAACTGAAAGCCAGAGCAATTTGAAACACATTTTTTTAACCTTGAGAAGATAACATTTAAGGTTATTTAGTGGATGGTTATCTGTGGCCAGAGGCTACTGAATTTCTCAGCAGACCACCATGGCCATATGACTTATTGGGAGAGGTCAGTGCTGCAGATAGAAATATGGGTTTCAGCTTCCACTGCAAAAGCTTTCGCAGAGCACACAGAGCTCAAATTTATACTGCCTAAAGCAGCTAATTGTAAGCTAACTTGTTTTCATGTATAATCATCAGGGGCTTCTGATCTAAAATGATCCAATCGCTCAGGATGTTTGTAATGGACTGTAGAGCTTTTCACTTGTTCTAGCATGTGGCTGAAGAACAATGTCCAGTGCCGGAGGGAAAAATTGTTTCCTGTGTAGCATCTGCTAAACATGTATTGGCAGCTGTTTCAATGAATTGAGAGACTAATAGGGCATGGTAGACCTCAACCTGTTGTCTTTTCTTAAAGAGGAAGACGCTTGGACAACTGCCGTTTCCCCTGGTGGATGAAGAGAACTTGTGGCTGATGTTCCTCAAACGTGTAGAAGTTCAGTGAAGGTTCAAACACCGTGCATGGGCATGGGGAAGTCATTATCAGTACTTGCAGCCAGCAGCTGGTAGGGGCTGAAGGGAAACTTAAATCGATCCTTGGCAGTGCCTGCTCTGAGGATGCAGCTCCATGGCAGCCTAAACTGATCTAAGTCTGGGCTGCTCTGGTCCCTTGTCCTTCTGCCCCCTCTCATCTCCGGCCCTTGTAGGACACTCAGTGAGCTGGTTCAGGAAACTGCTCCGGCTGACAGCGCTCCATTTCTTCTGCTACCTGTGGGTCAAATAGGAAATCCTGTGTGATGATCAAGAAGAGTTTCCATCTTTGGGCGCTGGGAAAGTAACACAAATCATTCAGGCGTTGCATAAAAGTCACATCAGAGGTATCCCATTAAAACTGCATCTATGATGTGCCTGTAAAAGACGGTAATGTTTTATACTTATTAGATCCCCATTTTAACTGGTCCCATTTAGTTGAGACTGCTCAGGAATTTCAAGGGAGTTATTTTGCATATAAGCAAAGGTCCCATAATGCTGTCCATCTGAATTACTCATAAAGCTCAAGTGATCTGGATTGTCAACTGATAAATCAGTGTAACGCCATCAACTTTACTGATAGATTTACTATTAATGTGACAGTTAAATGGCACATTAAATATTATAGCCATTATTTCATCTTCTTTTTAAAATATAGCCTGGCTTATTAAGAGTAATTTGACTTCAGCTATACTGGTATACTGCAGTATGCCAATACAAATGGCTCCAGCGCAGGTGAAACTGAACTTTTTGTGAGGTCAAGATATATAAAGTTTAGCTAGCTGTCAATTTTTATGAATCTTATTCTGAAATACTTACATCCACAGAAAGGCAGCCCTTCAACAGAGAACAGAATTTACAGACTTTAAAAATCTGTGACCAGAATATGGTGATCCTTAATATTGGAAACTTAATGAATCCAAAACTTAAAATGGGGTAGGCTTGCAAAAGTATAACCAAAACCCTGTTGCTGAGAAGAAACCAGATGCAGTAGCATTCTTATCCTTAGAAGTAATAATAATACTAAAGGAGCACTTATGTTGTTTCGCACATTCTGAAATGGCATGATGTATCGAACATGATGCCAAAACCATCCCGTTGCCTTTGCAGCTTCTGTGGGGGAGACGGCATAGTTGCTATGGCAAATGCTACTTCGTTTCTAAGTAGAAGATAGTAAGTATGACTCCAATGCTCTGAGTCCTGTGTAGTTATGCATTACAACTATTTGAAATTAATTCTTGGCATCTTTTGGTGATGTCATCACAGTGCCTCTGCGTGCATTTAAGTGCACCAACTGATTATGCCTCGTAACGCACTGAGGAGATGGTTAAACAGTAGCAGTCACAAAATATCCATTTGGGCTGGGGTATCAACCACAAAATGGCTTGGGAATGACCATACTGAAAATGATTAGAGAATGGGCTACTTCCAAGCTTCTGAAATAGGATGAATTTGTGTGTTTGGTTATGATTAAAAAAATCAAACAAATCCAAACCGCTTCTAGATGGACAAAAGGTGAAATGAGCCAATAAAGAGATTATTTTGATGACACTGTTTTTTCAAAATTAGTTTCAAAATATAAAAAGCATTACATGTAGTTACTTATTTCTCTAAGAAACCATGTATACTTTCTGCGAAACTGTATTTTGCATGAATCACTTGTTCCGTTTTGAGGTCAAGCCTCTTTCATAGTATCATCACCTCTAAAAACATAATGTGATATACAAGACAGTCATAAATTGCCGCGTGTAACAAGAGAAATAAAAATATAATGGATTCCCATTGGATTATAAATGGCAGTAGTAGGAAGACCTTCATAATTTTGTGGCTTTGCCACACATGAATTATGGGCATGATCTTTCACTAGCAGGATGCATATAAATATCTATAATCATTGTGCATTCATTTATGTATTCTCCATTATGCTTGCAATGTGTCTAAGGGTAAAAAATATGGCAATGCAAATGCCAGCAGAGTTCAGCAAAAAAATACTTTTGACGTTTGTGCTGCAGTGATTTGTGCCAGAGGGAGAAGCCTTTCAACAGCATCGTGCTTCACTCTTGGAGGGTTACCCTGACCGGCGAGGTACTGTGGCACGGTCAGGAATGTTGCCTGCTCCTCTCAGGTGGAAATGGGAGTGTGAAGATTAACGAGCAGTCTGCTGTCACTGATTTACTGGCCCTGCCATTTCCACCTCTCAGCTTAAGGTTGTTTAAAGGATGTTGTCAAAGCCCTCCATCACTTTGTTTTTTCCATTCAGGTTTTCATTACTCTTATGTAGAAAGAAGTGAAATGGTTGCGGCAGTAGCAAAAGATAAATAAACAGAAGTGATCATATTGCAGGACACTGATTATTGTTCAGTCTGAAAAGTGATAAATTGTCAAAGTGATAAGATCTATAAAGTTGAACAAAATCCATGACCATTATTGAAAGCTCAGTTTGGACTTAATCCCTTTGCTGCATGCTGATGTCCAGTGAGCACTAGATAAAAGTTAGTTAGGCATCAGGCTTTCTTTGCGGTGCAACTCAAGATTGACATAACATTTCATTGAAGGTAGAGAGAGACAAGATTATGCAGTGTTTATAAGCTTGCCGGTGTTTTGCAAAATGCCACGTACTGTAATTCAAACAAAGCGGTGTCCCTGTAACTGTCGGTACTCATGAAGACCACCAAAATGTATGCAGCAGGGATTTCTGTACCAAATAATTCTGACGCATTCCAGTGCTTCCTCTGTAATGTCTTTCAGGGAAAATATGCTTGCTGCTCCTGTGCTTCCTGCATTTGGGATGTTCATAGATAATTCCTGCCACATATGTTATAGCTACTGATTTAAATACAGGATACTTCTCTTTCCTTTTTTCCTCTTTTGTGCATATATCTCATTATCGTCAGCTTTTAGTTATTTTACCTTGAGAGAAGAGATCACTGATTTAAAAGCTAACAAAAACACCTATGAGAAAATACGTTATCACGACCCAGAAGGCGGCAGGAAATGGGGTTCTGTCGTAGGTTGCCCTTTTCGGTGTTATGGGGTTTTCCTGGGGTTTCCCCACTGTGGCTGAAGAGCTGCTTTTCCCCAAGATGGCTGCTGGGATTCCTGCAACCCCAAACCCGCCATAACCTCTTCCACATGCAGAGAAAGTTGAGTTTCTGGGTTCGATACAACAGTTGTCTACAGAAACATGTTATTTTCAGTTAATTTCCTGTTCTTGTTTAATGAGCTTCCCTTTACACTTTTGTGAAGGCTTCAACGTTTTTGTTACCATTGAGAGATTTGGATGAAATGACAGTGCAGACTGTATTGTATTTCCAGTCCATGACAGGTTTGCTCCAATATGAAAATCTGGAATTAATCTAGTTATAAGTAGAAGAAAGTGATTTTTCTTTTTGTACTTACAAAAGCCATAGAACAAAATAGTGTGCAGTGAACACTGCTGGTCTGAAAACTTACAAAAGCTGGGACAAGAAAGTAACTACCCTGTTTCAAAAGGGGGCTGCTATTTTTTTCCAAGTTCTTTGTTAAATCTCCACTGTCTGAGAATTTATTTTAATGCAGTTACCTGTGGAGTTATGTAAAAGGACTCTCTCGCAAATCCCCTCAATAGGATTCTGCAATGCTATACTTAATTATTTCAAAGAATGAAAATGACCTTTAATATGTTCTCCTGCATTAGCCTTCTTTCTTATAGTAAATAAGATGGTGCACAGTATAATTTTCATGTGCTGGAAATTGCATTAGGCAAATAGGTAAATGAATATTTCCACAAGTTATTCTATATAAACATATTACAGCAGGTTGCCACTTTAGTAATTTGGAAAATGATATTTTTTAACTTTTGTGCATATTACCGGCAATTGTTTGGATCATATAAGCTGTATGTCCTTTGCAGCTAACATAGGCAAACATTTATTGCTGCCATTTACAACTAGTTTATCATCTGGATTTGATGGAAGGGATAACATGGTGCCATGATCTGGTCTTCACTTTGTAAGTTTTGTTTTTAAAGAAATGCGTTGCTGCTATTTATACTCTCAAAGGAAATATGTTTTTATACACCAGAGATCATAAAATACAATCTAGTTTTAGAGGAAGACATGTGAAAGCTTATTTTTTTAAAGCTGAGCCTACAGGCTATGAGACTTTCTCAAAACAGCTTCATCCCAACAGCTTCTCCACTGGAGTTTTCAACTAATGCAAATTCTGCTACTTAACTAAGTGCTGTTTCCACAGATTGTGATACTGTACTGCTTCCCTACAGTCAAGTGTGGGATCTGAGAACATGCTAACAAGACCAGACTTTTGTTTCTTTATGATGGTGAATATGTGCTCATTAAGCAGCAAAGTTGCTTTTTGACCCTAAGGCCAAATGTTCAGGAGCTGCAGACCAGTGTGTTTCCTTGAAGTGACAAGCTTTACTGTAAGCCTCGTCTCATTTAGCAATTTTAATTCATTTCATTACTTAGACCTTCTTAAATAGTGTAGAAATGCTTTTACAATTCATCTTTTCTCCCAGAATGACTGTTTTTTAAATTATATCTAAGTCTAGAAGACAGGCTTTGGAAAGCTGTCCTCTCTAAGTGCAACTGGGGATTTGTGGGCACGGAAGGCAAAGTGTATAGCCAGCGTTTGCACCTGCTGAGCGCAGGCCTGCGTGAGAGCTTTGTCCAAGACATCGCACTACCCTATTTACTGGAACTGCACTGCCTGACTGCCTGCCGCGAGCAGGGTTATGCGAGGTTGAGGGGTGAGCAGCCGAGTGCAGGGATTAAGCAATGTGCAGTTTTAAGCATAAAAGTTAGAAGCTGTGGGTAAAACTGTCTGGAAATATGATCGTTAGTAACTCATACAGTTAATAAAATCTATCGATATGCAGTCATTCGGCCATTGGATTGACTGTCGGACTACATGCACAAAGTCCTCCCCAAAGTATACGATACAATACTCTCTCAAAATCTATATTGTTACAGATATTGGGATGTTTGTAAAGCCATTCCACTTTTTATTCAATGCCTTCCTAAATAAGACCAATGAGCTCTGTGGCAAATATAATCATTTAGACAGAAAGCATTTAGAATATACAATGTAATCATTAGATAGAAATCATAGCAATCATTTTGTGATAGTGGAATTGAACCACGTCCCTTGCTTTTTGGATTGTGTGGACTGTCCTGTGCAGGATCATGTTCCCATGCAGTCCGTTATCAGTGTGTACCCGTGCAGCTACTTGCGGTCAGAAACATTGCTTCAAAGATGAGCAACCAATTCTCCCAGAAGTTGACTCTCAGAGGGATTTTGTAGTAGGTTGAAGAAGGCAGAGCTTGGAGCCCTACTTCGCCCTATAGAGATCATTTATGTAAATCGCTTCCTCAACCCTAGAAAACCCTGGTAGCTCTTAATAAGGGCCAGCTAAATCATAATGAGTGAATGTAGGCAAGTGTGTGTGCCTGTTAATTTTGTATGAGCACAGTTGCTGATATTTTATGAATTTATGAATTTAAATGTGTGCAAATCCATCCAATGCATTCAATTGATAGTTTTTGGCGTTCGAATTTCAGAAATAGCTTTGGGAGGGAAATAAAAGGGAATTCAGAGACAGTTTTCCTCTACTGTAGCTATAACTCATGATCTTTTTTTTAAAACTATCATTAATTGTCATTCTCCTATTAGCTAAAAAAGAGAAATCAGGTACCCAAGAAGTAAATTTAAAATGCATATAAAATAATTAATTTCTGAAACATCTGTTAAAATGTTGTAAAGTTAAAAGTTGAGAAATAAAGCTGACAAGTCAGTCAGCCCACTTGCATCATGATATGGTCTTTGCCAATTTGAGTACGGAGGTTTTGCTGTCTGCCTTGCATTTTTTGAGTTGAAAAATTCACTTCCCTCCTTTTCCCTTCAACTTTCTTGAAAGTTCATGTTTTCTACTTGAAAACTTCTAACTTGAAAACTTTCCTTCTTCCTTTTCCCCCCTCAAATTATAAGGCTTAGCATTCAGCTGATCAGAAGACTGAGAGAAAATTAGATATAATTCTTATCAGAAATTGGATTTATGCTAATTAAGTGTATGAGTCTTGAAGAGTTTTTGGACAAACTGTCTGCCACAATTTCATAGCCACCTGCTAAAAATATTTGAAAAAGAGGGTAAAATTTCTATTTAAGCTGTTAGGTTGCTAATACAAACTCCTATTTCAATATGTTTCATAGTAATGTTGCAATGTCTCAGGTTGCACATAATGCAAGGAAGTTATCAAAAATTGAGCAGAAATATTTTCTTGAAGAAACCTCCTCTCTGAACATGGGACATGGAGGCCTGTTGAACTTGAATGATTTGTATTTTATGTCCTAAAAGAACTCATCTGGCTTAACTGAACTTTTTTTTTTTCTTAAATGAATGCTGTGACTTTAAAAATAAATTCCTGGGCTATATCCTAGAATTGAAGATGCTGTTTGGGCATGTCTAAAACATGCCAGTAGCAAACAGAATACACAGAAAACACAATTGCAGTCACTTTGTCAGGCTTAATAGGAGGTCTGCCATGTCACTCTCTCCTTGCTGTAGGGTGGAGGTGCTGATGCTCAGATTTAAATGCAATTATACGTCTTCCTGTACTGTTCCTGCTGTAGAGGATGATATAGAAGTGATGATTTGCAATCCAGTGGACTCTTTGTGAACAGTTACGCCATTATCAGAATATCATGGACGCAAAAGCATTTACTGTTTGTTGAAATTTGTTTCAATTACATCATGATTTCTATAATCACCATGTAAATATAAATATCTGGACTGAACAGTTTGTCTTGGTTTTTTTAAGCACTCTAAGAATATCAGGATGATATTCTGGCATTCTGTCTGCTAATAAAATACCAGGAATTGATCTAGTCTCCCCACTATAAGGCATATTTTCAGGTTGATCTACATAATAACCTCAAAACAAAAATATAGCCATATAGTGTGATACTAGTTCATATTACTTTGTATACTACCTCTATTTTTCTTTCTTCTCTTCACTTACACCCAACATCCACTGTGTGCTTTTTAAAAATATCAACAGCTTTATTTTGAAAGGAGGAGACATGGTGTTCCTCAATTTTGTTTCAAGCCTTTTTCCAATTAGAAAAGTGAGACAGGATAAGGACTTCATCTGTCTGCTTAATCAAAAGTAGTTTGCACCTAAAACTTGTGCAACTGGAGAAACAACGCATCTGTCAGTAGCCCAGAATAATGGAGCCACTGAAAATCATCAAAGCAGGATGAGCAGGAGGAATGGCCTTGTTTTCCTAACTTACTCACTGGCAAAGACTTAAGCTGTGATTGATGAGGTGTCTTAGAAATGCTAACAGTATCAGTCAGCTGGCATTTTGTTACTGCTGCAAGCAATTGCTAAGACAGCTCACAACTATACCCCAAGGAGCTGAACACTTGGTGGAAGCATGCTTTCTTTCTGCATAATTCAGCCATGTTTTTGGTGGTTTCATTTTAACACCTTGACAATACACGCTTTGTGCTTCACTCAGTCAATACTCAGGTTAGTAAGAATGGCATAAGACAGCAGGAGTGAAAAGAGAGAGGCAGACATATGGCACTCCTCGGGAAAAGGAAACGCTGAGCTTAGTTTCATTTAGCAGTAGGTTCCTTAAAGAACAGTCCAGAATGTGACAGAATGAAGTAAGGTAACAGCCTAGGCCTGATCTGCTCATCTGCAGAGGGAATTTAATTACGCTTTTGTTTTGCTTATGTAATTTCCTTCTTCCTCCCCTCCTGTCAGGTTTTGTTCTCATCAAGGGATATCTGACAAGGAAAAGATGTGAATAGGATGCAGCTGAAAGCTTTTGAGCTCTTGGGATTTAGTCAGGGAATGCAGAATCTGATCCAAAGCCTTATCATCTCCTTGCTGCCTGATCTCTCCCCATCTCTTCTGGAAAAGAGATGGGAAGGAGCCAAGTCGGCAGCTCTGGGCACAGACCCAGGACTGAGGCAGCTGAGTGGGCCTGGCCCTGGCTTTGCTGGAGAGTAGGACTCAGCCCTTACGCACACAGAGGGAAAAGCAGGCAGCAAGGCCGGGAGGCAGGTAAGCTTCACCTATCTACACACATTATCTGCACAGGAAAAAAGAAATCCTGCTTACTCAGCCATTCTCCCCTAGTGATGAAAGTGGCTACAGTTCCCTGCAGTAGAGGCCTCAGCTCTGGCCTCCGCTGTCTAAGATCCAGCTCAAAGCATGGGGAAAGGGAGACCATCAAAAGCTGTGCTCATCTTGGATTGAAGGGTTACCAGAGGGTTGCACAAGCTAAACTAACTGCATAATGTAATAACTGTTTTAATTAGCTTTCTAATTAGGCTTAAACTGTTTTTTCCCCATTCTTAAAATAATGAAGGTTTCTATATATCTACAATGCGCTGCTGAAGGCTAGGGATAAGATGTGCTCTTTGGACATGCAGTCTACCACTCATCACCCAGAAACTCATTTGCTTTTTCCCTCCCTTTCAAACTAGCCTTGTCTCTATGTGGGCTTTCTCCAAACATATCCTTTGCTCCTCACCTACCTAGACCCAAATTGCACTCAGGTAGTCCTGGTTTCCGCACTGCAGGTACTCTGCTCACCTGCAAAGCCTGATGCAGAGTCTCCAACTTTGTTTAAAAATGCTCTTGACTCCTTGCATCATTGACCCTATTTTTTAGGCTCTTCAGCCAATGTGTCTTTATTTTGCTGTCCTTCTGGCTTTCCATTGACACTGCTCTTTGTCAAGTGAGTGCTTGTTGCCCCAGTAGTTTGCTTCCTCATCAGTTCTCCAGTATTTCTTTTTGTACTGCTTGTACCCAACACTTCTTGTTTGGCTTGTTGTTCCTTTTCCTGCTTGTTTCTTATTTCTCTAGCCAGTCCCAGCTATCGCTATCTCTTGCTGCATCCTGTGCTCCCTGATTATTTGGCACTTATCTTTTCTAATTTTAAACTTTGTAGTTGTTATCCTTCATGCTCCTTAGAGCCAGCTAGAGAAAGGTGGCAAAAGAGAGCACAGATGGGAAACTCTTTCTTTGAAAAGTCTTGACTCCACCATACTCTAAGGAAACAAATATCTTTCTAGAAGGGAACTTTACTTATGAAGTTTTGTCAGAATCAGGCCAGTTGTTGTGAAAACTAAAGCTGTTTGCATTTTGTTTCCTTGCTCCACAGCACTGGGATATTTCTGCTGTTAAAGGAAAAAAACTTGTAGAGAACCTGGGCACAGCTTCATGTTTTTTTCTGCTAGGGCCCCTCTCAGAAATGGCTCAAGTGTTGTGGCTGAAATGCTCACAGAAAAGTCAGCCCATTGGTGAATACTCAAGACAGTTAAGATTTGCCCAAGTTATTAGCTGAAGATGGAGTTCTGCAGCTGCAAGTGTCAGTCAGCCTTAGCAAAGGCCTTTGCTTCCAGTTTTGACTGAAGGACTTAGCACAGGGTCATGATTTGCTTGTGCCTCCATCCTCTCTGTGGTTTAGCTGAGCTGCTTTGTTTTGTTCATGCCTCAGGTCTTCCAGCTAAGATGTTTTTGTATACTGTTTATGCACTGCAATTCTTCTGCAGTATGTTTAAATTCAGTAGCACCAAGAATGATAAAAGGAAATCTGTTGATAGATTTGTTAATTGTACAAAATGGTATCTTTAGCAGAACAGCACCTGCCCTGACTGCTACATGCTGCCCGTTGGTGCTATGGAGATACCTTAAAGTCAGGACAAAAACTCTCTGTAATGCTGGGTCACACATGCTTTCACTGTGCGATGTACATAACAACACTAGGCAGCAAGAAGAGGCTCTCTGCAGCATTTGAAGGGCAAACAAAGGGGAAGGAGCCTTGATTAGTGAGCCTTGTTTGTATTACACAGGGATCAAAGGAGATAAAGCACAGTCTATTGCACTGTTTGTAAAGTAAGGATTCCAATTACCAAAGGTGGTGCTGCATCTGTGCCTCCCTGACAGCTGTGAGGAGAATGAAAACAGCAGCTCTCACTGCTGGCCTCCAAGGAAGATTTAATTATTAATACCTTGATGCAAACTTGGGCATTCCGTATACTTGTGCAGAAGACCAGTTTGGGATAAGGCTGAAACTTTCAGCAGTACCTACCCCCTTCCCCTTTCTTTTACCCCTCAGAAGGACTTGGTACTTGGGAGCCCAAGGGTCTGTCTGCAATGATGGGTGCAGAGAGCTGTGCTTCTGCTCTACCCCGTGCTGGTTCTGTGGACCCTGCTCTACCCTGGAAACATTAAAAAATGCTGTTTGAGATGATATCTTTCTGCCTTCCGAGTAGCTCCTCCTGCCCCTCTCCCATGTGCAGTATGCCTAAATACATTTAGGCACCTCAGACTTCAGTGCTTATACCCTTGCCTACATGACTGCCTCACCACTCCTAAATGATACAAATTTCATTTAAAAATGAATTTTAATTAATGTTTAACTTAAAATGAATGGGAATGTTGAATTTGATGTTTTTTTGAAGGGAGTCAAATACTAATCAACAGTGCAGTTACTGTGTTTCTAGGTTACTTTACACCAGACCCTCATCTTCACAAAGTTAATGCATGCAAAAATAATTCAGTCTAGTAGTGCAATCTTGAGAGCGTATTGAAGTTGGGCATGTAGCACAGTGTACTTATTTCACAGATAGGGTAAATACAGTCTACCCTTGCACTTATTTTAACTATAACTTTAGGTACAGCTGGGGAATAGGGAAAGGAGAGATGAAACCCCCCTTATCCACTGTGGGCTCATTGGCTCTTGCACTGGGACTAATGTTGCAGCTAATGTTGCATCAGTTGCATGATGGCGGGGGGCTAATAGTATGTGATAGGGGTTGCTCTTCATTCCCAGGAGCTCAGCAGCACTTGGTGATGTGTCTGCCTTACCCAGCTCCCCTTTCCTGAGCAGAAGAAAAGCGGGGGCAGAGCTATTGCCTCGATGGAGCACGTCCGAGGCACAGTGTTTCTTAGGTTGTTCTGGGACCGAGCTGCGCTGGAAAGGAAGGTGCTTCTCAGGCTCGGAGGGAGGCTAGCTCAAGGCCTCTGAGATGTCTGGTGGCATCGGTGGGATGCAGGGCTCAGTGCCCGGCCGTGCAGCCGGGAGCGTGAGCCGGCTGTGGAGCTGTGCCCCCGAGGCGTGAGCCCGGCCCTCCTGGCAGCGCATGAGGGGCGCACGGGGTCCAGCCCCCCGTCTGCTGCCGAGCTGTTGTCCTTGCTAATGTGATGCTGCCTTCGGATGAACACCCTCGCACTGTTAATTTCTGCAAAAGGCAGCAAGCTCTATGTATTACATGCGCTGTTGCTAGTGTAACAAAGATTTGGATGGATGCTGTGCGCTATGTGGAGAACAGCTTTTTAATTTCACTACATTGTGCTAGGCCAGCCCAGCAGAACTTGCTTGTCTTTGAGAAATGCTTTTATTAGTTGGCTGTGATATGTTGGCAAATTAGGCCACGGCAAATGTGCTTTCAGCCTCCTGCTGTGAGGATGCTTCACAGATTCGTATGCATACCTTAGAGGTGTTTGCACATTATACGGTGTTTGCGGTCTATTTGTCCTAGCTTTGATCATGTCCTTGCTGGCTGTATTCTAGTTGCATGCCTTCCCCTCTATCAGCATCGATCCTTTTTACAGTATTTTATAACAACCTGGATATAAATTGTCTTACAGCTCTCTCATTAGTATTCCGTTCTGGTACTGCTAAGGCAAATCCTGGGTCTGCCATACCAAGTGATAGTGTGGCTCAACATATAGTACTTAGTGCAAGTATATGAGCAATATGTAGTGTATAATATGTAGTGCTTGTTAAATTTGGCTTTTTATAAACTGCTACAAGTAGTACAGTAAGATGATAAAAGTTGTAACTGGAAGATCTATTTTGATGCCTTAGATTTCAATCATTCAAACTGAATTTGCTTATTCCTTGTAGTAGGATGTAGAGTTAAACTTGACAGTAAATTCAAAAAAATATACCTATGTTTAAAATAATATCTCTCTCTCTCTCTCTATATATATATATATAGTCCCTAGCATGAAATAATCCACTAGTATTTGAGACATTTGTTTTCCGATGGCTGGTGCCACAAAGGCATAATCCTGGCGTAATTCTCCCTGCAGCTCTGTCATGAGCCCTACTCTGTGCTTTTTCTGCCATGTCTCTTGGCTAGCCTGACTGTACAGGAGTGCGATCGGCTCCTGTGCCTGCGAGGGTGAGCTGAGTAGCTGTGTGGTATGTTTGCCAGCCACTTGCAATGAATATACCAAATATCTTTCTTCAAGCTGTGCTAGGAGACTGTGTGTGTTTAGGCACATGCTGGATAACAGTACACCATTCCATGTCTGCTTCCAAGTTCTGTTTAAAAAATAAAAAAAGAAAAATCCTCAGCTTTCATTTCTTTTCCTGGAGAAGTTACCAGATGCTTCATTATTGTCTTGCAAAACAAGCTGCATATTACCCATATGTTTCCCCCTCCCCACCTTGTTTTTCAGGAGGCAAGCTAAACGTTGGTGCCCATTTCAAATATTCATTATATATTTCAGATAGGTTGGAAATGAAGAGCAAGAGCTTTCCTGAGCAGAGAGCACTCGGCTCGCCGTGCAGCCGGCTTGCTGGGGCTGGAGTGGACTCCCTGCTGCTGCAGGGGAGAGGAAAAGCTCCAGGGCTGCTGCAGACCAAAGTGACTTGATGGGAAAGAATTAGTAATCTTCATACAGCTGCAGGAAAGAGAGAATATTTTGGGCTGTTAGCCAACCCCCCTGGTGAGAGGGGGTAAGAGGTTTTTTTTGATCCTTTAATTTCCTTTTCGAAGACAAGGAGATAGGTTTCTTCCTTGGAGTCCGAGAGGGGTTTTCAGCGGACGCAGCAGTGGTGCAGGAATAAGAGGCAGATGGGGCAGGCTGCATGTCGCAGTTAAGGCCTGGAAAAGGGGCTGCCAGGGGGGTGGGGTGCGCTAAGGTGAATGAATCTTATTTACGGATCTTTGTTTTCCACTCTGGCACATGATGGAGTCCCCAGTAAGGGCATAAAGCTATAGCTCTATAAACATCCTGTAAAAATGTCACCCTTGGAACAAATGCCCTCCTCCAAATGCTAATTATTTATGGTGTAGATATTCAGGCGAGTTTAGGTCTTCACTAACAATGAAGACATGACTGAAAGTCAGTTATTTAGAAATCAAGTACGTGTCCCAGAGTAAATATTAGTCAGAACCAAGGGACAGATTCTTCTGAATAGTCTGTTACTCAGCAAGTCTTCCCTTTGCTGCGAATACATCTGCACTGATACGTACTGATCTGGAAGCATCAAGATGGAGACTGGCATGTATCCATGTTTTGCTTTGTTGAATTTTCAGCAAGGAACTATTGTATCAAAATTCTTTTTATAAATGTTTTGCAGTGTAAAACTCGGCCAAATGATGTGCAGTTCAATGCATTTTTCCCTTCTTCAAGTTCCTCAGTAATTTCTGCAGTATTTTATCTTGCTTTTGTAAATGGCTTTTTGTTAAACTGCTCTGGGGAAGGAGGGCTTCTCCCCCCTTTTTATGAAACTTTTTGCATCTCTCTATCCAATGTAATACTCTAATAAAAAAGTAAGTTTGCCTAGCAACCAACAAATGCACTAACTATTAAGGAGAAGCTTTTTAACGTCACTTATTGATACAACCTCAACAATTCATCTGTCAAAAGGTTGACACTTCAGTGGGTGACAAGTGCAAGAGATTATTAATAGTATAATTTCTGGTGTGTTTCATGTCAGAGTGGAAATAGCAATTGCTTAAGAGCTAAATTTCGGCTTTTCTCTGAGATCAGAGTGAGGGACCAGAAGGAGACCATGGACTATATATTGAGTACTTATATGTACCTGCATTCCTGCTTTATGAGAGAAGGGCCCACCAGGTGTGGAACTTCCTTGGAGAAGAAAAGCCAATTCTGTTGGAAAGCTGGAGGTTTCGCTGGTGCCCCACTGGGGTTCATAGTTGTGAGTTGACCTTGACTTAAAAGGGGAAGCGTGTAACTTCTCTGACTTTGAAAGGCCACAGGCATTACTGCTTGCAGGGTGATTTAGAAATGAGTGACCTTTCTGCCGAGCACTTGAGTAACTTCCCAAATGATGCTTAGTGACTTTGGCTCCAGCTCTGTGCTATTTTCCTGTAAGTGCCATTGAACTCTTACTGTATCCTCAGTACTGCATACTGTTTTGTACATGGAAGCATCCTGGTTGTTTTAAAGTCAACCATATGCTGCACTTGCATAATCCTCCGCGTTCCCCTATTGAGAGGTATGCAGAGGGGTGCTACCCTCTGCAGCCACTCATGCCTCCCTTTGGCAGTAACTGCTGCAGTTAGCAGTGTGCATCTGTGACCTCTCTCCAGTATCTGGTGTGATAATGCTCCTGTTGCGGTTCAGACCCGTGACAGAGAAGAGAGAGGGATGTGAAAACGAGGAAATCGTGCTCTGACGCTGCATTACTATGGGAGCTGTGGGCAAGATACAGCCGAGAGGGTTGGCCCCTGTCCCCGCTCGCTCTTTGAGGCAGTCTGTGGCTGCCTGCTTGGTGGGGTGCAATGAAGAGCACATTGAAGCTGATGAAAAGTCTGGCTGTTGAGTGCTCAGACTGAAGGGCTCTGATCTGGCTTGCATGGCATGGGGAAATTTTGCAATTTAGGGCCGTGATATATGATCTGGATGCTTTATTGTAGTCAGCCAGCAGCTGCCCTGCGATCTTCCCTGGTCTGGTTACTTGTACCTGTGGTGCGCACAGTCCCTGGAAGCAGCGGTAGGTTGACCATGGCCAGCCAGGACAGGAGAAGCCAGAAGTGTTTCTTTAATGTGTTTTGTAAAGGAGTTCAGGAGGGTCAGCACAGAATGGCGTATCCTTCAGCAGAGCTGGGTCAGTCATCTTGCAACTGTCTGTTCCCCTTCTATAGGGTAATGATAATCACACATGACTCTGAATATTTAGTGTCAACGTAGAGCTGTAGTGCCTGTAGTGTGCAGGTTTGCAAGGCAAGTGGCATGCATGCCAGGACAGTGCACATACAGTAAATCTCTACTCTGTACTGCATATAAAACAAGATGTTTAATTACACATTACTAGAGTTAACAAGCAAGTGAATCTGATTCATGCACATCATAACTTGCGTGAAAATAATGTCTGTACTTCAACAGATGAACATATAAATGAAAACGTTCAAAATAATATACTTCATCCTTAATTTGTGATGGTTTAAGGCAATAAATGTCATAGAGAAATTAATATGCTTTATTAGGAAGTCAACGTGTTAGAGATGCAGACTAATCTGTTATGCAGGGAAATCATGCCAGCATGTAATGACAATACATAATGTATACAACTCCTATTGACTTTTTCCTATTTTGCACCTTGAACAAATAATAGCTTCTGAACTAGTGAGTGGAGAAGTCTTTCAAAACTACTGTAGTCTTCGCAGCTAAGGGGAGACAGTTTGGAAAACATAATTGCTAAAGCATCATTAATAACAAATGTGCCATTTTAGCTGAACAAGAAAATACTGTAGGGATGCTAATCATGGAATAAGTTGAAATTATTATTTACATACCTACTCGTCAGTTTGATCAACGTGTATACAGACACCTCTGAATACAAGCTAGGTGATACCTGTTCTCAGTTATCCACAGCTTTCCAGACCTTTAAATATTACACAAGAAACACAAGAAGCTCCATGCACAAATAACCAAATGTGCGACTGTCGATTAAGACTACAGTCGTGGTCTTGTAGTCCGTTAATGTTCTTTTGTACAGCGCTGTGGCACAATACTTCAGGCTCTTGTCTTGCATTTGGAAAGTATTTAAAAATGCTACTGCTTTTTTATTATTTTGCACAATAGAAGGAGCTTTCTTAACTAAATGTGGAGAAAATTGATTAGAACAGCTAGACTGTGGTTAAAAGAAATAGTCATAAGTTCCCTGTTAATCGATGAAGTATTTCACGTAACAGTAATGTATTCCGATATTTTTCCTTATTAAAGTGACTGGCAACCAGCCAAAGTTGTTCAGGCTGCAGGGTGCAGTCTGTTTTGAAAACAGTGAGCAGGATTTTAGCTACATGATACCAATTGGCTTCAAGCTTTAACAAAAAATGGATCCATAGCTCCAGCTATGAGTGAATTAGTAATACTTATCTCTCTACTCATTTAATACATTAAAAGCTATTTAGAAGTACAAAGTATTGGCTTGACCTGATCCTCAGCATCCTGCAGAGGGGAAGGTGGGTGATGGAGGGCAAGCCAGTCGGGGGTGGACGTTGTTCAGGAAGTTTATTAGGGACCAAAGTGAATAAACAGCACGGGGTGTTTGTTTGCTGTTCCCTAAAAGGGGACACCATGCTTTGCTGTGGCAACCCTCATTATGCTTATGAATTTCTTTCATAAATCTGGGTCCGCAAACTTTGCCTGAGAGGATGTGGAGCGTCCTGTACGCCACAGCACTCGGTGATCCAGGAGTCAACCCCCCCGACGAGGCGAGGGGCTGTCCTTCCTTCCCATCCATTGTGTGCCCCCGCTGCCCGCCCTTCCCACAGCAACTGCCCTGTTCCACGTGCCGTCTGCTGTTGTTTCTTTACTCTTAAAATGCAGAGTCAAGCGCGCTCGTCGTGGAAACACTCAGGTCATACTGTACAACTACCTGTGCTTTTTCTTCTCTTATTTGATGATATCACTAGCTTTTTGGCAGTTACACTTTTTTGTGTGTTTGTGAAATGGAGGTGATCTTAGATGATGTTTCATAGCAGTCATGATGCTTCCCGTGTTAGCTGCACGTTTGGGGAGACGCGCGGCCTCTGCGCCCGTGGGCGAAGCGGGACGGCTGCAGGTTGGCACTGCTGCAGCCCAGGGTGGCCGTGCCCGGCCCTGCGGCCGCTGCCGGGCGCGCCTGTCCCGCGGCTCTGCCCTGTGATGTACTGTGCACCCTGGCTAAGCAAGGGCCACAGCGCTGGCGAGTGGAAATGTCTTAAATTTCTTGTCCGATCCCTCTCTGCCTAGGGCAGCAGAGGAGCATGAACTGCTCAAGGGAAGGCTGTGTAGGAAGTAACCTCACCAAAAAAAATCCTCTTTTTCCCTGGTGTAAGGAAGGAACTGCAGCAGGGTCTCATGTTTGCGTGGCCAACTCTGGCTGCGGTAGCTTGCAGCACTCGTGGATGGAGAAGGAGTGTAAGACAGCCATCTGGTCCCTGCCCATCTGCATTCGCCGTCCTCCCTGCAATTTGCATTCCTGTACTGCTGCGGAATTAGTGCCGTTTCCAAGACACGAGGGAGTCTAGAGAGACTTGAGAGAGAGACCATTTTATTCCTTGTGATGCCATTTATTAGGGAGATAATTAAAAATTCACCATAAATGTGCTTTAATTAATACATCAAGACAAGAATGTAAAGTCCTTAGGGTGCAAGAAGGAAACTTCACCTTTAAATATAAAACGTACCTAACTTGCTTTAAAGTAGACCTCTGAGAATGGCAATCTTACTTATCTCAGCTTTTTAGAAAGTTGAAACCTCTTTGTAACAGGCAGATAATGATTTCAGTTGCTCCTTTGTAGGTTAAGGAAATAACAGCACGTACTGAAGAAGAATACTGGTATTTTCATAGCTGGGAAATTATCCATTTTACACTTTTGGTAGATAAATTATCTGAATAATTGTAGAAGAAATTCAGACTTCATGTGTAATACTAAACACTGAAGAGAGCTTTTAAGGAGAAGAATGCTTTCAAACTGTATTTTCTGGGGGTTGAAGAAGCGGGAAAATACTTAAATAGGTACCTTATATAAGGCCATATTATTCAAAAAAACACAATAGTGTTATAAATTAATTCCACAGCTTATTTCTCTCGAGATCTCGGTATCTCAGCATTTCATGTGTGCCTTCTCAGACTGTCTGATGTGCTCTCTGGGTTTGCTTGTGAATGTACTGAACTTAAACCTGCCTTATAAATATTCACAGGAAGCTGCTCGGGAAAACAGGAGTGAGACCCCATACCTTTGCTTTCCCCCAGTGCAGACAGCAAAACTCATCAGTCCTCCTGGGGCACTAAGCTGAATGCTCAGGGAATAAATGGGCGGCGGGAGGTGATGCAGCCCCCGCCACCGTGCTCCGTCCTGCCCGGTCCGGGAGTGGGCTCCGGCCGCAGCAGCACCCAGCACCGCCTGGGCCTGCTGGCTCGCAGGGCCTGCGGTCAAGCAAAGTCCTCCCAGAAACAGGGAACAGAGACTAAATTCATGTTCTTATTTGATTATAGCAAACGGTAGGGGATGCCTGTGAAGTGCAGAGAAAATTTGTCCTTTATTTGTAATTAAGATGCAAAGTAATTTGAGCATGAATGGAAAATTGCTTATTGTCTTTGTATGTGCTGGTTGCAACTGGTAGAATGTGCAGGAGAAATACTATAACTGGAGGAGGAACGCTAGTACCGGGTGCTATGAAAGGTAGTTCATCCAACCGACAGCGTGCCTGCTGCTTGTCCCTGGGCTCTGAGGTGCTCTGAGCCCTGCTGGGACAGCGCTCGCTGCGAGAGGTAGAGCTGCTCAAACAGGTGTTAGCTTCTGCTCTGCGTCTTAAAAGAGATGGATAAACACCACTTACTAGAGTAAGTGTTAGTTGTTCACGGGAGAGCTGCTAATTTTAAGAACTATTGAGTGTGATACTTTTTGAAATATATCTCTTTTCTCATTGCATTAATGGAAATATTTTTAAAAAGTAGGGAAAAAAAAAAAGCTAGGGAGAGCATTATAGTGTGCGTTATGTGTTTAAGACTAGGCGAAAACAGTAGAGAGACGGTGGGGAGAGGCAGCGAGAGGCTGGAGCTCGATGCCGATGGAGGAAGCTGGCATCTCGGGCGCTTCAGGCTCGGCACTGCTCCGAAGGCAGTGTGACATACAGAGGCTTTGTCTGGTACCGTAAAGGAATACTTGAATCGTGTAGATCCTTTTGTTGATTTTTAGCAAGAAAAATACTTCAGAAGGGTTCAGTGTGTGTGTGTGTGTGTGTGTGTGTGTGTGTGTTTGGGTTTGTTTTGGGGGGGGCGGGGGGGGACACCCAGGCAGAGGTAGAAACTGCATTTTAAATTCTCACCCCCCAACTCTGAGCGAGTCTTGTTGGCAGCCTGCCACGTGCCGTCGCCCTCCGGAGATGGAGACTGCTGTGCCGGCGAGACCTGGGTGCTGTCGTCAGGGGTCTGCTCTGCCTCTGGGCATGCCGAGGGCACAGCTAAGAGCTAAGGAGACGGAGATGGGGCCAGATTCAGCACTGCATCAATCCCCTGGCTTAACCTGTTTGCAGTGATATGAATATTCAGTAAGAAGAGCAGAGAATCAAGCCTGTAATATCTCTTCAGCCCATAAGGTAAAAATTAGTTGGGGAGGCTTGGTTGATTTGTTTTTTCCTGGGGAGAAAAACATGCACAGATGACATTGCTGAAGCCTGTTTTTCCTAGCGAGAAAAAGGTGAGCCTGTCTCCTGCTGATGGAGGAAGGAGTTCATGCTGATCAAATGGCTGTCTTTAAACTAAGCGACAGTGTAAAACAAACAAACAAAAAACCAGTTAAGCCTTCTCTTTGATGGAGAGCAGAGCAATCCAAGCATGGGGATCAAATGATATTAGACATGTTTATTTTATGTAAAGGGAAACAAATGCATTGAATATGTAATGCTTTTCTGGACTTTTGCAGCAATATTGGCCTAATGGATAATCAGATTTGAGACAAACTGGAAAAATTATGATAGTGGAAGCAAAAAGAGAAGAAAACAGCCAAAGTAGAGCTTGAATGTCCATTTGGTTTCGCATATGGCTTTGCTATGTACTGTGATACCACTTTCAAAACCAAAGGGCAAATACAAAGGTCATTAACACCTATTGCAGGTGAAAACTTACAGAAGTTTTAGCACTGACTAGGTTATTTAATAGTAATACAAAACAAAAATAGGTATGTGATCTTCTCTCTTCCTCCCCCCAGTTGGCATATGAGTTTCAAGCACATCCTTTTTTACTAACAGGGCAACATGCCTTCCCTTTGTAGGATACCCAGCAGAGGGCTGCGCCTGGTTCTAACAATTATCTCTCTCCTCCCATCTCCCTTGTTTCAACTCACTTAAGTCTTTGTCTCTAAAATTTCTCTCTGGATTTCTATGACCTCAAGTCTTAGAGACTGAACTTCAGTTTAATATTTCAGGAACAGTATTGAAAAATTAAACCAAAGTGTTGTAAAACTGTTATGTTCCTATGGGAACACTGGCTTCTGAGCAATTTCTCTGCAGTCATATCGTAGGGTGAAGTGTTATTCAGCCGAAGTGTTCAGATTTTCCTTCTTTTTTTCCTGCAGATAGCTATGGACTTGACCATGAGTTTTAACACAAGTTTCTTAGTAGCCCACTCCTCATTTTTATTATATTTTTTTTTAATATATGCAGTTTGGCTTCAAGCATAAAAGGAGATACCTTTTCTTCCTTAGATCCCTCTGTGGCAGCTCTTGGGGAGGATTGCTTTGTGATCGCTGTTTGTTACTGACTGACGCTGTTACCTATAGCCTTCGAGGTGTGTTTTGTTTAAACCTGTGTTTAAAAGTTTAGTCTCTAGAATGCATATTTTCTTTTCTCAGCTGCGCACTGTTCTGGCAATACAGAATCGTATAAATATTAGGAAAGTTTGATCTCTACCTCAGTTCTGATATTGTTTGTTCTTAAGTGACACTGGTAATCTGTGTGCAAACTCTGTGGCTGTCGAAAGTCCTAGTAGAAGAGGAGGTGGTCAGTGTCACCGTTTTGTGACCACCTTTGTTGCGAGAAGTATATACACAATTAAAGCTAAAGTTGCTTGGAGTGTACTTGGACTCCATCATAGTGTTATCTTCACGAGGCCTCAGATCCATGCCACAGCTTCCTAGGGGGTACCAAAATAACATCAGTTCACTCTTTCACACACCTCAGTTCTCTAAAGAAAGCCAGCTAGTATTATTCCTATTTTAACAGTGGTAAAATGGAAACAGTGGTGAAATACATAAAATAACGTGTTCAGTTAATAGTTTACTTTGGTCAAACTTAGCTAGCTTGCAGCCCTGCATCCTGTCCTCTTGGGTCACACTTAGCTGGATATTATTATTATTTTTTATTAGCGTTAAAACTGAGAAAATCTTTAGAGTCATGAAAACTTCTTAACTGTAATTGAAATGAAGAAAGGCTGATGCTTGAGTGTCTGCAGCAGGCATTAGATAGTGAAACAAGCTCTGGGGTGTTCAAATGCTTTTGCTGCAGACTTCCAAAGTTGAGACCTTTTAGCATATCCTTCCTGCGTAGGATGGTATAGCTGATGAATTACTACTTGGATCAGAGAAGAATGCCAGTAAGTTGGATTTAGTATTGTAGCTGTCATTGAGGTGGAGACATTAACTTTACTAGAAAAATACCTTTTGAAGAGTATTGTTTGCCTGTGCTTTTGCGAGTGTCATACATATGATAAAAACATGCATTCAAGCAGTCCGTGTGAATGGGCTTTGCTGGTGAGTTGTCACTTGGTACTGCAGATACCAGGAGTGACCATCCCTGAAGGGGCACTGTGCGTTGCGAAGCAGTGAGAGCATGTAAGTGAATAGCACAAGCCAGTCTGTCTCTTGTTCTTTCTGAACCAGCTGTCAATTTAGTTATGACTCTTAAAGCTGCTTTCTCTGTTTCCCAAACGTAGCATTTGCTGAGTTTTTGCTTGGCCACGTAGGGACAAGAAGTCAGAGAAGGCTGTACGGTAGTGGGCTGCTGCCCTATCCCTACTGTGTCACCTCTCCGTTCCCAACACGAAGGGGCAGCTGGCACAAGCGGTTCCTTCCAGTGTGTGGCGTTGCCTCTCTTGACAATGATGGATTGCCAATAACTTCAAAAGGTGTTTTCCCCAAATTCCACCCCACTAAGTCTAAACCCAGGCTAAGTAAGGTCAGAATATACTTGTTTCTCATGCACTCTAATTTTCCTCCTATACCTAAGAATAGACTTGCTGAATGTAGAATACGACACTTCTATTGAACGTTGTTCCTGACTCATCTCTAGGGCAAAGCATTCAAAGCAAAGTGGGCTAATTAAAGTATGGCTCTGTGTGCGTCAAAAACTTCGTGGTGTAATCATGGGATGTCATCAGGGATTTTTAAAATATGAGATGTGGCACAATCTGGTAAGTAGAGAAGAGAAGTGATTTGTATTTTATGCTTTTCATATGCTGCAGAGATAGGATGAGCTCTGCAGCAGGAGGCTTCTTTACAGTGCAGGGGGAAATGCTAGTAAGTGCTACCTGCAGACTGCTCAGTACCTCTTCCCAGGGTGTCATTCAGCTCAACAGGTTTTGCTGCAGAAGTATTACCTGTAGCAATCTTCTTAAGGAGCAGTCTTCCACCATGGTTGCTAGAGTTTCAGGAAGCAGCTTGTGCGATGGTCCCCCAGAATCTGGTGAGAGCGAGCTTGGCTTGCAGGTCAGTTGATAACTCAGTTGCTCAACTCTTATTATGATTAGTTGTGGGGCAAGTCTTCATGTTTGAAAGACAGATTCAGGCTCAGAATTTGCAGCCCCACCCTACTGCCCCCCTGACTTTAGCAATGTAAGGATTTCTCTCTCTGACAGCTAATTAAACCTAGTTCAATATGTATGTTGTAATCTGTGAAAAAATAATCATCTTCTCTAATGGCTGGAAAGAGCTGTTGCAGTTAAAAAATATTAAATAATTAACCTTTAGTCCTTAGAAATAAGAAGTTTAAAAATTACTTTAGCGTCTCAAATTTCAACAGAGGGCAGTGTGACATTGCTATATGCACCTCCGGAGCATTTTGTGTTGTGATGATTTATGTGAAGACTCTTCCACTCAGTGTCCTCATTAAGCTTATTATAGGAGTAATAGCATTGCTGAAAGCACAGGGAAGATGTAAAACAGAAGAGATTTTTACTATGGCTAGATGTGATAAAGGCTAGATAAACTGGAGAACGTTTTAAGGTAATGGATGGAGTCAATTACAGCAGTATCCCAGGATTCACAATAGCAAAAAGGGCTCTGGAGTGAGCCACAGGGAGAGGTTATTGTTACGGATCAGCCCCTAGTTGGGGAATATCTGAGTATGTTTGGTTGGTTTGCCACCCTCAGCCGGGAGGCATCAGGCTACGGGCTGTAGTTGCATAGACCTGATCCTGCTGTACCATTATCCGGGTGCCCCAAACCGCTGTGGTCTCTAGAGCAACGAGAAGTGCTCTGTCAGGACCAGCTGATCTAAATGGTCCCTCGGTCGGATGCTGCATGTCAGCATCACCTGCTAGACAGGTTGTTTCAAACTGTTCATTTATAGCTAGTGTCTTACAGCATCTGGGAGGCAGCAGTTAGCAACAGAGGACAATAAAGGGGCTTTCTGGGTCGTTGAGTTCAGTCTTTCGCTCTCCCAGAAAACTGTATTATATAATCCCCTTCAGAAATTTATCATGCTTCATTTTACAGCAGACACTGCCTTACTCCAGGGGTGACCTAACCTGGGTGGCTCTAAAATAATAAACCCAATGTACTTTTCTGTTCATCCACTGCAGCTCTCTGCCTAGCGGAGCTCAGGTGAGATGGAGACCCTAGCCCAGAATACCTAACAGCAAGTGTAACTATTTCATCAGTTAAATGAAATAAAACCAAACAATAAATCTTCCACTGGGATTTCTTGCATAAGAAAAATAAGAAGTATTTGTTGTGTACACCCTGTAGGAACGCCATGTTTTGTACTCTGCCTGCTAGCTCTACAGCAGCAGTTAATTAACAAACATAATTCCCAGAGCTGTGTTGACATTAATCATTGTTGCTGGTGCGCAAACAAAGATGTTTTGGCATGAAAAGGTGCTTGGGTAGTTGAAGTTGTTGCTGTTGCTAAACAAAGCAGCATTAATTTGAGCTCAGTTCAAAACATAAAGAAAGCACTGACGTTTACACGCGGAAGAGAACAAAGCATCATGGAGAAAGGTGCTTGCAAGGAAGAGAACAGTTGTGAGCAAAGAGGTTAAAATATTTGGATATTACTGTGGTAACAGCAAGTATTAAAGGACTATAAGCAGCAAGTGGTGGTCTGCTAATGGGAGACGTGCTCGTGCAGGTCTGCAGTGCAGGAGTCGCTCCCGTCCATGGGGTCCCTTGTCGTCTTGCTGGGGAAGCTCTGCTGAAGCTGGTGGAAGAGGTGGATCCCCAAGGCAGAATAAGAGTGTGACCTCTTCTCTCTGCCAGCTTTTTCCACTGCATAAATCCCTTTAACTGAAAAGAGCTCTTGAACCTCTTGTCTTAGAGCTACCCTGAAGGCTTGTTGCCAAAAGCTGGCTTATTGTCTGGGTCTCTGTGACCAGCATCTTCTCTTTAAATAAATTTATAGCATGTGTAACAGCAAAGTAAAAACGTAGCATTATGCTTAGAGAAATAATTTTTTTTAAAATTTACCCCTTAAAAACTCACTGTTTTTTCAAAACTGAATTGCCTGGTGTACTTGTGTCCTTGTGAACCCATCCAAGAATGATAGGGATGAATTTCTGACTGTTTCAATAGCAATGAGCTTGCAAAGCAGGGCTGGAACTAAAATCAGGAGGTCAAACAACAGAGCATGGAAAACATGTGGATAGGGAAAATGAGAAAAAAAAATTACTTCAAGAGACTGTGTTATGATAGGGGAAAATGACAATAAGCAGCATTTAACTGGCTTTATTGAAAACTAAAATCTATATTTAGCCTACCAAATGGCTGAAATGGCTTTTAAGGGAAATATACTGTATACTATTTGGATCCAGATTTCTACCACTGAAGTTCATTGCATAGTAGAATGATATATGCAGTGATGTTAGTTCCAGTCACAAATGCTCTTCTCCTGGCAGCTGGTCTGTGTATTTATTATGAGTATTCCGGAAATGGCAGTAATTATAGATTTGAATTCACATGCATTTCCCCCTTCTGGAACTGTGAAGCCGCTGTGCATTGCAGTAAGGGCATGTCTTTAAAATTGCCCCCACGCTGTTTGGCAGAAGAGCCTTTGCCCAGCTCCCTGTGCTAGGGGAGAGCACAGCTCCGGGGAGCTCTCGGCTCCCCTTGGCAGACCTTTGCTGCTGCCCTGCTGCATCCTGGAGGCTTTTCTGCTCTTGAGTCAGAGAGATCCCCCCCCACACACATTCCTGTTTAAGTTGTTCTGATCATATTTACAAGACAGTAATCTGAGACAGCGTTATTTCTGCTCGCATTTCATCCTTCTGGAAGGATCCTCAGCTTCTGAATGTCACTGAAAATCTGTGCTTTTAAAAATCTGTGCTTTTTAATCTGCAGACAGGACAGGTACAGGATTGCAGCAGGGTTCATGCGTTAGATTTCTCTGCCATTTCGCAGTGTGGCTGCAAAACGGCAAAGTTTATCCAGTATGCTTGAACCGCTTGTGTGGATAGTTTGCCCGCTTATGGATGCGCTCAGGAGAGGCAGGTTGTTCTGCTGTCTGGCGAGTGTGCTGAAGGCTCGGGAGAGGGCAGTGCCGCTCCAGGGTTCAGGAACGGCTCCAGCAGGGCTGGGAAGTCTGTGGCTCCTTTCCTCCATCTATCAGCAAGTGTATGACAGTGTCACACTGTAGCATTTCATAAATGTGAACAAAATACAGTTTAACAATCTGATTTCACCCCCTCTCCAAAGTGCTTGCAGACACACTTTCCTGACAAAATGCCTGTTGAATCAGAAATCACTTTGCATTTTGATTTTTAACAATATATATATCTTTTTTTTGAGTTGAGGGGTGGGAGCCCCACACACCAGAAGCAGCTCTCTAGATGGTCGCATTAAGTGACAAATGAATTGTTTCATGGTGTTGTAGTATGCCATGCTGCTCTGACTGATTGTATCTGAATGCTTGATGCTTGGTGCTGGTATTATTGTCTTATGTCCTAGGCAGATGCACAGTCCCTGTGCTTTATGCAGTAGCTAACAGTATGAACAATGCACCTTCTGAAGGCATTAAAAAAGCAGTGTCTGCTTGCATATTGAGCAGAAGGAGGACAAGCTATTATTAAATGATTGTAGTGAAGAAGAACATTTCTCTTCACCCTTAGGCTAATATTAAGTATTCTCAAGGTCAATTGTAAGAGAATATAGAGAAAGACAAGAAGCATAGGTGCTGTCAGTTGTATTTTGTGTTTTCACTTAACTGTAGCCTTAAAATCAGAATTATTTATAGCCGTGATATATATCTCCCTGTGACCCTAATTCCTGCAGTTCAGGAGTGCCCCTTGTTTGTGCTCAGAAAGAAACTTCAAGTTCTCCTTTGGATTGTTCCCTTTTGTACATGGGAAATATCTAGAGTTTTCCTAGATTCCAGTTTTAATTGCAGGTTTTCTGCTCCATGTATTTGATCTCCCCAATACCTGGGGAGCTCTACACGTTAACACTGCTCAGATACGCGACCAGCAGTCATCACTGGTTTTGGACCATCAATCATGCTGTGATTTACATTAGCGTAGCTTAAAAATGTCTGATTGATGTTCTAAGGAAATATCTAGATGTACAAGGATGCCAGTATGATGCATTTGAACTTTAAAGGCAGAATTGCACTGGTGTTGAGGGTAGGAATAGCTGGGGATAGGGCACTCGCTCAGTCAGGTGGCTTGGTGACTGTTACTAGCTCTGACTCTGCATGCTGTGAAGGTGCAAGCTGCCTGAAGTGCAGTGTTATGAATTTTAACACAAGTGTATAACGGGGTGTGTGGAGGTTAGATGATAAAGCTAATCTTTGAATTTGTTTTAAATTTAGTTCAACATCACTCATATCAGAATAACTTTGTAAACATTTTAATGTTAAATATTGCTTTTGTGTGTGAACTTTGCTGGTGAAGGGTAATAGAAAAGAAAAATAAAATGCCAGAAAACTCCAATGAGTCATTTCAAAAAGTGAAGAGCCTACTTCTTAATCCTTTTCAGTATACAGTTAGTTAGGATGCTAACTTTCAACACGGGGTTATTTAGCCCCCATTTTCTTCGTCATTCACAACAGCATCATTTCTAAACTTTTGAGTGTCCTTGAGCAAGTCACTTAACCTTCTTTTGCCTCAGCTTCCAATTTGTGCAGTGTTTGGAGATAATAATATTTGTGTCCTATAACTTATGTAACTTCAACAAAGTGCAGTACTTAATTTAAGCCTAATTGCTGGTCCTGCTGAAGTCAAGCAAAATCAACTGTATGAGATTAATTTTATTCTAGCATGATAATCCATTTATTTTAATTAAATAGTTGCATATTCCTATGTATAACAATTTTAGAAGGCAAATATATTAGCAGTCTTATGAGTGGCTCCTAAGATGGAGATTCATGTGTACACATAGGTTATTATAAGAAGTTTTTTAGTTTAACTCAGCTTGTTGTTGGTAGACATCTCTAGTTATCATTAATTTTTAAACCAAAATGGGAATTTTGCTAATATATAGATTATGAGTGCTTGTAGGATTACTGCAGTCAGCTCATGGGTTTGTGAGAAAACACAAAAAATGTCTGATGTGCTCTGCTGCAGTTTGGAAGTTAGTGTTCAGATTTGTGAAAGCTTACAAATCTCTCAATGAATGAGGGTGAATTTTGAGCAAATCTGAGCTTTCTTGCATAATTTGGCTTTTATTTTGTTTGGAACTTTTGCTACTCTGTTTCAAATATTTCACAGTAATTGTTAAATGTAAAATTTCAGCCCAGCTAGTTAACTAACTATTTGCTTATCGTGCTCATAAAAGAGCAGTTTCTGGGAGCTGGAGGCACATCAGCTCTTCTATTTATCTTTATTCAGCAAACTGAAGTAGTAAGTAGTATATGGTGAACTTCAGGTGCATACTGAAGCTACATCCATTTTGAAGCTAAGCGTGTGCTTAAAAGCTGTGTGAAAATAAATGGATGTTAGCGAAGTAGTGAATGCATTTTATTGAGACTTAATAACTAACTTCCTCTGGATTTGCATAAAAAGCTTTATCAAAATTTATAATTGTAATGCATCTTCATGTCTTGGTCTCATAACTCAATGTTCACCTCTAAAAAAGATGATGCTTCTTCTGCAAGTGCTTTTCCCTGCATCCTGCTTTATACGGAGCTCCGTTCCTGCTCACATTTCCATGCCAAATAGCTCGGTGAGAACCAATCGGGGGATTTGACGAATGTTTAGAACGCTGGTATCTTGCTCGGCTGCCGCTGGAGCACTCAGTCTGCTTTCAGCATGTCAAATGATGTGTGCAGGCAATCAGCTCGCCTCGCTAGCCCTCAGTAGGGGGAAAGAAAAACTAACAATGCCTCTTCTCTCTTTATAGCTGAAACAAGCGAGTACATGTTGCAAATGCTATTTTCCAAAATTCGTTAGAATTTTCTAAAAAAACCTCCACTATCCATTTGGGAATCCTGAATTTAAGGAAATATATATATGGCTTTTATGTAGCCAATGATTAGATGGGTATCAGAGGTATATTAACTGGAGCCCTCTTATTCCAAGGCAAGTTACTATAGAAAGACAGGCAAGGTGGCACATAATACACTTGATGATAGTATTCATGTCATAATATTGCCATTTGGGGCTTGATTTCACAACTCATTATTTATGTAGATTCAGCACTTCGGAGTCCCCTTGGGCCATTCTGCTGTTAACGCTGGTCCAAATGAGAGCAGAAGCTAGTGTTCTTATTTATGTGTTCTCAGCATATATCTCCACTTTTTTTTTTTTCTTTCCTTAATCATCCAGTTCAGGGATTTGTCTCTACGACTTCCCCCTTCCCTCCTTCAGCAGGGGCTTTCTCTTCCAATGGAAATATTTTTACATTTTTGCTTGAGTGGCAAAAATAAAGGCCAGACATTGCCCTTCACCCCTAGTGAAACTTGTATCAAGGGCATGCAGTGCCTGAAAAATGCAAGCGACTTGATCACCATGGCCTGGGTGCTGTATTCAGATCAACACATGTGCTTGCAGTTCTGTCTATGGTAAACAAATATATTGAGAAAAGCCCTTGCTATATGTCATTAGTCCTTTTGGCTTTATTTGGCCTTCAGATTTCATCAAGAATATTGTACTTATTGGCAAAGTTCATTGGGAATTCTGTAATTAAGGAGTAATCAGAGATTTGTGTTGACTATTCATCATGAAGTTGTGTTTTAGTAAATTCACATACCGAAGTGTTGCCAGCAAACAATTTTTGGGTGAATGTTCAAAACCGAACTTTTGAACTCTCAAGCAGAAGCCTGCAACTTGCTAGCTGCAGTCCATACCAGCTGGTTATAAATGTTGATAACGTCTGGACTAAACAAAAGTGGCAAAATCCATGAATTGGTAAAGAGACATGGGACAGCACCACTCATTAGGAGACTCACCATACGTTAGGATATTTAGGTTGGGAAAACCAGGACTTTGGGGTTCTGGAAAGAGGTGTGGGTGTCTAGAGAAGGCAAGAAGTGGCCTTGGAAAGTAGGGGGCCTGGGAAGAAGGTGAAGATAGCAGCTGGAGGAAAGATCCTGGAAGTGGTGAAGATCTTGGAGATCAGGCATTGACATAGGGGCTCCTGCCGTGAGATGCCCAGGGCCTGCGGCTGGTGTCACCCAAGATGGTACCTGCATGGCACGGACCTACAGGACTCTGGTCCGACCTCCTGGACCAGCGGCAATCTCCCTGCCGGGGTGAGCAGGTGGGACCTTGTGAACCCAGTGCTGACAGGGAGAGAGGGAGGAAGTGCGTGGGATAATCAGGTAGGGTAAAAGCTCTTGTCTTGCTGCTTCTTAAATAAACCCCAAGATCCAGATCCACTATGGATTGGTTGCCACTTACTCCATCTCATCCATGACACACAGAGAGGGAAGAGTCTCCTAGTGTGGCTTCAGAAACATCCCTTACTGTATCTATTTTGACTTTGTACACCCTTTTAGCAGTTGTCCATTAGAATGCATGCAGACAAAGCTTATTGAGGTAGCTCTCATAAGCACAAAATTCTCTCTTGGGATCTCCTGGGAAATAGTTATGTTGCATTGTTCTTCTGTATGCTTGGATATATCACTGTCTATAGGAGAATCATGTAATATTATACTGTAGGTATGAAGGATGAAATTGTTCTAGGAAGATATTTCTGATAAGCCTGGTCTGAAAAAGAGATCTCAAACAATCGTTATGCTGAGGAACAGAAAGGATATTAGCCAAAAATATTGGTTTTGAAGGTGAGCAGCTTTGGAGGGGCTACCAAAAGCAGACGCCAGTTGTTAGGCTGTTATACAAGTCTGCACCATATTTCTTTTGGTTGACAATGCAGAGAGAAGGCTGGAGGAGTGAAATCAGCATTTATAAGGGAGCTAGAAAATGCATGTTTTCTCTCTGAGCAGCATGAGTGATGTTCAGGTCTTGCTCATGCTAGCGCAAATCATTTTACAGAATGAAACTCCATTCTTCTGCTTTATTATCAACATTCTTCCAAGAGATAGTTCTGTCTGTGTTCTTATATTAATATATTATTTTTTATGTTTCTCTTTCCCAGGAGACAGAAATACACAGGCAATGTGTCTGTATATTACAATGTTCCCTTGTGCTTTATTACACTTTGTTTAATAATGTTTCTGTTGCATAATCGCAGTTGAACATCATTTGAAGTGAAGGGTAGCAGGATAGGGAGGAGGAGTAAGGTCAGGTCTTCCTACCTCTGGCTTGGATTAGGGGTCTGAAGCAAAGAAAAGAGATTGTGACTCTGTTGCTGTGCAGTGGGAGTCTGGAGGGAGCGGGCTTGGAGAGGTGCTCGTGTCCATCCTTTCTTCTCGGCAGATGGTTTGGCTTTTCTGGGGAAGAAGAATAGCAAAATAAACTATTTACTCCAAGAGGCGAAGTCACTGAATCCTGTGTTCCTTATTTGATTTGACTGGAGGAAAAATGTCTCTCTAAAGGACTCTTCTTGGGATAGTCTACTTACACGTTGCCCATGTAACTAGACTGAATCAAATAACTCTGTCTCATGAAATAATGTTGTTGCTGTAAGGCCACCTGAATTATAAAACAATCTAAAAAACTATTTAAAAATGCCTATGAAGAAAGGGTGCATTCATATCCTTTCTCTCTCTCATCCAGTAATTTATACTGGGAAGCTTTACCACCCAGTTGGTTTGATGAGCTGTCTGGAAGAAACCCGTATGTAGTATTGATGTGGAACTGATATAGTAACTTGCATGAAGTTTTCCTATTGCATCTTAGGAAGAAAATAAATATTCCAAAGAGTAGAGGTTATGAGTCCCAGTGAAAAACAACACTTTAGCCTAACTGCACATACAGCCTGGTAAATATACTGCCTCCTGTCAAGGAAGGAGAACTATAAATGCATATTAGCTGAATCTATGCCAAACTATGACTGCAGTTGGATTGTCTCGGTGATCGAGAAAGTACTACTTCATGGCAACATAAATTTTTAGATTGCTTTGGGGGAGGGGCGAGGGGGCACGACTTTTTTTTTTTTTTTAGACCTACTGCTAAGTTATAAATCAGAAATACAAAATGCTGATTGTATAAATATCAAACCCTGGACAACTTAGAAGATGAGCTGTCCTAGCTGTCTCGTGGTATCTGTGGCAATTATGTGCATCTTGTTTCTCAGAGAGGTTTATTTAGCTTTGGAAATGAGAAAAGAAAAGGAAAGGTGTTATTCAGAAATTCAACCTGCCAGAGGGATACTAAAAGGACTGTAAGGGCAATTCAACTTCATTATTTTCTACTGGAACAAGTACAAAACAGAGAATTTGGAAAGTTGGTTTATTGTTTCCTTTACACAAAGGACAAGTGGCTGTGACTGCGTGTCACTGCGGCTTGCCTGTCTGACAGGAAAACAAACACATATCTACAAAACCCGGCAGAACATTAGGCAAGATTAGTGTTGGGTTTACACTGGCCTTCTGCAGCAAAGCCTAAAGATAATCTTTGAGCTGTTCTTAACTTAATTTGGGGCAAAATACTGGGGAAGGGCTTAGGCAAGGATTATAATTGCTCAAACCATTAAGGTTGGAAATGGCTGCTGACTGGAGTTATTCTCCTGTACGACAGTATCCAGGAATTACAGCCTAGGGTGCGATAGCCTTTCATTAACATCAGCACCCAGGATAATGATACAAGTAAAACTGTTGTACTTTATTACATTCTTGCTGTCATTTAATTGCCTGATAATAGGTTTTCATAACAATAGAGGCCCATGGAAAGTTGGCTGAAGTAATCCCAACTGATGTATTAACTGTAGCAAAGTTGCCATTAACAAAGCGAGTTGTTTGGGGAGGTCATTCAGAACAGATGGCTATTATTTAGGGAAAATAGCTATAGAACTGGGTCTCATGCGGGAAGCTGAAGTTCCCATATTTAATATGAACTATATGAAAATGTGCAAAAGGGTTCCCAGGACTGGATACACAAAAGAAGCGCTATCATGTGAAACCTCACAGTGGAGCCATTGTGAACGGTACGTGCTGATAGCTGGAATGTGGCTTTTTGGGGTTGTTTTTAATATGGTCATATATACACATAAATTCTCTTAACGAACTTCACCATAAGCCACCTATTTTTGTTTCATTTCACGAGCCTGTTTTGCATGCATATATACAAACCTCACATGGAGCGTAGGCAGATTACGACCTTTGAATAATAATATTAATTAATATTAATAATACATAATGCTCACATGCAAATATGTGCTTACATATGCAAACATGGGGGTTCAAACATGGTGATGCAGATGTTGAAATGCTGGTGTTTGTTACATTTGATGTTAAAGAGCCCTAGTGGGATTTTCTTCTCATGAAAGAACTGATGTCTCATTTGATCACTCTGGGATGCGGTTTTAAGAAAATTAATTAGTTGTAGTAGAGTAGACTATGAATTTTATTTTCATGAGCACTGGACAAGCTGTTTTGTAATTTAGTTGTAATTTCCAGTGTGAGGATGGGTACACTCAAGGACAGCAAGTATACCCATCGTGACTTTGTTACTGGGAGATGAGGCTGAGACAAATAAGGATGTTTCCAGAGAGATTTCACATATAAATTGAAGTTGTAGCTGCCAGTCAAATCTTTTCTGTTTGTGACTCCTAGCTTTTACTTATAAATTTAAACGAATGACAAAACCAAATTAAAGTCCTGGAAAGGGCCATATTGATCAACCCCGCTGTTGTTTGAAAAGTGCTTTGCCCCCTCAGGTATGTGGGAAATGGATATAATCCCAGCTGCCTAAATCATTCTAAAATTGCCAGATACCCAGTTTTCCTCCCATAAGATGCCAGTTAACCTCACAGAGAAGGGATATAATGCCCTTTGGGATTCTCCTAATTCTTTTGTATCGATATCACGAGTCACTATGGAAAGCCAAAGCAACTGAATTGCAGTTGCCACGGCGTTAGCTCAGAGTGGGTTTCCCTGGGGTCCTGGTGTACCGGCAGGAGTGAAACCAGCCAGCGTTGGCCTCTGTACTCTGGGGATGTATTTTAAAAGGCAGAGTGCATTGCTGAAATGATGCATGTTTTTCAATCAAATATAAATCAAATACTTGAAATTACATAATTGGACTGTGCTCACCTCTTGTTTAGCTTCTCTGACAAGGCTGGAAAGCCAAGGCTGACACTTGCTGGGTCTGCAGATGTTGTGAGGGGTAATCCTTATGCAAAGGAGCAAGTCATCTTTAAAGGAAAAACACGTCATAACTTCTGGATGACCTTTCCTTTCAGACATATTCATCTGCTCCCACTTCCACCCTAGTAAAAATGGTGTTTTAGTAATTACCAAGAACTTTGCTATTTGCCACTTACTGTTTTAGGTGTAGTTTAGCAATGCAGGTTTTAGAGTCCCGCCTAATTATAAATATCTGAGCAGTCCAACTGAAATCGTTGGATTAGGTGCGTTATTATATTCCTGCTTGGTTGGAAACTGTGCACAAGTGCTCCGAGAGCTTCCTCTGTGGTCAGCTGTGCCACTGGACTGAACGATGCTACTCTACGGAGAAGATGCCTTGCACTGTAGTCAAAAGGGCTGTCAGGGTGCAACTTGGCAAATATAAGTATAATCACCATGCTAAATATGATGAAAGTTTGTAGCTCTCTTGCATGTACTCTGGAGCAAATGGTGATTGTAATGTGCTGGTTTTGGTGAGCTATTGTATTTTCTGGTTTGGGGTAGCAGGAAATGACTACAACTTGCTCATCTTTTGAAAAAATAATTAAATTCTTTGTATGTAAAGCAAATTGACTTTTGTTTAAAAAATCTTTTATACATCTATAAAAGTTTTATTGTTTAAATTTTTTTTTGCTAAGCTTTGTACTACATTATTCCTCCACTAAATGAATTCAAAAGGATGGAAAACATTCTTCAGCAGAGAGCTAATCATCTGCAGAAATAGCTCATTGAATACTATGGCCAGGCCAGAACTATCAAATGTAAGTCATAGAAAGTAGAGGCGGAAAAACCTATTAGATCACTTAATCCTTCAAACCTCCCAGTGCAGGAAACTTCACTGGAGAGAAGGACATGTCAAACTTAAAAGAAGAATTACAGCGATGAGTACTGTGTGTGTGGACTTGTGTTTTATGGATATGACGACAATACTCGGGGAGAGCAACAGCAGTATGTTAGTTGTTTTTGCACAGCTGGTGTTGTGTAGCTTCCTAATAACTGCTGTTTTGTATTAATACAATGTATTTCTTCTGGACGGCAAGTAAACTGTACAGTGTTGTGGGATGGGGCAGCTAGTCACTGGAGGGATATCTGGGGGATACCCACCATCAGCTGTGGCTAAAGCAGCTGTTTTTGTTTCATTTGGTGCTTGCAGACTCATCCAGGCTCCACTGAAATTAATGGAGGGAGCTTCAGTGCGCTCTGGGTCACGCTTGGGGCCACAGAGTTTCTTCTTCTATTGAAAGTTTTGGAAGTACTACTGGTACTTCCTCTCAGAAGAGAAGTTTGGTGAGCAAAAGTCTTTCCTCTTTGTTTTGATGGCAGGCCTTTCAAGCTAAATTCATGGAAACTCTGCCTCTTGGGGTTGTAAACCTCTCAAAGATGAAACTGAGTCTTGCTTCAAACTGCCGAATCTCAGCCTGGTGTGAAGGGAGTGCTCTTCCTTAGTCGTGTTGCCTGTTTGCAATCCAAAAGTCCATCCCGTCTGACTCATTCTTGTTTGCGTTATACAGACTTCTGTGTTTGTGAATAAAACAGTGCCTTTAATCAAGTTTTGCTCTAATGGTGGGAAATGTTATTAATAATTTATAAAAGCTATTTCATGTAATTAAAAGCATAGAAGAAAGTATTATTTTACAATTATGCTGTCTGTCTTTGATCTTGGAACCTTTGTCAAGGTATGTTAGTAATGGAAACGAATGCCCTGTCACTTTAACCTCTGCGTAAAGCTATCATCATGTTTTCGAAGCCAGAGCTGCCCTCTGGCAGTGAAGTACTGTGTTAATTGTGCTCCAGAACAGAATCTGTTGCCTCTTAACCTTTTTTCCCAATATCTTGCCACTTTTGCATTATAAAGCTTTAGTGAGTTACCTTAAAGGAAATAAGTAGTAAAATGGCAGTGGTTTTGGGGGGAAAAAAGGGAAAAAAATAAATAATTTAAAAGGTCAATAAAATACCAGCACAATGGGAGCTGGTTTTATCAGTTTACCGTGTTGTTTTATGAACAGTAAGTTCATAGCCGATTTAAAGATAGTATAGTGCTCTTTCTGGCTTCTTTGTATGCCAGCTTTGCTTCAGAGCAATATAGTAAGTGTATTTAATAATAGGATTTGGCCCTTGTGTACAGATGCTCTATATTCACCTATGACTTAATGTACTCTGAAATACAAATACATTTCTCTGTTATTCTGCTGTAGTAAAATCAGTGTTTTCAGACTTGGACATCAAGGAAAGGGTGGTATATACGCTTCTGTAGCTGTAGCTCATGCTTTTCCTTCTCCGCTCTGCGTGGAGCTGGCTCCAGCTCGCGTGTGCAGGGATTGCTGGCGTAGTACCTGCGGGAGCACGGGGGGAGCTGCAGGACCTAGTTACAAAGCCGACGGATATGCCGGCAGGCAACCCATCCTCAGTAACACCTATCGTGCTAGCAGTGCCTGAGCAAAGTGACTCGAAGCTCGCTGATATATCCAGCCTTGGCTGTAGGTTGCATCCTTCCTGAATGACCCAGTGTTAAGAAGATGGAGACTTTTCTGGAATGGATGCAAGCTTTGGAAAGCTACGCTGCTTGTTTTGGGGCTGCTGTGAAAATTTTACCCGGGTCTGTATGTGTTAGCTTGAAATATTTAGCTGTGATGCAAGGCTGTTCTTCTGGCCTCTTTTAGCATTTAGAAAGTCAGTTTAAGATTAAATAGTTGACAAAGAAAATGATAACCTGCTTGCTTTGCCCTTCTTCCTCCCAATTTCTTATATTAGTGTGAAGGCTAGGAGGCAGCTTTGGAGTATGTTTTAAGAACCATCTTTCACAGCATGTCAAGGTTTCCAGAAGGCTTTAAAATCTAAATTAAGCATGATAGCAACACCGCCTGGAAATTATTTTGCTTATATGTGAAAAGAAACAAAGGCTGTACTGTATGTGCTGTATACCAGCGGGGAATTACCATTCGGAGTGGATGGATGGATCTGAGATTGCTGAAGGCATCAACTTGCCTCTTACGTGTGTTAGTGAGTGACTAGCTGAATACAGGTAGGCATCGCAGCCATCCAGCCCTACTGCACAGTGTCATGGGTACAAAATCCCCTAAAATGGGTCACTGAGTGTCTGGAGTGCCGTCGGTTGTGAAGACTGCGTGAAGCTGCACATATTCTACTACTTCTACCCCACACGATTACTGTCTTATTTGTATGCTGGTGCGTGCATGCTCCCTGCTGAAATTTCACAAGACAAATTCTTTCTTCCTCCTTTAGCCTCCAGATAGCAGCAGAATACCTGCTGTCGACAGGTGATTACTTGATTTCCCCCCTCCCCATATTTATCATGTTATTAATTCCCCTTCATAATATTAAAAATGTTAATTCGGTGTTTGCTAAGTCTCCTGTTTCCCAGTGAGAATAAGACCAAGCTGTTTAATCTTTCCACACAACCCACTGCAATTTTGGAGAATTGTTATCATTTTGATTACTCTGTAATGCACCTCCCAGAACAATTATAAACTCGGTAAACTGAAGCTGCAGCAAGCTGTTTGTCAGAGATTCAGGCCCTGTAGAGGAAGCCTTTGTAAACTTGCCTCAATCTGGGCTTTCTGGCCAGCTCGTGTTAGGTGTGCAGTTGCTCTGTGAAGCCTTGAAGCACGTGCCTGTAGATGCGCATCTCGGAAAAAGCAGCTTGGACAAAGTCAGCACAGACAATGAGGCACTCGGAGGGAATTTAGCTCTGATCGCGTAATGCAAGAGAGCCCAGTGAAGAGCCCTGGGCAGAACGTTTGAAAATTGAAGTTGTACGTGAAGAGAGGAAAATGGAGATAGTCCGGACGTCCAGAAAGGGCCCTTCCTGTGGGATATGGCCATGCGGATGGCCGGCTCCGCGGAGGGGGGCAGGCAGCTGCACAGACAGACGTGCATGTTGGACCCAAGTTCCCTCTTGCTTTATAAAATCCAGTCTGTTCGCAAAATGTCTGCTCTGGTTTAGAGAAAATGATTATTTTGTATCTCTCGTCAGTCTTCTGAGTGGAGTTGGGACTTTGTGAATTCGCGTTTCGTTTTGTGCTTTGTTTTTCGTTTGAGATCTTGCTACCTCTGAAAGGATTTTCTAAATCTCTCAAATAGTCTTATGTTGCCTAAGTTTTCTCCACTTTTTAAAAAATATCTTTTCAAATCTTTGGCTATTTGAGGTAAAATCTATACATTGCTGTGACCAAAACCGGCATATTTTATTTGCTGTTCCTGAAATGGTTGCTTGTTTTCCTTCTATGGGCTCTGGGGAGAGCACAGTGGAAGCTCGTGCTCCTTCCAGGAGGAGAAAGCTGCTGAATGGGGGATCTGGTTCTTTCGGCCCCCTCCTGCTGCCGCCCTTGGCTTTCGCCAGGCTGGCAGCCTTGTCCCACGGCCGTGGTGGCACGCAGGGGTTCTTGCTGCTCAGGTTCCAAGGGTGAATTGCTCCAGTAAAATCAAAATGCAGAAAAACCAAGCTGTAACTGCTTAACAAAAGAATAAATGCAGGATAAGAATAGAAAAATGTCTTTGCCATGGAAGTAATATTACAGTTGTGTTCAGCTATGTGGTAGGGTTTAATATGAATGGCTATGTGGGTGACTTGAAAAACTGCATCAAGTACTTTGTACACTGTGAGTTAAAGCATATATGTTGCTACCCACAGTGACTTATTTCAAGTGGCTTATATTTGGCACAGTATGCCGTTAGATTACGGAAAGAAATACTAAGCATGGAGCTCTTATTGCTCCTCTCAGGCTTGGCAATTATGAAAAATAAAAACTTTACCAGAGCCTAAGCTGTTAGATAGTTATAAACATGGGGAGAATTAAGGGACAGGAAAATTATAGCAACCCAACTAAACCACTATAATTAAGGCTGAATTGCTTTTTATATTACAGCATTTGTGCAGTAGAATGTTGAAGTAAGTGAAAAGTAAAAACTCAAATACTCTATCAGGCTTAAATTTTGGTAGGACAAATCTATTCTATCTACCGAATGTGTGTGTATAATTTTCAGTTTCCCTAGTCTTTCTCCTATTCTCACTGATGGTGACTTGACCTCCTGATTCAAGTATTTCCTGAGCTTCTCAGCTGGAGGATGGCAGCCCTTCTCACGCAGGTACAGAAAGACGCGATAAGAGACCGTAACCCTCTGTCGCCCTGGATGCCACTTACAAAAGTCTCCTAAATCACTTGCATGAATTTAAAATTCCATGTGTTAGGGAATCAGAGACCCCCTGATATCGTGAGTTTTCAGATTAAGATCCAAAGGATTTTTTTTAAACTAGCTTTTCATGTGTTCTGCTCTGGCACACTTCTGGGCTGGAAACAAGCCTGAACCAAGGCCTATTCAGCAGAGCTGTTGGCTTGCTGTGTGTCTTAGTCAGTCCTCTGCTAAATTTTTTGAATCCAGTGGTCAGGTCCCACAGAAGCTGACAAAGATGTCGCAGTTTCAAAGAAATTAAGTTCCCACAAATTTGGTGAAAATTCTCAGCTAGGAGAAGACGACTCCTGTTAAAGCTCCAGCAGGGAGAACAAGGCAAGCAGCGTTCGGCCCGAGGGGCAGCAGCCGGGCCAAGGCAGGCAGCGCAGAGTCGTCAGCGGGGCAAGCAGAGGGTTGGAAGAAGGTGGAGGTACAGAGGGGAGGTTGGCAAATGCGGGAGATGGGCCTTGCTGTCTGCAAGCTGGTTTGGATTGGCCCATTTGTACCAGGAATAAATTCCAGTGTGTGGGTTTCAAAGCAAGCACTACAGCGTGGGCCTGGCAACTTCCTTTCAGGAGGCAAAGTGCCATATAGAAGTAGTCTGAAGCCTTAGAAAGGATAAAATATACAAGGAAACAAAATGGTCTTTGTGCAGAGGGTTCTCAGGCTGATGGTGACTGCCAGGTGATGTTCCTGACATGCAACTTGCATTCATCTCCTTAGAGCTGTGTGCTGCGCTACTGGGACACAGTGAGGTGGGCTGGTGGCACTGCTTACTCCACATATTGCACAACCAGGAGTCAGTTCCTTCGAAACCATAAGACTGGTGTAAAAATCTTGAATACATAAATGTGAGAAACTTTTAAATTATATCCTGAGTTATGAAACCACAAAACTTGGAAACACATCTTAATGCTCCTGATGCTCATGGTAAACTGGTTTCATTAAGAAGGAAGTAAGGCCAACTCTGAGCACTTCTGTAAGTCCCAACCAAACTGAACATTGATCTCAGCCACATGCAAGAGTGGGAAAACATGTTTTTTGTCTTGAATGGGAGCAGCAGTGAACCTTTTCCCTCTGTTTCTAAATTCCTTTTCATGTGAGTTTTGCTTTCTCTCTGTAACCATCTGCTGCAGCACTGTGAACTCTGAGCTTGTTTAACATTTAAGACTTTTTTTTTCTTTGTTTTTGAGGCTGTGGAGAAGAGCTGGAGGATGTGAACTCTGCCTCATTTGCTCTTTCATTTCTGAACTTTCAAAGGGTGTCCCAGTTTAAGGGATTTTGGAATTTGTTGTTTAAAAACATAACCCTGTTTTAAATTACCAGGATTTTTTTTTAAACAGTTATCTCTACCATCCTCTAGGATCTTCATTCAACCCTAAATGTATCTTCATGGTATTCCTGGCTTGTTGGCTGCAGAGAGGGGGATATGTGACTCAGTAGGCTGTGTATATTTTTAAGATGCTAAACTATCCAATTTGGCTTATAAAAAGGAGTTGCTTCCTGAAATAAGTATTGGTAATGCTGACAAGAATTCCCTGCAGATGAATGATGTATGAGAAGAAGGTAGACTTTAGCTCAAAGATATCTGCTATCTTCCATTTAACATACCTGTTATTTTTCAAAGGGCAAGAACTTCTTAAATCTAAGGACATAGGCCAATCCTACCTAAAAGTGAGGCGTCTTTCCACTGGCTTTAATGTCAGTACAATTAGGCCCCCAAATCCTTTAGTTATTAGGAGTAATGATGTGTGTTCTGGAACCCTGGAACAGCATATTTGAATTAGCTTTAAGTATGTGAAAACTTTTGTGCCACAAACATGCCAGCTTGTTATTTCAATTTTACCTGGTAAGCCGTCGGGAGCTGCCACTTCTCTGACTTCTTTTCAGGCTAGAGAGGCTGTTGCAGAAGCCACAGCTACACCCGGGGCTGTGGCCCAGAGGGGCACTTGGACTTGTCCCTTGCACACTGGGATATCACATGATGAAGACAGCTGTTTCTAGATATCATTTGAACCAAAAATGGTTACTAATTCTGCCTCTGCATAATTATGAATCCCAAAACCTGGACAGATTTATATAATTGAAAACAAAAGCTTACATTTGAAAAGCAAAGCGATCATTTTAATCGCGCAGTCAGAAGCAGACCTCTGCCAGCCCCCGGGTTCTGCTCCGGCGTTAAGGAGTGTGGGACATATCTACTGGCGCAGCCTTGGTGCATCAGTCCATGTGGTTCTGGGCTCCTTTTTGCTAGAGCTGTAACAGTAGCGATTACTGATGAGTGAAAACCATCCCTAAAGTTATGCTGCCGTAGTGCATTGGACTAATGACAGCTTGAGTTGAATCTACTTGAGTGGTTTTGTTTATTTTATCAGGAAAAATAACTGTAATGGTTGCCAAATGACCAAACAGAAATGAGAAACAAATGTTTCCATGATTTTAAGGGAGGATTGCAAACTACAGCAAATTCAAACCACTCCCCGCCCCCAAACGACAACAGACCCTGCAATCTGTAAATCATTACTGGAAGGTTCTGGAAGTACAATCTCTCCGCAAAGAAACTTCAGGAATAGGGAATGTTATTTAACTTATGTTAGTTTGCTTTGAGAGAAACAAGTGTATGAATACATACCAAGCATGTATGTTTTAAAACAATGATGTGCAATACTCTTGCTTCTCTGTGTTTAGTTACTTGTTATGAATTATGGTACTGAGAAAATAGTCCAGATTTCATCAGCAGTATGAGGGTAGGCGCTCTATGTTTCTTCAAACTAAATCAGTTTAGTTTACTGTTCAGTTTATGAACTCTTGCTTAAGTTTTAGTTTAAAAACACAGAACAAAACTGTTCCTTCCATAGCTGGGCCTCATCCCGTGGGGTGTGTGTTTCCAAGAACACGAAACAAAGGCTCGACTTGTTGCAGATGTCCGCAGCGTCCTGCTCTGTGCTAAAGACCAAGGTAATCCCTTGATGTCGGCAGTGATGGACACAGTTCTGTGGAGCACTACAACCTCCTCTTCCATGGATCTGAATGGGGTTGAAGTGACCTGCCGTATTAAAGAGGGCTTCCCAAGGCCTGGTCTCAAACAGGCACTGCTGAATCCTGAATTAGCCCAGGTCTTGTATTGCATAGAAGTTGTAGTTGTTGCAAAGCTTACAACAGCACAGGTAGGAATAGACACAACTTACTACCCCGGGAGCGCTAGTTCTGTGAGATGGCTTGGAACTGGCTGACTCCTTTTTCTACTGTCATGTAATGTCAAGTAAAATGTCATTGACTTGAATGTTTCTCTGGGAATGATGCAAATGATTTGAGGTGGCAACCTCAATAATGTGGCCAAAGCCTGCCAGGACTGAGCCTGGGTGGGGAGCCCATCATACCTGTAGAGTGTACAAGGCTAAGAGAAAGCCTAAAGCAGAGACCCAAGTGAGCACAGATCCAGGTAGAAGTGTCCCGTGGAACTGACCAATAAATCATGCCTATGCTCTACAGTTTTGTTAGATATTTAATTTTTTTTCAGAAAATATATACTACTTTAATGAAATTTAACAGAGAAAATAAGTAGAAAAGTAGCATGGACATTTGCAAAGATGAGCATTGGTTTTGCCTTCATTGAATTTTGTATGAGTTGTAGCATAAAATTCTAAAAAGAGTTGGCTGAAGACGTGATTTGATGCCTAAGTAGGGTAATTTTGAAATATAACTTACGTTTAAAAAAAAAATCCTGTTCAGTCAAGAGAGAAGTGACGGAGATGTATTTATTGTATTCAAGAACTGTGATACATAAGCATCAATGATTCCATTTGTTTTATATATTCACTTGTCACTTTAATAGTTTATTATCAGGGATCCAGTCAAAATTGGCAATAAAAGAATGCAGCTTTACTTTGATTCAAAGTCTGCAGCAGATATGCCAGCAGAAAGGATAAATAAGGCATGGAAAATATGCTGTTAATAAAGGAAATACAAGTAGTTCTAAGCATATTTCACACACTTTTTCTTTATTTTGATTTCAAGCAGTGTTGAATGCACTTAAATTACTAAGTCATAGTGAATAGTACCTTGAACCCGGGTTGAAATATTCCCTTCTAGAGCAAACTTGGTTTTGTTCTTATAAATCGATGCTTATAAATCATTTTCAGCATAAGAATTTCCAGTTTTGGTTGTTTCTGATTTTTGCATACCCAACAGAAAGGGCAGGTCTTCTTTATAAGAACCTCGTTGCTATTCACTGCAATTCTCCATTCCAAGGGAGGAAATATGCTGCAGGATTTTATAGCGTCAGGACTGTATATTATTCTGTCCTTCAATGGCCAAACACAATGTATAGGTGAGAGAATGTAATGTGACTAAATATAGCTCAGTACTATCACTCTTTTTTGATGCCAAAAAACATTGGCTGGCCAAGCAACTGGCTGATTAAAGGTCAGCTGGCACCGTGTCAGTCAATTAAACTCTGCTGTGCCCTTTTGGACCAGTCTCTTCATCTAACTGTGGGAGTGTATGAGAGAGTCTCAATTAAAAAAGTTTTAGAAGTAGAGGAGCTGTGTGCTGCATGGTACAACTGGATTCTGTGCCTTGGGTTTTCTTTGCTGACACCTTTCTTCTTCCCACGGCAGGAAGGGAGGAGGGGGAAGGAACGAAATTCAGCAATTTAAACAGCATACTTGCCATTTTAAGACACCTAAGCAATGATGGTGACTCTTCTCTGGGTCCTGTCGGGTCTATGGCCACGTCTCTACTCCTCCTGCGTGTCACTTCTGGAGCTGTGTTGCTCTGCTACCTGCATTCCCCCCCGCCAGCCGTATCCACTGCTAGCCAAGTTCCTTGATAGCTTTTGAGACTGATCTAGAAAAACGCCACACCTAGAAACAGGAGGTGAGAGAAATGTTTGCAGAAGCAAAGCCAACCTCTTACACCTTTTTGCCTTTGATACCAGGTTCATCTGTACCAACTTAGATTTTTGTAGATGTAATTGTTACTTCTCCATCTTATCCCCCAGATATAGAATGATGCCTCTGCTACAGTTTTCTAGAAGAGATCAATCTGGAGAGGAGGGGACTATCTTGGTCTCTTAGTATCCTCATACATGCGTGGTGAGGCAAATCCCTTGCAAGAAAGAATCCATATTCCTTTCAGACAGAAAACTCTTCTTACCCATTGATCTGGAGCTCCAGATGCCCCTGGGGCTTGCTTGTAAGATCCTCAAACCCGTAGTGCGCCTTCCCCATTACTGCGGAGGAGCTGCAGCAGCTGCGTGAGCGACCCCGGGGCTTCCCGAGCCTGGAAGGCAGGAGCTGCCACAGTTCAGTGGCCTCCTCAAGATGCATTGGGGAGAGTCAGCTGAAAAGCAGGGAAAACAAAGATAAACTTCAGAATAAACCAAAGAGAGACTTAAAAGGTAATAATCATCCAGTCGGGTAGAGTACTTTATATGTGGTATTGTTGGCAGAAAAAACTACTGACTCAACTGATTGGAGAGAGGGAAGCCTTGTTGCTGCCCCATTGATTTCGGCTGCATTTGGGAATACTTTGTACTTGTATGACTAATGCCTGCCTGGAGGTCCCTAGATGAAGTGGAAAAATACATGTTTAATACAAGAAAATAATAGAGAAAAGCAAATTTCTTTTCTCTGAAGGTCAGAGTAGGGATGGACCTCCTTATCTATCCAGATGGAATCGGTAACACCTGGAAAGAACCTGCGATGGACCATGTGTAGGGACAGGCAAAGGAGAACAGCAGCAGGGAGAAGTTCCCCCTGCCCTCTTTTTTTTCTTTTTCTTCTTTTTTTTTCCTTCTTTCTTTGGTAGGGAGGAAGAGCTGAACCAGCAGCAATCTAACACGCTTGCTCAAGTTAGCAGAGGGGATGCCTTGTAGTTTCTCTCTGGAGTGTGCCTTCACGCGCAGGTATTCAGTCTTGCGGTTGGCAGGGTTGTCGCTCAACCCTGGCGGAGCTGTGGTAGCAAACTTGTGCTCACTCTGCTGTACCCAGATCCCCAAGCCCCGCTCTAATATCCTTCCAGTCCTCCCTTGGCCTGAAGGGGCTGCAGGAACGTCTCTGGCTGGTGCTTCGGCTGCGCCGGGGGCCCAGCTGTGGACGTGAGGCTGCCCTGTGCCTGCCTTCCCTGGCCCGCTCCTTTTCCTGCGCCTGGAAGCTGATACCAAATTGTACCTGGCTGGAGCAAGTTGAGATGTCTCAAAGCCAGGGCTTGTGTATGGCACGTGTATGGGGGAATTACCTGTGACATATCCAGGGTGTTTTGGCCCAGCTGTGCACGTGCTCTGTGTATGAGACACCTGGCCACGGCCGAAGTGCATGTGTGTGCAAGCTGAAGCATCGCTATAATTCACAGCGCAACCCTGTGCTTAGGTACCTGTATCTGACACCCCAAGCTGCTTATGAGGAGTCATTCAGAGTACCGTTTCTGGATCCCTGAGTCTAATAGTTCACTTGTTACAGAGTATAGCATAGCTGTGGCAAAGACACCTAGGCTTTCATAGAAAAACACTGCTTTTTAATTGAGAGTGCTGCCCTGTGTGAGCATGCATTTGAATAGGAACCGTCAGTATCTAGTGATGCTCCCTTGTCCCTGGTCTTACACGACGTATCCAACCCTTTCAAGGTTTTCAGTGGTAGTGCGATAAGAACGTATAGGTCTTGTGTGGGCAGCTCCCCCAGGTTGTTATGCTGGAGTAAAACAAGTTGGGTTTAAAGGTGTATTAGGAGGCAATTCTGTGCTTGTAGTATCTCCCGTGGGAGCAGCAGTCTGGCATGGGGTTGCTGGTGCAATGGGTTGAGTACAGACAAAGTCATACTTGCACTGCACCCCTCCAAGCTGCTGGGATCGGATTGCATTTACAAGAATGAGAAAAAAGAAGATAAGAGACTGCGGCAGGAAGGAAAATCACTTTAAGTGTAATTCACCACTTCGCTCAGCCCAGTGGATGGGATATAAAGAGCAGAGTCTGTGCTCAGAGGATAGTGACTGTTCTCCGTCTGCTCCCTTTCCGGGGTGCCGCAGTCCTTTCCCTCTCCCTTTGCCCCCGTGCAGCCTCTCTGTGCTCTCTGTTGCTTTTGAAATCTCAGAGCCAGCATGTGTGAGTGAAAACTGTATTTCCAGAACCGGGAGGCCAACTCCCGGCTGCCAGGGTCTGGAGCCCACAGCATTGCCCGTGGCCTATAGCCCATTCTCTGCTCTCTGGATCGGCTCCCGTTTTTTAGGGCTTTCTGTGCTGAACAGCCGAACGCGCTGGCTGGTCGCGCTTGCCTGCTTGTTATCTGTTGCAATTAGCAGGGGGCTGGACAGCGTGCACGTGTGCAGGGGAATCCGCTACAGCTTCCCCTAAAGCCAGGGAGGGACGCGTACGCTCTTTGAAACCAGTCTGCTCCTTACAGTCAACAAGGGAGCGTGGCTTGAGCCGTGTTGGGCAGCCTGGTGATATGCTTGGGGACATCCCATGCAGAAAGGGGGACAGGCCTCCAGCCCCCAGCGGCAGCGCTGGGATCTCCACTTGGGAATGGGGCAAAACAAAGCTCCTGGGAAAGAAGGTGCCTTTCTCTCACACTCTACAGGGGCCTGTTCATCTTGCATCACTGGTTTCCCAGTTATTTTCGATTATGTAGCTAGTTCCTGCAACCATAAAAATGGTGGGGTTGTGCATACTTGCTGCCTCTTAGGGTCAGTCCCTAATACAGAAATACAATTTTGGAAATTTTACTGCCCTTCAGGCAAAAAGAACCCTGTTAGGGATGAATATATATAACTGTAAGTGGCAATCAATATATTCTTAGTCCTTTTACCTGTATGTGTAACTTCTGGTGGGTAGTAATGTGTTCAGCCTACCAGCAAAAAGGCATGCTTAAGGGTGTAAAATCAGGGCAAAATACAGATATTAATCACTGGGCGTTTGCAATTGTAAATTTGCTTGTATAGCTGAGGAAGTAGTCAGGGAGCCAAGCATCAGGGCAAAGAGGCCCTTCATTAGGCTGCGCAGAGGGACCTGGAGCAGTGAGTTAGGGTGCTGCTGTCTCTTGGAGGGCAAATTTCCCACTCGGCCTTCGGCGCCAAGGACAGCACGACAGCACACCGGCGTCGCGGCTGAGCTGTGTAACCCGGGGTGCTCTCGATGCCGGAACCTGTCACTTTCTCATTCCTTCGTTTATTTGGTTTCATTCATTCCTCACAATAGGTGGACAAAGAAAACCATTTTTTTGTCTGCGTTTTTTGGTTTTTTGAATCTCTGCAGTGTTTGAGAGACTGCAGTTATGCTTCCGCGTTCTTGCTAAGGCAGTGTCTCTTTCTTCTTGCTATTCAGAGGCTATTCTCGCTTCTCAAATTTTCTTTGCTTTCTAAAAGGAGAAAGTGACAAATAATTCTGCCTGTCTCTGCATAATATCCTGACTTGTGAGCAAACTGTGGCTGAACACTGAAATTTTGCCTAACACCTCTGTAACACGCTCTAGCCAGCACTGTCTGATTTGCAGGCACAGGAGCAATCTGGCGCTTCACTCTGCTGCAGACCTCTGTAATGTGCACGGATCAGATGCTCATTATTCAGACAGAGGAAGAATGACATCTCAATCAGAAAGGGAATGGTTCATGGTGTTCTGCGTGCGATAGGGAAAATAACCCATTAGAGAAGCAACCTGGGGGGAAAAAACTATTTTAATTTTGCTTTTTGTTGTTTTTTAACCTGTCAGTTTTATTGCCTAGTGTTTCTTTTGAACGTGCGCCTGGTTGTTGCTGTAGTTTTCAGCCCTTGGTTAATGTTTGTTTGACGATCCTGGTCCGACTGTCGGATACCTACAGTTCTGCATTTACGCTCTGCTTCTGTATTTGTCCCCCAAGGGTCAAGGATTTGCAAGAGCTGATGGGAGTCCTGGCTGTATAAGGAATACAGGATCAGACTGATGCTCTACACAGTGTTTACCTTCTTTATCGAAGAGCGAAAACAGTTGCTGAAGAGGGAAGAAATATATTTTACGGGCTCTGAACGAAAATAGCAGTACTCTGTCTTCCCAAGAATCTGTAATTCTCCCTGTCTCTTTCTTTTATGAATGTGGCAGTTTTGTTTGCAGGGTTGTAAGAAAAAACATCATATGATCAAATCGCCCAATTAAGATATCATTATTTGCAAGACAATAATTTCTATACATTTTATGAACTCGGGGGACAGTAAAGGCAGCGGAGGCGGTGGCCGTCTCGCTGGCGAGCGCTCCTTTGAGAGGTACGGCTTTTCTCCCTGTGCTTTTTACAGCCTCCACTCCTTCCCTTTGATGCTCATGTTCCCTTTTAATAAGACTCTCCCTTTTACCAGGAGAACTTCAGGGTACTGTGAATAAGAATCTGTCTATTCAGCTTTAGTTTATTCTTGCTCTCACCTACATGCTCTTTTAACTTTGTGTGTGGGTTTGTGGGTTTTTTTTCCCATCAGAAAGAATGTGTTGGGAAATATGATCTGCTACAAGCTTTATTTCAGAATTTGAAGTAAACAACACTGTTTCTGTATTTCCCCTTAACCCTGGACAACTAGGATGTCTCAGCATTGCTAAATACCTTGTTATTATTCCATCTGCAAACTTGGTTTTTCTCATCTTTTGAGACTACCTCTCCATCCCATTAGTAATAATTATGGAAGAGCTGTTAGTTGAGTTTTGCTTTTGGTTATCAATTTATTGGCATTTATTTCTGACTTAATTTACTTTCTTTCTGATACTTGATTTTTTTTCCCAATACTTATTTTAACTATGTTAAAATAGTGACTTGTCCTTTTTGACTGCATAGTCAATGTCTTTCCCCATCTATTTTTGGGAAAGTAGGTATAAAGAATGGTAGTGCCTTGGCTCTCCTCTGGTAACCCACCAAAGGTAGCTAAAGAAAGAAGAGTTGCTTGAGTAATCTGGGGGAAGGACGTATTCCCCCGCTTTCATCCGGAGGCGGGGCGGTTGGGCGCTGTCCCTCGCGCATCTCGGCTGTGCGCCCGCAGCATCCGCTTCTGGATGCTTGTTCCCCGTCTTGTTGTTACTGCAGCTCTTTAACCCGTTGCTGCTTCTCGCTGCCAGCTCTGTACGGGCAGGTGCCACACAGTCCATTAATCTAGCGGTGAAAATCAGTCCTTAAGGGGTTTCACAAAGCTGAAATAAACTGAGTGTGAATCAAAGAATTCCCTGTTTCTTTTTACATATTCTTATATTGTAAGCATGTATTGCTGTGTCATAGTGCTGTAACCTTCTGCAAGCTGATATAAATCCTCCATACTTTCTTCTTCTTTGAATCCCAAAATTTATTTTATTTATTTATTTTTTATCATTTCAGGTATCATTTAAGTTCCATATCTCTACATATACATAAAAATAAAATATATCACTTGGCAGATAGCATGAATGTCTTCTAGAGCACTTTCATAAACCCTTAGAATTTAGAAAAAAATAGGAATGTCTTTGTTTTTAGTTACTTTAGAGTGGCTCACTTTTAAATTCATATATAAAAAAAGTATGTTGAATTTTACTGAGAGAAGAAAAAATAAAGGAAAAAAAATGGTGGTGACAATTACTGAGACCAGTCAGCTCAGTTTTCTAAAATTATACAGAAATGTTTCTGGAAAGTAAAAGGTGAAAATAGAAATAAAAACTTAAAGCAGAAAAGTGATATTTAATAGAAGCATGTTGATAATAAAAATATAAATATTTAAAATGCACTGTAAACACAGTCAGTGAGTTAAATAGAGCCTTTTTTTTCTGTTTCCCGGTGCCTGGGATCCTGTATGGAAACGGTCCCCGCTCGCTTTGCTGGGGGGGCCTGCTCGTCCCCAGCGACTGCCTTTCTCCCGGACGTGCTGCGGGTTTCGGGGCAGCCGTGAGACTGGCTATGCTTCCCGGGACTGCTTGTGAGGGCTGGCTTCCAACTCTGGAGCGCCAGATTTACGCCCCCAATTAACCGCAGGCATGACTTATAGATGTTTGGTTGGGCTATTTCGAATGTGTAGCTTGGGGCCTGGTTAATGAGTTGGCTCGGTGTTATGAATCAGCTGTGCAGTTAATCACGGGGACAAAACTTCGGCCTGTTATTGGCAAGTACAAAACTTATGTTTACAAGGTCAGACACCAGCTATAAAAGTCAAGGTTTCAGCTTTTGAGAAGAATGACTTCTTTTTTTTTTTTTTTGGCATAAATCCTTATAATGGAAACCTTAGCACACTTTTGCTCAGTTAAATAGGAAAGGACAGCATGAGGCATCTCTAGATAGATGTTGAATTTCTACACTATAAATGTTTGTTAAAAGATGCATTAAGTAGCCAGTGTTTGCATTAAAATAGCATATGTGAAGTATCAGTGATATCCATGGTCACACAAGCAGCTAGTGCTGTTACACTGCGTCAGATGTGTTACACAAGCGTTTGGGTGTTCACAAGCGTTACAACTTGGGGAGTACTGCTGCATTCTGGAGTAGCCCACAAACTGTGTGGGGAGTTAGTACAGCAAATACGTTCTTGCAGTATTGTCACTTTGTCTGCAGTAGTATCGAAACTCGGTCCCAGAGCATAATCTGTTCAACGTTTGTCTCTTTCAGGGTTACAAGAAGCTCCTCGTACCAAAGGAGCGCTGTGCATAGTGAGCAGCTTCGCTGGTAAGAAATATTGCATGGGATTTTCAGTGTATATTTGGTAAGAGATACAATACATTTGGCATAAAAAATGGTAGCAGCAAACTTCCTCTAAATGTATCTATAAATTGTCAGGGACAATTCATCAGCTGAGGAGACTGGTATTTTTGGTGGTAACAAAATCTTACTGAGTCATACATTTAACAAATTCTACTGGCTTTTGACTGATAGCTTTTACAAAGAGTCAAAGTGAACCATTGCTGTAGCTATGCGATATTCTTCCTTTCACAGAAATATTGCGGGGTTTTTCATAAAATTAACTTCATGCAACCTCCGACTCTCCCCTCCTGCTCTCTCCCCCGCCCCGTGCCAAATCCAAACATGGTTTACATACTATATTCTTCATGTCAGTAGAAAGTTCTGCGAAAGTTGTGTAAGATGATAGTTAGTGACTAAAAACAGTGGTAGAAACCTTGTATCACAATGTGCACATTGAGCAATGAAGAAGAGAAATGGCTGTTTTGTATTTAAACTGCTTGTAATCCAGTTCTTTCTCTGTGGGTATCTGTATGATATATTCCCAACAGGATATTAAACAGTTAATCTAAACAGATACACTGGCTCACTTTCCTTGTAGGAAATCTGATCTGTAATATAATGTGGAATATTTTTGCTAGGTTTTGAGATTTATTCACATATAGATTGTCAGCAATATACACAGCAGTAGTATCTTTCCTTTTTCTTTTTCTTTTTCTCCTTCATGTTGTAATTGGGATCTTGAGTTCTAGTTCATAGGGATATATTGGGGAAAAAATTACTGTGTAAAACATTGATTTAAGGGAAGAAAAAAAAAAGAGAATTCCTTGGGTCACATAATGTGAGAGTGAATGTGTCTTCAGTTACCCTATTTAGGAAACTCTTGGTTAACAGAACATGAAGTCTATTTGCTTTATACAGGACAAAAAAAAAAAAAAAAAAAAAAAAAAGAAAGGAAGGCTTTAATTATGAAGGGAGAATATTGGTTTTAGCCTATACATTCTTTCAAGAAATGATTGCATTTTGTGTTTGGGAGATACCACTGTGGTGGTGGTGATGATGCTGCGAAGTATGTGAGTGAATGCATAACAGTGCTGAAGTTCCTGGGACTTCTACCAGCCCTATCTAGAAGTGTTATCTGTCTTCAGGTGCTCTAAATATATATGGAACATTCTCTAAGAAGTGTTTACACTCCACTTTATACTTCACACACATGCCTTTCTGTAATCAAAGCCATGAAAATGTGGCGGCTATTCTGATACTTTGTGGTACACCTTGTGGTATAGACTTATGACATCACAAGTCAATATTACTAATGAGTTACTAAGGCTAAACATTTTTAATGATTGGCAATTGAGATTGCTGCTTATTTAGTTCATCATCATTAGGCTGGAAAAGCACTTTTCCCTGGGGGTAATGAATTGGTCCTCTGCGTCTGTGAAATTGGATTAACACTATAGTCTTATTGACTCTGAAGTAAATCCTTGTTTGAGATGCTCTCTTAAATATGAGTAAAGATGCATCTAGATTTAAATTCTTGTGACTAGGAAGTTGAATCTGCATTTGCCAGAACTGATGACGGAAGGTGGTTGGTTAGTTAAATTGAGCTAGATGAACTTCTAAGTAATGGGAGATGAATTCTCTGTCCTACAAATTGCAGGTTAAGTTCTGCTTTGTATTAATGGTTTCTGTTGAATTATTAGGGGTTTAAGCTATAAATACTGTGTCCTAATAGCCATTTTTTTTTCCTTACTCACCTGGAAGATAGCTTGTATTACAATGCTAGCTTCTTGAGGAGTATCTTGATACTTCCTGCAGGGTAGATAATGGTAAGTTATTGATGCATTTTGACAGCTTTTCAAACAGGTTGGCTCCATGAAACAGAAATGTATAAAACTTAGCCTTATAGAAGTTAACATGTAATTTGTCATTGTAGGAACAATAAAACAAGAGTTGAATGTTTCTCAGTTTTCTGAGCAGTAAAACACACCCTTTTATCTCTGTGAGATGCTTTTTGCTTCTGGCACAGGGGAAGAAAGTTGAGCTACTGGAAGTGCCAGTGTGTGCTCTGAGCTTTCAGTTCTGCGGGTGCGTGCAGGAAGGGGTGATGGAGGCAGCTGGGTAGTCGTGGTGGCTCTCTTGCCTGCTCCTCCAAAGGAGACTCACTGGAGATGAGGATGATGACAGGCTCCTCTGATCTGCTCTCAGGAACAGTTTCTTACTTGGCCGCCCAACTGACCCAAGATAGCTGGCTTCCTTGTTCTGTCTTTCCCCTTGGCTCTTGCGAGGTGTTGAACGTGCATGCTGCTGAGGAGTAGATTTCAGCAGCAATTTTGTCAACATGAACCATTCCAATCCACAGAAGAGCCAAATACTACTGTGTCCAGATATTTCTGCTTTTAATCTCCTAGTGCTTATATTTGGCTCAGAATTAACTGTAACAACAATTGCTGTGTGTAAGAGAAAATGCTGTGTACATTGAATATTTCAAAACTGAGCCTAGGATCTGTTTTCTCTTTTCACTGCAGGTTATTAAGCCCTCTATCATACAGGAACATGTTTTTTGGTACAAGGTCAACATAAGAACTTTTCTAATATTAACCCCAGTATCTTTTCCTTTACTGCAACAACCTTTATGAAAATTGCTTGCAGTTATGTTCACCAGAGTCTTCTGGGTACTCTAAGCCCAGTAGAGGGTTATTTTATTTTATTCTACTTACCCTGTGTACATGGTAACACGTTTTATTTCCTCCCTTAGAAGTACAGGAGTTTAAACAATGTCTGTACAGAACTGGAATTTTTCTGGCCAATATTTCAGAGAAGTACGTGGCTTAAATGAACACTCAACAGTAAATGGATAAATACCTGGTGTCTTCACCTGGCATTAGAGGACTCTGAAGTATGTTTATCTTTTATTCACCAAGAAGTGGGTTTAGACTCTGTCATCTCACTGAAAGCAAAGCCCTAATGGACTGCAAACTCTGAAGAAGAAAAGGTGTCCTCAAAGTTACTTTCTGTGTATGTGGAATGGGGTGAAGTCTTACAAGATTCGAGACCATGACTTGCACAGTAGTAAGCCCTTCCCTTCAAAATCTATTTTATCTAGCCTGAAGTCTAAGTAGTTTGAGGTTTTATTAATTAATTTAATAATTTATCTGAATTAAATTAATTTATCTGAGGAATACAAATGGATGAAGAAGACAGAGATAATAATAGGGAAAGGAGAATCATCTTAATTGAGAGAGAAAGAAGGAAACAATGAGAGATTTGGAGTCAAAATAGGAAATGTAATGTTTATATAAAATGTTTTGAGAATATCTAGTGCAATTTAAGCGTTTCTGATAAGTGCTTTCAATTGGTGGCCAAGAAGGTGAAAGAAGACAGGTGAGTATGTGTGGATGCTGCGTGGATGAGAGGCTGCTAGTTAAGGAATATGGGGAGAGAAATTAGGAGTGGAGGAGAGAACAGAGGGAAAAAGGGAAAGAGAAGCTTTTGGAATGAGAAAAGAAGAAAATGGAGAAATTTTGGACAGATAGGAAGAAAAATATAGGAAAAATGGAAAGAAAAGTGCTCAGAACTGGAATGAAAATGAGAAATACTGAGGAAGAAATAAATAATGAACAGTCTTCAGAAACAGCAATGGTAACGGGAACGCTTACCTTCATACAGTTTTTTAAAACTACTTATATTTATCTTACTCTCTTTTATCTGTTGTAGGCAGGAAAAAGAAGGAACTATCAGATTAGTGAAAAAGGTATTTTTAAACATAAATCAGGATTAATACCAGTGAAAATCATGGCCTGACGAGTGCGTGTTTCTCAGTCCATGTGCCCTGGGCAGCAGCAGCTGTTGTCAGTGCGAGCCCCTGGGGAAGGTGGGGGTGACAAACCCTCATCGCATGAAGCACTTTTTGTAGACTGGTGGATACCCATGGCTTGCAAATATGACATGGTATTTTGCTGCAATATTGGGCTGAGCATGACTGTCCTAGGAACTTTTTTCCAGTTTTTATGTTATATTTTAGATTGTTTAGTTCCTATCTGCAGGTGTGCCTGAAGCAGCTTTTTTCGTAGCACCCTGAAATAGGCAGAGAAGGCAAGTGAAGCCAAGCGAAGTTGTCCCTGTTTCCCTGAGGAGTTTGCTTCATTGGAATTATATCTAACCCCTTTTTTTGTGTGCCATGAGTTTGGGTCTTTTTAGCGTGTTTTTCAGCGGTTCTACTCACTATGCGCTGTAATAGGCGGTCTTTGAGGGCCGAGGCAAATACACAGAGGCAGATACGCCTGTGAAGTGTGGAGACATGGCGGAGGGGAAGGGAGCTAGCATACAAGCACACAAGCATCCTGGCAATAACAGATGTCCTGGGATTAATAGCGTGCTCCTGGAGCTTAATAACAGTGACGCCGGTGACATTTTTGGCATAGGAAAGGCCCCGCTGAAGCCTGGAGTGACAATGGCTGCTGAGTCTTCCTTTTACAGCTTAAGCTTCTGCAATCCTGTGCAGCAGAGACAGAAGGAGAAAAAGAGAACTTAAAGCAGTTCCACTGCTGACAGTTGGCATTGCTGAGAGAATGGATGTAAACGGCATAAAATTAGCAGATTACGTCCTGCCAAGTTTCTTCTTAATTGATGTCATTCAGACCTCCTCACCAGGCACTGTAGCGATAGAAATGGAGCCTCCCCAAGGTTTCTTGCTGTTTCAATAGGACGGTGCGATTCCTCCATAAGTCCCAGGGCTGGAACTATTTTTTTTTCTTTTTTCCTGAGATCTTGATTTAGTAATGCCTTTGGGCTCAGTCTTGCCAGCTGCCGAGTGTCCCAGCCCCCGCTAATCTCAGGGGTAGGTGAGGCATGATCGGGCTTCTCGATCCAGCAGTTCATCTCACAGGAAGGTATGGCTTTTCCTCCTGGAGCCTGGGATGAAAAGGTATGTGGGTAAAATGTGGCAGCTGCCTCTAACGTCCCCTTCTCATTGTGGCCTGTAGCGTCACTTGGTTTGAGTGAAGTCAGTGGCAACTTACAAACCTGCAAGTCCAACCTTATGATTTCTCTTTGCAAATGATTTACCAGATCTAGACTTACTTTTCTGTAAATCAATATGGAAAAAACATTAGTACCTGGAATTAGAACATAATCACAGTTTTGTTTAAAAAAAAGATTTCCCAATCTGCTCTACTCGCTGGCTTGAGAGATACTAAGGGAGCCATCGTGGTTTATGATGTTGCTGACCTGCTAATTGAAAGGCGTTAAGTAAGACTTGACATAGAGGATGTTTTGTGGCTTATTCTGCAAGTCCCTGAATTGTCTTTGACAGAACTAAATGTAATACCTTTAAATGTTACGCCGTGTCTTTGGGATCGTGTGATTGATGCAAGGGATTTGAGCCTTGTGTTTTACTTCCGTCTTTGCTGTATACTTACCTGACCTTCCTGTCTCAGTTTTTCCATCTCCAGAATTAGTTAAATAGGCATGTTGTGAAGCTTAATTAACATTTGAAATGTTTTAAACTCCCTGGGTGAAAAACACAGAACTGTGAAGCTACGATTTAAGAGCTTTAAAATTCTTAGCTAAGCATACTCGTAGCCACTGTTACGGGTGTTATTACAGTGCCTAGCAATCCTAACTCTGGATTGGGAGGCTAGGTGCTGTAAAATACAAACAAAATGTGAGTTTACAGTAAATTTTCAGGAGTTCATGTAGTAAGAAATGAAATGGAATAGGCTCATCACAAACCACAATAGTATTTTTCTGTGTCTTATTCCCTGAAGAAGCAGTAAAAGGCAGGCTAAACAAGCTGCAGGTAAAAGGAAGAATATGGGGTCCAGTTATACAAAAATACTAAATCTGTCCCATCATGTGTTGCTCATTTTATCTTCAGTGACTACTTAAGACCTTGTAGGATTTGGATATACAGATTTGAAATAAAGAAAATGGAATGATGATACAAAATAACTCTTTCCTTGTGAATGATCAGCATTATGTGAATAGCTGGGAGATAGAGAAACTGTACTGCAAGTTTTCCACCTTCAGCATAGCTGCTTACTGCTACCAAGGCAAGTAGTGGTAGTGAAATCAGTGTCTTTTTACCTGCCTATTCAAAGAAAAATAGATTGCTTGCTAGGGATAGATTTCTTTTTAGTGAGATTTTAATGAAAGCGTCTGACTCACTTGTATGTTTTTAAGACGTGCTGTAAACATTATCGCCACCATAACCAATTGCGAAGTGCATTTCTTTGATTTACCTCCTCCAGAGTAAGTATATAATTTTATACATAAATGAGCAGCACAAGCCGAAGACAAAGTCCCTATCAAAACGAGATGTTCCATCGCATGTATCTCTGTGTAGAAAAGATGGAAATCAAATCTATTAGTAACAAGCTGTTAGCCTTTTAACTACTGGAAGATAATCATGTATTGAAGTGATGTTACACATCACCCCAATGAACATTGCAGTGTGATCTGATAGAGAACAGAGTAGTCCTTTTTTTTTTTTTTTTCTCTGTAGCATAAAGATTGTGTTATATAATCGCTAGTCCTTAACATGCTTGTGTTCACAAGACTATGATGTTTATCATTGTTCACCCTATCCCAATCATTGACTGCTTCAGAAAAAAGGGCAGGAAGATCTTTATATGCTGCTCAGTGTAGCCCAAGTGGTATTCTTTTCTTTGATCGGGCTAGACTTCAGATTAAGTCCAGCAAGATATTTGTAATTCTTATCCACAGATGACAACATCCAAAGAGAAGAAAGATGCCACATCAAAGGGTTCTAGTGATGGGCAAATAATTCTTTACATACGTGGGGGCCAGCATATGGTCTTTCGACAGTCTGTGAATTACCATAAATCAGGTATAGGACATGTTGTAGGACATGTGATTGGCCTAATTTTCTTCAGGATTTTCTGAAATCTGTGTTCATCTTGTGCCTGTGAATTGGGATTTGTACCTATGGTGCTTCCTATTTTTGCATGGAAAATGAATATGCAAGCAAAATTTTTTGAATGCAGTAAAAGGGCCCAGTAAAAATGACAGCTATGAACAACATGATTTGAAGGTCATCCTCTCCATCTCCCCTCTGTAATAGGCGACTAAATATTCTTTTTAAAAATGCAGATGCCTATCCCCTAGCTTAAAGCATTGTGCTTTATTGAAATTGAATCTGAAAGATTTGAGTGTCATGAATCATTTTGCACTTTAAATTGAGATGTCAAAAAAACCTAGAGGTTGTTATCTGGCACCTTTTCTTTATGATGAAAATGGTAGCACAGCAATTCTTGAAAGACAAACCTTCTTGGATCTGGAAACAAAAATAATAACAATTTTGTAAACACGAGTTTATATGATTGGTCTTGACATTTTAATTTGCTGCTTGTTAAAAGTCCATTTTCTGGGCCTGAACAGTCCAGACTGGAATGACTTTGAGCACCTCACTGCAGCAAGTTTGCTAAGACTGCTTATAACACGGAATAAATATTGCTGGCCAAGAGGAAGTATTTGAAATACAGTTGTCTTCAACTAACAATCTAGTTTAGTTATTTTTATTCAATATTCTTCCAGAGCATGTTTCCAAACCTATTTCTTTAGGCAAATTCTCTTCACTTCTGATTATCTTTTGTTAGTTAACACATACTTGCTCTAGCTTGTTTTTAATGGCTGGGTAAACCTAGCTATGTAAGAACCTTCAGAGTACTCTTAACTGCATATTTAGTTTTGCCAAAATCATTTTTTTTTTCCAGTGGTTTCTGTAATTCACTCCTTCTGTTAGGCCAGCAGAAACCTCTCAATTTTCAAAGCTTGGTATGACCCATGCTCAGAAAAGTGGAGCTTCAAGAAAGGGTTTAGTTTGAAGACTTAGGAGATAAGTTGGTTTGAGGCTCACTTGAAACTTTTAGTAAAAGGAGTATGTGCTTCCATTTATGTTGTTTCTGTGCGCCTTAGTCACCTTGTGTTTCCAGTAACAGTTCTGATGTGTGTGCGCACTTAAAAATGCAAAGCAAAGGAAGGAGAAGGGAGACAGAAATACAACTCCATTATATTAATCAAAACTCTGTTCACATTTTCCCTTTCCCCTGGAAAGAATATTTGCAGCTGATTGAAGGTTTTACTTCTAATTTTCTTCCTAAGTACAGTCTGCAGCTGTATATCTTTCACCAGCAGTGGCTTCTATTTATTTTTAGTTTCATAATGGCGTTAATCTGTCATTTCTACCTGTAGAGATGGTTGTTGATAGTAGTATTGCTAAGATTGTTAATGATTTGTAAAATTTTATTATTTCATTACTTTTTAAAAACAAGATAAAGCTTTTTTGTTTTCTTTTCAATATAAGGACATAATTAAAAATACCCCTCCCACACACTTTTGTTAAGTGTCCCTGATACTATTTTTAATCTGCCTTATTTTCAAGCGAGATTGTGGATGGCTATGCACATTGAAAGTCAGAGAAGAATAACTGTCAGATGTCAGTTATGGAAGTGTGTCTTGGAGCCTTTCCATGAATATGTATAAATTGAAAAGCAGCACTGTGATAGCTCTAGAGCCTCAAATTCTCTATTGGATACTGCATGGAATAGAAGCTGAAGTAATTCAAACCTTTCAGTGCCTGCTATGGTTTCACGTGGACATGATCAGAGAAGTTGTCTTCTGCTTGTATGATGACTCTGCTTTCGGGTAATACTTCAATTATAATCATGTAAATCTTAGAGTAAGCACGTATCAAGTCCCAGCATGTGTTGGACTTTCAGAAGATAAGCCTGATTTATCAGTAGTTCACTCCTTTAAGGTAGGAAGGTACATTGTGGTGGTAGTGATTTGGCACCTTCTCTCACTAGTGATTCTTCTGTGATGCTTCTGTCTTTACCGGTAACTCTTACAGAATTTGTGTAGAAGATGTTGTCTGTGGTAGAGGTACTCACTTTTGATTACTGTGAGCCAACATGATAGTTTGGTTAATTGTATGTTATACAAAGCTGAAAGAGGAAGCCATCTATGCTGTCATTATTCAAGCAGTATATAACGTGTATCAATTGTTCATTTATATTCATTTTGTTTTAAAATTATAGTTCTTAAAATGTTTAGCAGAAAGTGTGATTTAAAGTCAAATCCGGCTAGATATGTTTAACAGTTCTTTAAAAAAATTTATTACCAGCTGAATTGGTATCAAAATGCCCATACCACTTATGATTTGGCTGGTATCCTGACTTTCTTGCTTTCTAGATTATTTTTGGATAGTTTGGCAAATCTGTAGTTTCGGGCAGTTCAGCACATCTCCTTCTAGTACAGCATAAATTCCACCATAAAAACTAATGGACTGGAATACATCAGGGCTTTAAAGACTTACGGCCAGTTCTATATATTTTGTGCAGTGAAGGAGGTTATCAGCCTAAGGTTTGTCATACAAAAACTCAACCTGAAATTGAAAAACTATGCAAGCTTTCATGTAACGGCAATCTTTCTTTATTGGAGAACGATCTGACTTCTATTGAAATACAATACTTGCAAGTAAATTCTAGTTTAAGCACTCTGTTGTTGGGGACTAATGTTGCTCTCGTTGCTGAATAGTACTGTGCTAAGGAGGAGAGAGAAAGAAAAAAGCTATTAGTTTAGTCAGCAGTTCAGCAGAAGAGGGCAAGTGATGGGGAGAGCTTGCCAAGCTTCACGTGGTCAGCAAGGGCTTCCAGTGCTGACGCTGAGCCTCCTTCGTTCTGCAGGAGCCACGCGCTTTTGAAGAGAAGGGTCCTCTTCCTTCTCCTGCTCCACTCTTTGCCGCAAGTGCTAATATGTCAAATTAACCAGTGTCATCTGGCTGAGCTGTAACTTGCCCAAATGCCAGTTGCCTCTGCTTATGCTTCATGAGTTGGTCAGCTTTATTTTATAACTTGGGGCTTTGGTGGCAGGTATTTTCTTGGGCTGCACAAATCTCTACAATTTTTACTACTGATATTCTCTATTTGTGCTGCCAGAGCATGCAAGGTGGCTCTAAACTTTTACTTCTGTAAAGCACTTCAACACGATGAATGCTCTTAATTAGAACCAAATACAGCTTTGCTCATATGCTTACAGCTTGAAAATTGTGAAGGAATTGAGAGAGCAGGGAATAACTACTTCATTTTTGGGATGATGTCAGCTCCCTTCATTGGACCTTTTCTACAGTATTTGATGGAAGTCCTATCTTGACTGTTTTTCTGCCCAGTCTTTAGTTACACATTTTATTTGCAGCAGTCTCTGCCATCTGCACCTCCAGGAAAGTGAGTCAGTTTGATGCCAGTTATATGGAAAATTGGGGACTCAGAGATGGCCCCCAACTAGTTTAAGATATGTGCTATCAGTTCGAGGAGATCTAAGGCTGCTGTCACAGTTACCAAGCAGGATGTTTTGTTTTTAATCTGAACACTTTCCAGGAATGTAAATGCCAAAAACAGAAGTAGGAGCATATAGTTTATGCGCCTACATGTGTAACAGAAATTTTTTTTCTGAGTCATAACTGTCAGAAATTATTTCTGAAATTCTCTAGTCAAAGAGGAAGTCATCTCTAAAGGAAAGCAATAAAATGAATGAAAACAACAAATATAATAGGTTTAGTTACCAACTGATCATTCATTGGATGCTGACTTGATTCAGAGATCTCTGAGTATGTCACAAGTGTAAATGAGTTCAGGCTGACTATTTACTTTTTAGATAAATAGTAATTTTATTCATTTTAAGGAGAGGTCAGTTGAGACATAAGTAGTTTACAACTACTGCTTAACAATTACTTTTTTAAGCGCTAGGACTAATGGAGCCTGGCTTCCATTAGTCTTGTCTGAGCTGACTGACTGTTTTAATTGGATTCTACTTAAACTTTGAGACACTGCAGGATCAACAAGTTGTGAACCTGCACAACAGACTTGCTGTCAGCATTTCCAGTACCCTCTGAATTACATGTGGCTTTTGTGCCCTGTGCCTCCACTGTGAAGGCTTGAGATCTTTCCAGGTGGCAGCATTCCTAGCCCCTGGCATCCCCTGCGAGCCTTTGGGGCCCTCATGCTAAAGTAGCTGTGGGCTGTGGAGATGCTGATTGCCTAGGTGTGAACAGATCAAAGGAGATGTGACAATGTTGATGCCTCTTCTTGGGCAGTAAATGCAAAATCCTAAGAGGAATGGATTCCCCAAATATCTGCGTCAACATTTCCCATCTCCCCTTTCCCTACCAGGAGGCAGGGGGAGAAGGTCTTTGTGCCCTCTTCATCCCCTGAAGATTGCCTGCTCCACTCTGACTCCCCAGGGACACTCAAGCCACCATTTCTTTTGGCAAATGTGATTATCCTGACTGTATTCCTAGGTCCTTTTTGACCTTTCTTGTTGACTTGTGGTTTTGCTTGATACTTGTGTAGCCCCGAGACCCTTCCCTGTGATATGCCCGCTCCCCTCGCAGGCCTCGGCCAGAACGGCTTGCTTGCAAGAATGGGGGGAGCGAAGTGAAGGTGTGCTGCTCTGCTGCGCAGTGGGGAGAGTGACAGGAGAAGATGGACTTGGGTGTCATGTGCTTGTGTGATTGGTGATGGGAGTAAAGCCAAGAGAGCAGCTCAAGTGAGGGAAACTTGGTGAGGATTGTGGAGGTAAGGGCAGAGCGGGCCAGCAGGCCCTGGAGGATGGTGGGGTTCAGCAAGGAAGGCTTTAGCAAGGTCTCCTTCTCCCCTCTGTCATGGGAATGCTTCTGTTCTTTCACTATCCCCCTCTTCTCTTTGGCTTTTGGGAGAAATATGCCACTTCTGCGTGCCAGGCTGTTGGCTGAACACTCGGAGAGGAGACCGTGCCCCCATGGCGCTAGAAACAGCTCCACCTCCGCCTTGCCCAAAGCCCCGCGAGGCTGCATGCGAGCACCACGCGTCTTCCCTGGCTCGTGCTTCGGGGTTTGACTGTGCATAGCAGCCTTTCTTGCCGCGCAGGGGTTCAGAGTCGCTCCTCTCTGGGCACTTAGAGCCACAGGGCTTGCTGGAAGCTCAAGATCAGCATCCGGACTGGCCAGCAGCTCCGCCGTGGCAGGGGTGGAGAAGGTGGCAGATTGCGAGCAGGCGATAGGGCTGCATGCCTCGTCTCGGGAAACCAGCCTGGAAGTGCATCCGGCTCTATCTGATCCCTCCTCCAGCTGTTAGCCCACGCGTTCAGGGAGAAATGTGGAAGCTGTCTGCCAGAAAAGCATTTACGCTCTTTAGTCACGTTTTGCAAAATGGTTTCTTCAGCTCTGCAAATTGTTGACTGTGAGCATCCATCATGCAAAGCATAAGTTAAGCAACTGTGGGTCCGACTTGCTATAAAAACACACAAAGGACTGCTCACAGATACTACAGAGGGAAGTTAGTAATTTCATTCCAGATTTGTGCGTTACTTGGGCTGTGGGCCAGGTTGTCTGAAGGGTGCAACGGCCCTCGCTTCTGTGTTACCACGGCACATCGCGCTGGAGCCCGGAGTTTGGCTCAGCTGTTTCGGAAAAGGGAGAAAGTCACCAAAAAGCAGAAAACTGCTCCCAGCTTAAGTGTTCAACAGACAGATTTAAAGTGGGGGTATAGGAAGGATGTTTTAATAACTAGCTCAGTATCTTAAAATATTTTGTGTGTATAATCTTTTGTATTCAGTGTACCTGCCTTGTACTAAGTGTTATGGCTAGTATAAAACACTAAATATAAATTATGTGTAGTGTATTATAATACTTAATACATTCTGAATTTATTAGTTCTCAGTCTATCCTTAGAGAAGCTGAAAATGAATATTAAATATAGCTGCTGTCACAAAAGCATTTCACATCGTAGTCTTGGATAATTTGTAATATACTGAATATTTTGCATTTAATGAAAAATCATTGGGTTGCATCTAGTAGTTTAAAAATGAGTTTTGAACTAAGATAGCCAAGGCATTAGATGACTTTACTGCAGTATGTACATGTGGGTATTTTTTTGTGTAACTACCTTATTTGATGCAATTCAGACTTAATTAATATTTTGTGAAAGAACTAATATTTTATGAAAGCTACTTGTGCAATGAGCTGTTACTATTAGAGGAATTCTTTTCTTTGTCTTTATGGTCCATAGATTTGTCTTACTTTGATTTTTCTTTTGTGTTTGTGTGTGTAAATAATTCAAATTATTCTTTTCATTTTAGTATCTAATCAGTATGTATCATGCATTTTAATGTAGTAAGTTTCTAATTATTTAGAACTATTATTATTTTTCTGGAGTTCAAGAGAATTAAATCAGGATGATGCTAGTTCCTGCTAGCATTGCCAAGGAAGTTCTTAGCATTTAAAACCGCTTTTTAAACTTTATTTTCTTAGGGTGTTTTGAGGCCCTTGAAACTAAAACTTTTAGGTTTCACAGTTTTGTCTTTATTTTTTGAAAATGCTAGTATTTGCTCTATTGCTCTTTACCAGTCTGACTACAAGGAATAGTATTGAATTTTTTTTAACCCAGATGACATGCTTTGGAAAATAATTTTTTCCCCCCCTTTCTCTGATTAACTTCTGTGTTTGGTAAGGTAGACTGTGCTGGACTAAAGACCAGATTTTTAGATGAATTTCAGTTAGTGAAGCTCTACTACATGAGAACTTGGTTAAGTCTTCTTTTTCTGCAAAAGTAGACTACGCAGAAGTAACGTGAGGTTCTCCTGGAGCTTGGGGCCTCCATTCTCAGCAAGAAATATTGTTGTCCATATCTAAAGCCTTTCATTGAAAGAATCCTCATTGTGGAAATCAAAATATTTAAAAACTCTAATTTTCTAAGAATCCTAATGACATTGAATCGCCACTTCTTCCTCACACTTAGTGGAATATGCATATCTAAGTCTTTACCCACTAGCACTGTATAGCATTAGAATACTTTAAATGGTAAAAACTTACATGAAATTGAAAAACATTTGTGAAAGAAAACTCTTTTCCATACTATTAATTGCAAAGAGACCAGGACTGACCCAGGAAGTCTGTGAGCTGAAATTCAGTGGGGATGGGAAGGGGGTCTGGCAGTATGGCACTGTCTGAAAACTGGCCATAATTACACACTTTCAGAGCCAGGATGAACGTGTAGCCTGCTGCTGTACGGCCATTTACATATGGTAGAGTGGATCCTATCCCCACTGAGCACACGTGTACGGAGTGCTGCGTTGCTGGCGTTTTTACAATCAGACCAATTTTGATGAAGTAATTGACTTTGCGGGAGGAAAATCTAAACGTGAAGACAGGATGTTATTTGCAGCAATAGAGACCTGGACTGACCGTTTCAGTGATCCTAAAGAGTCAGACTTTGCGCCTTCCTTTGAAGCGAAGGGGCTGAATGGTTGAGAATGTATTTAGGAAACCAAAGAGTCCATAAAATCCGATTGCTTTTAAAAAAGAAAATTGTTAGGGACTTACCAGGATTTATCTATGTGACTTCATAGCTGAAAAAAATTGGATCTAAGTGAGTTCTGCATCTACACTTTATAGCCTTGGATCCCTATGGTTTGATTTGGAAAGTTGGGGAGCTGAGCAGAGGTATGAAGGCAATGCATGTGAGCAAATTAAACCATCAATATGCACCTCCCGCTAGGGCTGTAGTTGCCCTAGATTGCTGTAGCTGAATAGTTTGCTAAGGTTTAAACTACAAGAATCTAGAACCAAACAAATAAGGTCCATATAAATGACTTAACATATCTGAAAATCAGCAAAATGGGTTGGTTTGTCTTCACTTAAGTCCTTGTGTAGATGATCCCTTTGGAGGGGTTTGGAGGGGGCATCACCATGCTCAGACTTTAATCCCAGAAGGATGCTCCCTAGTTTCCATGTACATAGCAGAATTTATGCTGTCCCAGAAGAGTATTTTAACACTAGTTTCTTTAATGTACTTTGGATGTGGTTAAAATTGAAACATACTCTTTCAATTCATCAAGACTGTTTTTTGTTTGTAGCAGCCTTGAGCTTTTAGGATTTCCCAAGAATTTGCTTGAGCTTTCTTTTTCATAAGGATTTATTTGTCACTGAGAGAAATTCCAGCAACAGCCAGAAGCATCGTCGTATAAATGAGGTGGTTGATCCTACTCCCTGACCCGGCATAGCTTTGAGGCAAACTGGGTAAATCCTGGCAGTGTAGGTATGCGTCTTCGTTATGATTTTCCAATTTAATGAAACTTTGAGGTCACAGTTTACACATACAAGACACTAATTAGCTGATTTAATTAATTTAATAACACCTCAATATGCTTTTCTTAGAATGCACAGACTCGAATTATTTCATCCCTCCATGAAATGTAAGGGAATTTTTTATTAAAAGCAGTGCTGTATGCCTAGGCGAGGAATGTGAACCCTTGACGCGGAGCTGGCAGGTTCGCCAGGCGTTGGGAGAGATCCTGTGACGCTTCCAGGTTTGGTCTCTGCCAGCGTCTCCCTTCCCTCAGCACTTTGGCCCTGCGACTCTCTTGGGGGCTGCGTTAAGGGAGATCCCCCCAGCGAGGCTACCGTGGGGCTGTGTTTTGCTCAGAGGGACACCTCCTGCATTCGGGAATTTTCTCCCGGATAATCTGAGAACTGTCACGTTTTCCCAGGATGCCCGGCAGCCCACCTGGAGCTCCAGTGCAGCGGGTCTGAGCAGCCGTCTGGAGATCCCGGCTTTCCCGTGCTGTCCATGCCTATCAGCTGCTTCTCCCTGAGCTTTCTCTACAGACCTAACACAGTTAGGCCCATTTATTTCAGTTCTCGATAACTGAAATTCTACATCTTTGGCTGAGATTATTCCATGAAAAGCTTTGATTTCCACTGACAGGCTTCTGATTTCCTTGTGGAGTGCATCAACCCCTTCCCTTGCACAGACCTACGCCGATAAGGCTTGCGGGACTAAAGCTGAGGGAGAGGGGACATGCCTGCAGTAAGGCCTTATCAGGTTTAGATAGTGGTGTAGGAAATGACAGGAGGCAGTGGGAAGCTTTATCAGGCTGCTAGAAATCGCTTTCAGAAAGTCTGTACAGTAACATGATTCGTTCTACAGGAATGGGAATTTGTATTTATTCATGTGATCTGTTACTGTGTTGGTCCAGCAAGTGCCAAGGTAGGCTGGACTGGCTTTAAATCTTCACTAAAATTTTAGGAAGTATTTCTCGTATGGTACTTACAGGTGTTCCATATATATATTACAACTGGAAAACGTGGCCAGCTGCCGTTCTCTCAGAGCTGTTCTGTGACTCCTCACCGGGCTTTCAAAAGCTGCTTAGCATCAGCTTCGCTCCTCTTGCATGGCAGTCCATTAGGCTCTTAACAACGCCGAGCATTTTTAAACCCTCATTCATTCCCAGAAAAAGCTGCTTTGCTGGTAGCGTCCTGTTTTTGAACATAGACAAGGCTGAAGTAATTTCATTGCGTAACCTGCCCCTTAATGGCTCCAATTAGCTGAATGAAATTTTCACAAGGGCCGGGGTTGAAGTTCTGATGATCCTGCCCTTGGCAAAATGCACACTTTCCTCCTAAGAGTCCAGAGCTGATTATTAAAAACCTAAGCCATCATTGAGATTTCCCTGTTCATATCTATCATAAAGAAAAATAACATTACATATGTTTATTGCTGTCACCTGCTTCTTTCCCACAATACATGTGTTCTGCAGGATATTAAAAAATCTATGATGCACAAGTGAGTTGTAACAAGAAAAGCAATTACATCTCTATCTTTATTCAGAGCACATAAGGTATTGGGCTGTTCAGACAAGGATATGACATTTTCAGGCAGGCAGCGTTATTGTTCCCCACACTGTGCAGTTTAGGTTTTTTAATAAGAGCTTTCTCTTGAAAGCCTTTCTAAAATATTTTTGCATCTGTTCCCCTGAGCGTTCAGGTGTGAAGGTGCAATGCAGGTGAAGAGCACGGCTACCGCAGCAGTAACTGCCCCGTCCGTGGGAAGAGATGCTCTGACTCTGCAGACCTGCTCTGGCGGCTGCTCAGCTTTCAGGACTGCGGCTGGCTCTGCCCGTCCGGAGGAGCCGGCTGCGGCAGGCGGGCAGCAGAGGCTCTCCAGCTGGCCGGGCCTCTGGCCGTGCGCCTGCCTGCTCTGAACCGAGAGCCTTTGCTGCGGCCGTCTCGCGGCTTCTGGCCTTGCTGGGCTGCTGCCGTTGGCTAAGGCCCCGCTGCCTATCGTTCAGGTTTCCTTCACCACTTGAAGGTGTCATGAGTAGGGGATTACATACGGGAAAACAGTATGAATATATTTTGCAGGTACAGACATGATCTTCTGAGAGGCATCTGCTGCCCAGGGCTGAGGTCAGCTGGGCTCATCCGCTTCGGTTCAGGAGAAAATGAAACAGAGAAGCAGCAGCATCTTGCTCCTGCCAGGAGCAGGGCCCGTAGCTCTTGCGTCTCCCGTAACTTGGACTAGCTCAAAGGCAGCTCCCCGGCAAAGGCCTGGCGGCAGCGGAGGGGCTGCTGAGCAATTCGGCCATCAAGACTGGGAAGGCACGAGCCAGCAAAGGGCGCTGAGCTGGCGGCTCGGGGTTGTGCCGTGGCTCTGGGTTATGCTGTGTCGTCGCTTGGGTTCCTCAGTCCCTCCTGGAGCGGTGGAAGAGCCTGGGCAGTTATGAAAACAATTCACGTAATGGAAAAAGGACATTCACCGTTTCTGGAGCTGTCTCAGCTGCTGCCCCGCCGGTGCCCGGGGCTGTTCTGGGGCTCGCGGCCGCACGAAGGGCGATGGGCGGCTGTGGGGCCTGGGCGCTTGGCCCTCCGCCGCGGTGCGGGGAGCAGAGCGCTGGGCTCCGCTTTGCTCCTGCATGGCCCTTTCTGCGGCCTGTGCTCGAGTCAGGTATCATTCTCGTGAAAAGTCCTGGGACCTTAGGAAGCAAAAAAAGCTGCATGTCATATCTAAATTTTCTGAGTGATAATTTATTAGTGATTTGGACTGGACATCTTCTTTTTTTGGGAGGGATAATATTTTATCAGCTGAAAAATGGAACTTTGTAGACCCAAAGCTGCTAATTCAGATAAGTGAAAAGTTCTGGCAAATAAAAATTGTATTAAAATGTGATTAATAATAATAATAAATTGTGATAAAAATGGGTTAGAAATGTGAGAGCAATCAGAGGTCTCTGAAGTGGAGCATTCTGACTGCTTCTGTTTAAACTTGAGAACTTCTGGAACTGAATTTTAGGGCAAAAGGTTTCTGGAATAAATCTTTCAAACTGTCAAAAATGATTTTTCATTTGAGCCCAGTTTGACTATAGACCTAGAAATCAAAATTTAGACATGTAGATCTAGAGATTTTTAAATCTCTAGGATTTCCTGTGTAACCAGGATATGAAAGCGCTTACATTGGTGGTAAAAACACCACTTCAAAGCATTTCAGTAAGAATAGGAAAACTCACAAGGGAATACTGGGGTATATCTCTTAGATGTTCCTTCAAAAGTAAGTTTCTTATTTATACAAGAGAATTTTGTCTGTGCTGAAAAAAGCAGGACTATGGTAAGAGCCTGCAGCTCACTGCCACTGCTCCTTCTCCAGTGACAGCCCGTACGAACATCACCTGGTACTTACTTGCGATGATGCATCTATAAAATTCCTTATGAGATCAATGTACAAAGTAAATAATTAATGAATGTCAAATGGAGAGTTTAGGTTCAGAAATCTCTTCTGCGGGAGTGGTGCCTCGGCAATATGATTTGCTATATGTGATTGCGCTATCCAAATATTTTATTTGCGGAATTAAGTACATGATCCTGTATGCAGCAGCATTTTCTCAAATAGTTATATGATGGTCCATAAAAACATAAAACATCTGACATGTCACCAACTTAAAAACAAGATGTTCGTGTGTGTGTGCATGGTAGCAAAAAGCATCCTTTCTGAGTGCACCACCAGAGGAATACATGAGAAACTCTCTTATTTGAGAGAATACAGCTTTTACCTTTGTGCCATATTTGCATCTCTTCATTATTTTTAAACCTTGGCTACATAATATCTCTTAGCTCCAATTGTTTTCTCTTTAAAATAGTACCTTCTCTCTTGTTGTTCATCTGTTCATGGTGAGCCTTGGTGCTGTTTTTATGTCCGCTTGCTTTGTGGTCCCTAAGTCTAGCAATCGCTGCAGCCTTTGCGTCCACTCAGAGCAGTGAAGAAGTGATCTGTGCAGCACTGACTCGCTTAGTGCTGGAAAGCTTCCTTCTGCGGCACAGCTGATTCTTGTCTGTCCGGGTATTTTGTGCAGAATTATGTAGATTTATAGCTACTGGAAATTGTCTGAGTTATGACAGTTCTTGGCCTAATCCAGCATAAAATGGTATCACCTGCAGTTTAAGTGACTTAAGCATTTCCACTTGAAGAAGTCTTTTTCTTTTTATGAGATAAAACTAGAGGTTTTGCATGACAGCAAATGTATTTTTGTAAGGTTTGCCCAGGGTTTGTTTTCCTCTGGCAGAGGAGGTAGAATAGAGTGAGTTGTATAAAATATACCTACAGGTGATCATCAAGAGAATATTTTTAAATGACTCTGTTGACTGTAAAAATTATAGTAATATTTATTCATATAGGTATAAGAAGCCAGGACACAGTGGGAACAATTCTGAAGTGTTCCTTAAATCCCCCAAAGACTGACAGAGACATTTTGGCAGAGACATTTTGAAATATTTTGCTCTGTAGCTATGATGCCTCAGCCAAACAGTCTAACATGAAAGCAGGAGGTTTTTATATATGTTTGGGTCAGTGCAGGTTAAGCTGTCAGAGTCTGCTTTTGAACTGTAACATTACTTATAATACCAAGTGTTACTGAGTGTTGGCTAAAATTGCTGTTAGATGTTGAACTAACAGCAGAAGCTGAAGTTGTTAGTTTATCATGCAGACATTAATGGCTTGGTCTGATCATATTTTAAGGTAGATGTGTATATATAAAGAATATTTCTATGCTTTTTATGTAGTTTTTCAAAGCAGCCTGCAGAGATTGCACTGTGGTGCTCCCCAAGAGAAAAAGAAGTTGCTTAAATTGTGGTGTTACGTATAAGCATTGACTTAAGTAAGGTATAGTCGGGAGGGGGGGGGGAAAAAAAAGCCTTGATGTATATTTTGCCCTTTACAGATGAATAAATTAAAGCCTTACTGCGAGCAGTTTTTGCTTGCTCTTAGGATAAAAAAAGAGGGAAGGATAAAGTCCAACATCTGCTTGGTTTGTTCAGCCAAGAACTTGCCTTTAAAGCACAATTACGAGAAAAAGCCCAAGCGCCAAGGTCAGCGAGCAGCAGAGGCATCGCTTCCCTGCGGATGTGTAGGTGTACTGTATTTGGTGAACACGTAAGCCTCTATGTGAGGTCTCTGTGTTTATGCCAGATGCATCATTTCTCAATTCCAAAAGTTTGGGTTGCTTTATTCCATCACACCTCCCCTGCTTTGCCGCTGTGCTTTCAGCACGCCTGGGGGGACCGTGCGTCCGCGTGACGTGGGGCTGGGGGAGCCGGGCGCCCCGGCCTCCCTGCTGCTGGAGCGCCTGCTCCAAGTCGGGGGAGGAAAAACACTCCCGAAAGAAGGGGAATTACCCTTCCAATTTAAACCTTTCTGTCAATCGCTCTTCACGCAGGCCCGTGCGTTTAGGGCTTCAGTGGCCGCCTGTCTGGGGCGCGGGGCCGCAGAGCGAGGCCGAGCGGAGCGAGCCGAGCTGCGTGCCGGCGGCTGTCGTGGTGCTTGGCGCCTGCTCCCCGGCTGCTTCGCCAGCCCCGCCAGCGCTCCTGGGAGCACAGCCTGCTCCCCGGTGCCCCTTTGCTTGAGTTTTGGCTTGGTGTGTGGTCTCTGTCTCTTCCGAGGCAGATTGCTGGTGTAAAGTTCAGCATTAAGCACATCTTCTCTACAGCAATAGCAACGAAAAGAAAAAATCACGTTCCGATGGTGCTGAGACTGTGGTGACTTCTTTATTCATCTATAGAGTCCTGCACTTGGAGCAGTTAGAATTTCTTATTGGCTCAATAATGTGACTTAGTGACTATTTTTAGGTTCCCTCCACCCTTTGAGCTTCACGTTGCAGTCATGTTCTGGTAAGCTGCTGATGACAGAGAGAGAGAATATAGCAAATAAATGACAGCAAGCTCAAAGCAATGAGGAGACCGCTCATATCAACAAAATAACTATTAATATAAAATTGCCTTATGAGAATAATTTATGAATTTAATTTAGCTTTTCTTAATTTTTAATTTCCTAATGAGAAACTGGTCTATTCATGTTTAATAAAAGTCTAATTCCTGTAAATCAGGCAGCAGCATTTATTTTACAATGACACCGGAGCTTGATTTTTAAAGCAAAACTGTTTCTTCATAAAATATCATATTTATACTCCAGCCAAATGTGAAGAACTTGTACTTTGGGAAAAATCCACCCAGGTGGATCCTAGAACTGAAAAACCTGCTACATGAAAATGGACTAAAATCTGCCATAGCATGTTTTATCTATGGGTGAACTGGTAACTTAGTTTACAAGTGAAAACAACTGCATGTCTTCCATGACTCCACCAAAAATATTCCTACTGCAGCATACAAAAGCTATTCCAGGCACAAACCCACCAGAATTCGCCCTTTCACCAAATTCAAATTGGAATCTAGCTCAAACAATTTGCTTTTTCTAAGATTTTGGCTGCAGCCCAGTTAATAGTTGAAAGGATACAAAAATTAAAGAAAGCCTCATAATCCTTTGGGAGAGCTTTCTTCACACCGCCCTCATAAGAATCTGAGATGGGAAGAATGGTCTATTAAACATGAGAGCTGATATAAAAAAAATGGAGACAGAAAGAGTGAAGAATGGAGATATTAAGAAAAACTATAGAAGCTGGAAATACAGTGGACATCTTCCCACTTTATAAAGAGATACTTTGCCTGATAAAATGGGGACACAGTGTAAACGCAAACCATGCCCTGGGAGGCTGCTCTGAAGCCCACTGGAGCGTGGGTCCTGTTTTGACTTTATATAGCTTCGAGCATGCCCTATGTGCCACCGCCTCAGGCTCGGTAATCACTGTTTTTTTTTTTCCATATCTCTTTATATTCTTTGTTAGTGACAGCCATAGGTATTCAGGTTTAACTGTGGTGCTGATGCTGACAGATTTTTAGCTGTGAGGAAATTACTGCTCTTAGATTAGTGTTGCCTTAAGAATCACAAAGCACTCAACAGCAAATACCAGAAAAGCAAGATGCGGAGTGACAGTTCAGTAGTGTTACTTGAAATGGTTTCAAGCATGGAGGTTTCCACAGCCAGGGCCGTAGTTTTGTGCGAGTGCCCAGCACGCATACGGGAGCGCACCCATGGACGCATGCAAAGTGAAATCTGTGCATTAATGAGACAATGTCCACATTTAACTAAGCATATGGCACAAAATTTCCAGCAAGGTAAATTGTGTTACAAAATATGATCCTGCTTTGAAGAGCTGACACCTGGTCTGCATCCCACTGGGGGGAAAAAGCCCTCAGAAATTACGTTAATGGGCTGAACAATAGTCAGGACGGAGCATCACTTATTACGCAGGGAGCGGGGCACTACGATCCCTCCGACTCCCTGCTGTCACTCGATTACTGGAGCCTGTTGGTGCCTAAGTAGTGATCACTTGAGGCAGTATCTTAAGATTTGAAAGGAACAATATATTTTACAATTAGGTTAGCAAACATAAGCAATGGTGTATCTCGGTGCTGATAATTACAAATCAATTATATGTTTTTAAAAATGGAAAGTCCCACGGTGTGTTCGTGAAGCAAATGTTCTCAGAAAGACGTAAGATCTTTAGGGCCAAATGCTAGAACATGTGCAGTGGTTAGCAACAACAATGTTTAACCCTCCAGCAATACTTCTGTGAAAAATAGATTAAATTAAGGTCAGCCAGAGCAAACTGCTGCTAAATGTGGTTAGTGTAAAAGAGAGAGCATCTTCAAGGAGAGAGCTAATGGAACTGAATTTTTATTTCTAATGAACTGGAGATGCAGCCTCTGATGCAACATTTTATAATCTGTTTATTGTACTATAGGGGGTTTTCTTCAATTCCATGCACAACATTGCAAGCTGGAAGTAAAATATGAAACCGGTGACTACATGAGTCTGATTTCCACAAATCATTATTTCTATTACAAGTAATTGCTGGGTTACAGTTATTTATTTGTTTTGTTTTTTTTTTAAAAAGGAACAGTACTACATTTATTTACTGTAGCACTATATGTGGGCTCAGAGAATCAGTTTGCAAATAACCATAGTTAACCGATTCCCAGTACGATATACACGACTGTAGTGATGGAGAGATGAGAAAAGATAAATAGTCTCTCTGAAAAATAAAGGTCATTTATTGTAAAACGATTGCAAAAGAGATGCTTGAAAAGAGCTGAGTGGGTTTCCTGCTCGTAGAGCACGGGCGAGGGGGTTTTATGTGGAGAGCACTTGCTGGTCGCTAGTCAAAACCACCTACCGAAATAGCTGCCGCATGATATGAAGCAGAGAAATATTTGATATATTCCTGAATATTTCCTAACTTGTAACAGGTGTAAATGCTCCATTTCACCTATGTGTAAAAGTTCATTTGTACTTCTCTTTAAGTATTTGGCATAGTTACTGTGACTTGGTGTCTCCTTTATTCTGGCAGTTTTTCGCTGACGAGTTACTGTTACATTTGTGAGGGAGCTGTAGACGGGATAGGTACACGCAGCAGCACTGTTTTATTGCCTTTACAGTGAGGCTGTGTCAGTAATTAATCAAAATGTTGGGCTTGTATGGAAACTTAGATAAACATGTATAACGTATTTTAAAAAAGGCACTAAGCTTAATTTGTATATGCAAATGTCATGCTTGCAGGTGCAAATGGGATAATTGTGCGTGGAAATAATCACAACTCGTGTACGTGTACAATTTTACATACAGTAATGGCACTTGCATATCTACTGGTGCAAAAACTTCCTTGGAATCCAGATCGTTACTTTTGTATTGATTAATACCTGGAAGCAGGGGTTTTTGGTATTGAGTAGTTTGAAATTTCAAACCCTGGAAAATGTAGGCAGCATTTGAAAAATTTGTCAGTACTTCGTAAAGAAATGCACCAGAATTGCCCCAGTTCGCAGAGGTGCCTCGTCATCCCAATATAAATGCTTTCCTCCAGAGAACAGGGCAAGGCTATGTCTGGCACTGCAAATAGTTCCTTCCCTGCTCAGAGTAAGGAAAACACGTACGAGGAGAGCGCCATTCCCAAACTGCCTCCTGCTTTTACCCAGAAAGCGAAGGCAGAGAGAGGCAGGAGGAGGCAGCTCTGAGCTGACGGAGGGGAGAGCTGAGCTGGGCGGGCGGGGGCTGGAGCCGCGGGCGTCGCAGGGGCACAGCGCTGCCGTCAAACGGTTCTGCGCCGGAGCGGGGAGGAAAGTAGCCGTGGTCCGAAAGTGCGTGGAGTCGATGGCTGCTGTAGCGTGTGTTGTCACTTCTAGTCTTAGTGAAGCCTAAATACTGTATTATTGTCTGCCTTGCTGACAGCACCTGCAAGAGGAAACTAAAACCAAAATCTCTTTGCCTTTTCTTTGACACTGAAGCGTTATCTGTGTTTATTTTCCGTGTTTTGCTTCGAAGGATGGATATAAAACTGTACTAGCTTTCAACTGCATGGTTATCGTCTAGCAATTAGAGTTTGGGATTAAAATGAGCCAAAAGCGCACCAAGGTGCTGCTTGGGCTCCTGTTACATCTATGCAAGAAAAATGCGAGTCCTTTGATCATTTCTGCTGATTAGTAATTTTAGATACCATTTGAGAGATAGGGAGAGAGAACGTTAAGCTGAAAGCATAGATCTTCCTTAGTGCCTTTTAGCACCAATTCATACCTGTATGAATATACCAATATGGTATATTATAGGGCCTATACTAAATACACGCATTTCTGATGCATGGTGACCTTATGGCTTGTATTTCTCTTCTGGATTGAGATAAAATTTGAATGAAATTAAATAGCATTTGGAATAAAGTGTGGCAGTATGATAGGCAGCAGTTGGAGTGAAGCGAGCAGCACGGTGAGCAGCCCAGCCCCACGCCGGCAGAGATGGGGCAGCGGGCAGCACCGACCCTTCGCGGCTGCCTGGCAGTGAACGGCACGAGGTTCGCTCTCTGTAAAACCGAAATAGCAAGAGCCTGTGTGTAGTCGCTCACAATCCGTTTAAAATGAAAAAATGGGTGAAAAGCACAGCACTGCCAAGCTTGCTGTTATATTAAGTCCCCTATTTACACTAACGTCCAGTTCCCGAGAGGGGTTCTTCTGGGTACTGCAGTTCTGAAAGGTTATCTACCCCACTGACACCCCGAATCAGTAGTTAATACCCTGTTAATAATGTTTTTTGACACAAACATTTTCTAGTAAAATGTAAAATCTTTGATGTGGCATGTGTTGTGAAAAGTAGGAAAAAATCTGCCAGAGACACATGTGAACCTGGGTGGACCCTTCTCCCCCCACCCCCCCCGCTTCCACTGCCAGTCGCGCAGGGTCAGACTTGCCTTTTCCAAAGCTGTGCCAGTATCTGCTAGGTCTGTTTGTTGAGGGTGCCGCTGCCTTTTAAAGCATTTTCCTTCGGGAAAGTTTGACGCTGTGAGGCGTATCACCCTAACTCGCTCCTTAGCTGAGAGGCGGCTCGCAGGCTCCCGCAGGATGCCGCCGGGCTCGCGGAAGCTCCCGCTGCGGAGCGGCCGCTGGAGCGGAGCGGGCGGCACGCGATGCCCCGGGGCTCGCAGAGGCACGCTGCGGCCGTGCGGCCCCGTGGCAGTCCGTAGGGGCACATTCAGTTCATTAAAGGTTACTCATCATTCATGGTCAAGTGTATTTGCAGTTTCCCTAGAGTTCGCACTTAGGAAGCCTAGCAGACATCAAAAATAAGCCAACTGGACAGTTTTGCTATTAATCTTTTCCTGTGTGTCTCCAGCTGGACAGCAATGATGAGTCATCCACAAAACAAAACGTCAGCTTTTATTTATGTTCCTCTCAGAGGTAAGGGGCATCTCTGCCAGCATCTCGGTAGAAGAGAACCCGTATTTTTCAGATATGAGGATAAGAGTCACCGGGGATGGTGTTCACGAGGAAGAGGAGGGCCTGTGAGCATCCCGCTGGCTTACGAGAGCTCTCCTGACGTGGTCCCAGCACTGTCAGCTGGTTTGGTGACAGGGAACCTGTGCTTGTGGCCCCAGGACAGCCAGCAAAGCACAGTAAGGTTAGAAATGCATATAGAGAACTTAGTATGAGGTAGAGAGCTGAGCTTATAGGCTCTGTTAATTCATTAGATTCAAACCAAACATCTTAGAAGCTTGAAAACCTGCTGGATTTAGTGTTATGGATTACACTGAAGACTATTTCTAGAAATAATAGTCTGGATCTGTTATATGAATGCCCACTTTGTCATTTCTAAAGAAATGACAAGTAACTCCAGGAAGAGTTATGTTATCTCTCTGCTCAGTCTGACAGCAACAAGAATAAAAATGCGTTTTGTTTGGCTAGTTGTTTGTTTCTAAGTGAACACGTGGTGTATGAAAATCAAACCCCGAGTTGTGTAAGGAAATGCAGGAATAGAAGGGCACCACTTCTATAGCATACGTGTTTCACTAGTGAGCTTAACGTCGTAGCAAAAGATATGTTACAGAAAAGACATCAGCAAAATTGTTGTTAACTAAATGCTATCTAATCAGTAGAATCCGCTGTTTCAGCTTGCCAGAGGGACATGTGGTGTTCAAACAGGAATAGTTTTATCCCGGAGAGTAAAAGGATTCCTGTAAACTGTGCTTGTAATTTCTTGTGAACTTTGCCAAGGCCAGTGAGTTGTTCCCATTAGTGGAAGTTTCTTTCCTCTTCATCGGCAGTCGCTTCTTTGCATTCACAAAGACCCTTGAATATACAAGTCAGATGACTTCTCCTGGCTCTCGGTCGTGTTAAATTTTATGCTTTTTATCAAGAAAATTCATGACCCTTATAGTTAAGATCTGAAGAATAACTAGTGGTTTTTGGAATTAGGCAGCGGTCTTAGGTTATCTCTTAGACTGTGTGTTTAACTTTCTTTATATGCTTTGACGTTTTATTTTGTTTAATAGTGTAGGGTGCCCCAAGGTGCTTTAACCCTAAGGCTGCTATAAAAATAAAGTGATAGATGAAATGCTTCCCCCAGGAAGCATTTGGGGGAAACTAGGCTACCAGGTCATCCGTATGTATGGCCAATAGTGAAAATACACAGTAAAAGCAGTTTCAGTAACCTACTAAAAATGCATCATTTATTCTGGTTTATACATTACACTGTGCAGAGAGTTTTTGAAACTATAACAGTTCCTCTTTCTAAAAAGAAAGATGTCTTTTTCAGCATTTCTGTAAGGGTTAATTAAATAGATTACTCTGAGCCCTTCAGTGCTCTCTTAAACCGCCCCCCCTCCGAATCCAACAACCTGCAACCCAAAACAAAGATTTCCCTGTTCAGTTTTTACAATTAAGATAATTGTTTATGGTTTTCTCTTTTTTATTTTGAAGAAAAATAAGCATTTGTGCAAAAGCCAGCTATTAAGAATCCTAAATTCCTAAAATACTATCACAGTTGTATAGCTTTGTGTCGCCTCAAAACAAAAAAAGAAGACAGAGCACTTGTAAGTGCTTTAATAACTGGTTGTCACTTGCTAAAGAATGGACACTATCATGTCATCACGAATATCAGCTATTCATATACAGAAAAACATTATCTTCTGCATCACTGAAAACCTCAAGAATATTTGGTTATTATTAATTTCAATCTAAAGGACAAAATTTACCAACTGGAGGTGAAACCAGCTTTTGGATATGCAGAAAACAAATGTTTTATTGGGGGGCCACAGAGTTTCAGCTTCATGCACATCCTCCCAGGTAGGGTTATACCTGCTCTGTCCTCTAAAAGTGACAGTTTCTCTTCCATTCCAGGTTTGTGTCGCATTGTTGTGTAGTGGAGATAAAGCATGTTTTTAAAACTTAAAGGTTATTTTGTTCAAAGAAACTCACCGAGTAACAATAACAAGAGGCTTTAGTTTTATTAATTCTGGAATATGTTTCAATAGCATCAGATCATAAATTCCTGTATTTATGTACTTACAGTCTATGCTTTTGTATGCGTTTATGTGTATATCTTTATATCTATCCTTGAGTTTTAGTTTTATGTTATCACTTAACGCAACACTCCTGAAAGCTAAAGAGCTGAAAATAGCTCTTCATTACTCACATATCTTTTCTTTAAAAGGAAATAAATCTAAACAACAATGTAGGACACTTTGGAACAAGCTTTATTTTGTTTTTAGTATTATTAGTATATTGTGAAATATCATACAATATTGACTTATTTTTTGCTGGCTCACCCACTCTGAGGTAATAGGGCAAAATGCATCATAACCTGAACTTAAAGTACATGATATAGTTTTAAATCTTTCTTTTTTCTCTTAAATAGTGGGTATCACCAGTCCATGGTATCTTAAAAAGTGATGCCGTAGTTCATTGTGAATTCCCAAGGGACAGTTCACAATGACTGGCTTTCTGCATTTCTATCCAAACATCACAAACTATGATTCAGTTTTTGCTTTCAGGGTCTTGCCTTTACAAAATAGCCTACCCCACAGACAGTCAATCAATCCCATGTCTGTAATTGTGTTAAGACAGCATTGCAAAAATCTGTTTACAGCTCTCTGTCCATCCATCCAGAAACAAAGCAAGGACTGAAAAACAAGAACAACTGTCAAAGTGTGAACACTTGCCGATTCTTATAATGCATCGGGTGAGATCCAGGTACGCCGAGTAAAGATGGGACCTGCACACTCTTATCAGGCAGCACTCGAAGTGGTAGTGTTAATTTTTTGCTCTGACAGTATGAATGGACTCTGAGGTTTTGTATCTCTGTGTATGGTGTCACTTGATGAGATTATTAAAGAGGTCTTAGTTGGAAATCTGTAACCCTGATCGTACTTTAAGCTCCAATATTCATTGAATTTCAGCTGCATTGAACTGAATGAGAATTGTAAGAGCTGGAGCAAGATGGGCGTCAGACCCTTGTAAGAGCAGAGAGAGGAGACCTAGCAGATGTAGCTGCTCACGAGTAAGCACACATCTAAATTCTCCTCAGTACTTAATTTACATGGTGAAAGTGATGTGTATCACAGCTAATCCTTATGGAGGAGTTGGCATTGCCAGTGTTGGGAAAGATGGCAAATATGCTGAAAAGGAGGTGGAGACCTGCATGTTGGCCCCAAGTTTTCCATGTTTCCTTTCAGTTCCTGGTTTTCACTTGACGGGATGGGTGAAAGAATCGTGTAGCACCTGCGTGAGGAAGGGCCCGTAACGCCAGTACGCAGCAGAGTGAATAGCTGCCAAAGATTCTGTAATTTCTCTATATTTATTTACTCTTTTAATATGCATCATTTAGTGTTTTTCCTGAGCTTTTTCCTTTGCCTTGAACCATGCCACTTAATTTTGTGCAGATGGACACAAACGCCTTCTGCGCACATATAGAATGCGGCTCTGAAAGTCCCTGGAGGCGCGTGCTGCGTGAGCAGGGCAGGCTGGCAGGCCGTTCCCACCGCCGAGGCTTTTGCTAGACCTAGCGAAGTCGGTCGGGACAGGTGAACGTCGTCCCTGGCCGTTCACAGACTGCGCAGGGGTGGTCAGCAAGGTGCCCGCGCCGAGGGGGGGTCCTCATTCGGGTCTGGACGAGACTGTTTCCCTGTTTCAGTTCCCCCCCTTTCCTGTGCATTCCCAGCAACACCCGTAACTTCCTGGCGCTGAAGTGCGAGTCATTCCCAATCCCCTCTTTCCCAGCTGTTATTCCTCAGCCGTTCCCGTCTGGGGATCCTGAGATTTGCTCTGTGGAGTGGTGCATCCCCACCGCTGCCTTACGTGAACGCAGGCACAGCGGTGTGCGTGGCACTGGGCTCGACGCCCTGCGACACCTCAGAGCACAGCGAAATCCCTGTGTCCACCCTTGTGCAATACCGGGCTGCTTTTTCTTCCTTCAGGAAAACCAGAAGCTCAGTATTATACCTCCCTGAAGAAAGCATTTGAATTCTTAAATGAGTGCCATGTTAGAGGCATTAAAAATATAATCAGTGCTTTAGAAGAGTTGCAGATTATATTTCACTGTTAAATTGAATTTTGGAATTAAGGGTGCTGCAGTCGTAAGCTGAAGATAGCTGAGTTTTTGCTTCCTGCATTTCCAAACAGAATATTTACGTGAGAGCCGATATATGAACGGGCCAAGACACATCGCAGTCTTACGTAAGCGCTGCGGCGCTCGAGGCTTGTCAGGTTTGTGCCTCCTGATCTTCGCTACAAAGAAGCTGCGAAAACATGTCACTTTATCACTTTGAGGAATTAATTTGTCATCCAGGGCTTTTTAATCTCTGAGAGCATAACCACTTCCAAATTGTTTGTTTTATAACTCCACTCCGCGAGAGAGATGTTACCTGCTTTGATGTGTCGGTTGGTCTCAGCACGGGGAAAAACAATGTGCAGTAACCACAGCATTAGGAGAGCCGCCGGTCCGGAGGCAGCACGGGGCCGCGGGGGAAGGTGGGCACCCCCACCACCGCCCCCGCCACGGGCACGCCGGGCTCCCGCGCCGCCGCGGTGTTTAACCGGCTAGTTGGGTCATCTTCCGAGATAAAAACAAGCGGTGGTTTTTTCCATCGTGTACGAAGTGTCTGCTTCTCCAGAGATAATGTTGGAGATATTTCTGACAAGCGAGCTCATATATTATTAAATAACATTTTGAGTCGTTTGATTTCGGCAGATCACTCTGATCTTTGCTTTCCTTTTTTATTGCTCAGAAAGCAAGAGACATCGCTGTCGAAGGCTTAATTTCTGTAAATGCTGGAACTTTTCCCTTGGATAAATAATGGAAGGAGCATTGTGCGCGCTGCTGCCCGGCCGCGAGGTGGGCTGAAAGCTGCCTGGCGCGCGTTCCTCCGGTGTGCGAGCGCCCGCCGTCCGTAGGGCCTGGGCCGACCCGGGGAACCGCCGGCTGCTCCGTAAGGCCCTTCCCCAGAGCCGGGCACGCTTCTGCGAAAGAAAACAGTCCGGTTGGCGTGTCTGTCGGGGAAGGATGTGCCCCGCGGAGAGCGCAGCGCGTGCGCCACGGCTCCTATTTCTGCGGCCGGGTTGCCCATGGGCAGCTGCTTCCTCTGTTCGGCGACGAGCAGCGAGCCACGACCGTGCGCTTCGGAGCCGCCGCGGGGCGCCGGGAGCTGAGCCTTGGGCCCGCGTCGCTGCCCGGGGCGGCCCAGCGACGCGGTGCCAACAGTGCCTTGTCCGCTTAAAATGTGACTGGAATCTATCTTCCCCCAGCCAGTGCCGGGTATCTGCTTATTTCTGGGGAGCTCGAGGTGTTTTAAGTTAGCGATTACGTATTTCACACCTTTATAAAGGAGCACCATGTGTTTAAAAGGGTGCATGTAGGCACTGGTTGAGCATGATGGGCCATGCAAAAACAAATTGTAATCTGAAATTCCCCCAGTGGGGCAGAACATCCAGGTACCTGTGAGATCAGTAGTTATTTCATGCAGGCTCCTTTCGGTGTCTTTCTCACTGTTGACTCTATTAGCTAAGATGTAAATCAATGGCTACGAACATGGAAAAATGTCTTCTACAGACAACCAGTCCGTTTCGTCCCGATTGAATTTATGATATGCTGTGGTTATCATTCAGTGAAAATTGAGAGCCAGGAATAGCGGCTTGACATCAGTACAGTCAAATCGTTGGTTAACAGTGGAGTTATAATCCTTTAAATTTAATTTTGTGAGCAAATTGCAACTGCCAGCTCCTCGATTTCATTGGTTCCAAAAACAAGCCAACATAAGAAATGGAAAATGCCAGGAGGCATCAGTCCTGTAAATATATTAGTGTGCCATCTGGAGTGTAGTGACCTTGGGCATTTTGCTTGGCCTCACTATCTTATTGCTGGAATTAATTCAGCTATTAATGCTTGATTGAGCTTATGCCTCTGACTAGACAGAGCTCCATCTTTACTTCTTGCTCAAAAGGCAGGTGACATCTAGTTTAATAACATGTGAAATGTGCATTGTAATACTTTGTTAGATTCCTTATAGGAAAAGACCAAGCAAATATAGATTGTTTTGAAAGCTACTGTATGCTGCAATACAGGGAAGAGAGCAAGCTTTCTGTTTTTCATGACAGCCTTAGTGAAGCATAAGAACTAATTTTAGAGATGTCTGCCTTTGAGCTATTATTTATCAGGTTTCAAAAAAATGATAATGATTGTACCTTAAATCATTATCAAGTTTTAGGGAAACAATTTTTTGAGTAAATTACTTTAGTACTGGTGAAATGTTACATTATTGATATAGGACCCAGTGAAATTACTGGAAAGAATTCTATTGATTTTAAGTGAGCTGCAAATCAAGAGCTTCACAAGCTAATTTACATCAGTGTGGTGAAGAATATCAAATCTTTGGCTCAACAGAAGTTAAATGTAGTCCGAACTTCACTCTATCCTGCCTGCAGCTGGCATATACACGGATATTTAACTGTGCGCATGTGGATGGGCTTAACGTTGATCATACTGCTCATGCTGTAACATCAGATGTACCTGTAAGGTCTGGTGCTTTAGCTTGTAAATGAGTATCAGAAGTTTTAGCACAAGTTGCCATATTAATAACACACTTGTTGGTTGCACGGGTAAGAGTGATGTGCAGAATTCTGCACTCAAAGGATCTTAATCGTTAGTAACACTTCTAGAAATCTTCAGTAAACTAAAGAAGAGCGCAGTGGTGGTGTTATCTAGTCTCTTAGCAATGTCTAAGGTCTTGTCAATCTGTAGAAAATATTTTTTAATTATAGTTCAAATCTGTCTCAAGGTATGCACTGCTAACATAGTTTTTGAAAGAGCCTTTTAAAATAAATGTTTCTCCAAATCAGTGAGATATCGTTGAATATCTCAAGTATTAAAGGCACATCACGGAGGGAAAAGTCAATAGAAGGCTTTAGAGCACTCCAGGGTTAAGTTTCCATACAGTTAACATAAAAACACGATTTTATATACAATATGCTTGGTTACCCTTGTTTATAAACTCAAATAAGTATATTTCTACCTGCAGACTGATCTACCAAATGAAAGCAGTTTCCTTGTATGCCAGCATTTACCTGAGCACGTCCTTCTTGTGCAAGTGAGCCCGCTATGTCGGGGGGCTGCCCCGCGGCAGCCTGGTCTGCTCCTCTCTACGCGCTTCTGCACCAGGCAGAAATGGAGCCCAGACACCAAGCTGAGCCACCGAAAGCTAGAAAACAGAATAAAAATGTAAAAACAACAGAAAGCAAAGTATGAAATGCAGGGAAATACTAATTTTAATTTCATATACATGATTCGATCAAATATAAAATAATTGAAAATCAAATTACTAAGAAATTGATACAGCTGACATATGAACTGTCCTGATGGTTAAGGCCAAGGAAGATCCTTCCTTTTCCTTAGGAGAAAACCTGTTTGGATTGACAGAAGGGTCAGGACTTCGCCTGCGGTGAATAGCAAATTTTCCATTAGTCTGTGGCCCCTTGCCCTGTTTCCCTTTTAGTGGGGTTGGATTTTATCTGTTACAATTACTTGTACTCTCAGAGTGGATTCTCACATTAGTGTGCTTTAATGTATTAAATTCTGAAAACATAAAAGATGGAAATTTGAAAATTAAAGATCTGCTGCCTGATTTTTTTTGAAGAGTAGCCTAAACTCATGCAGATTTCAGTGCCATCTCTGCCAAATAGTAATAATACGAATACTTAACTACAGCACAAGTGGTTTCCAAGCCTTATCTTGTTATTGTTTATGATGCACTTTAGTAAATTGAATCTGTATGAGCAAAAAATGCAAATAGCTAAGTTGTCCATATCATAACGGTGGCATTAATGCTACACTCTGAATAAGGGACCGCTTTGATTTCAAACCAGTCACTTCAAAATGAACACTCTGTACTTGGCTGTTCCTCAGAGCAAGAACATCACAAGCTACACGGAGCCGGCATGCTAAAAAGAGAGACCGGAGCAGACAGCAAGAGGGATATATTTGATAACAAATCTGACTAAAGTGAAAATGTTGTAGAACACAAGAAACTATTAGCCGTGCATCTAGACTAGCACCCACACAGTCTGTCCGTGCAGGGCCTTCCTTAATTTTGTGAGCAACTTGGTGAAAATCCTAATGTAAATGCTTTCCCTGTTAAGATGTCTAATATGCTGGTGGTTCATTCGTTTCCCCCTCTTGTTTCAACTCTAGCTGCTCAAGTGTGCTGCATGATATATATCTGGCAAGTCAGGGAAGCCTTATGCTTCTGTAAATGCACTGAGTGTCCCACGCTCCTTGCATGGAGGCTCCTAACTAAAATGACTGGGTCGAGAGTCTAGGCTTCTTGTTTAATCAGTGGAAAGAAAGAGGCGCCTTGAGAGGACAGCTCAGATCTTAACCTCAGGTCAGTTATGAACCTGATCTAAGTGAATGACTTGGGGCCCTTGTGATCTACCTAACACCAGATGCCCCAAATGCTCCAAAATCGGTGAAGCTGAGTTCAGTTTTGGTGCTGCAGGGTGCTGGACAGCTCTGAAGGTGCTGTGGAGCACGGGGGGCTCTGCAGCCCCAGCGCGTGCTATGGGTGTCCAGCAGAGCACATACAAAGCACTGAGTGGCTTCTGTCCTTTGGTAAATACCTTTCAATAGGCTAAAAGGCTGTAGGGTTATTTTTAGAGATTAGTGACAAAATGAAACCAGTAGAAGTCTTCCTCATATCCCTAAAAAAAGGTATTCCGGTCTTAAAGACAGGAAGTCCGTATGCTGCTAAGGGAATGCTAAGAGAGATGCAGCAACCTAAAACTGGTAAAATTACAGCTAAAAGTCTTTGGGGTTTCATGAAAAGAATGCTCTGGCTTGTGGAGGAAAAAGAAAGAAGGGGTGATGAATGGGAAAGTGCACACAAGGGATGGGGAAATGAGACCAGGCAGCTTCCCAAAAATGTAGCCAACAGAAATCGTCTGATGTTACCAAAAATCTTGCTTTGTTAGACTCGACCACTTACATGGGTATGCTTTTTCCCTCCTTTTCATGTGGCTTTTAAAAGTGTATAAGTCTTTCTGTAGGCATGAATTGTTCCTTTCTTTTAAAAGCAACTAAAACATATTGTGAAACAGAGAAACAGTGATTTACAGGATTGCCTTATCAGTATGCTGGTGCAAAACACTAATATAAGTAAAAATGCAGACTAGGAGGGTTTGATCCTATATGTCTGAAATGTAACATTTAACTCTCATTATCTGATGAAAACACGTTTCCTGTTTGAGTTCAGGATCCTGTGAATAGGTGGGGTGCATCATGTATTTGTATGTAATGTTTAAGTGCTTGTATCTGTGCTTTTGGCTCCAAAGGCGTAAGATTGCAGTGCCGTGTTCAGTAGGGGCGACACCATGGATATTGCCTCCAGGATGGATAGCAACTGCTTGTCAGACATTGTAGGTCTACAGATCACTGAGGTTGACAGAGAAAAGAGTGGTATTTCGTAATGGAATTGATTTTGCTCAGTAAAACAGGTATGAAAAAAGTTGACCCACTAGATTACATTCTTAAGAGTGAGAATGAAATTAGACAGTAAAAATAGTATCATGGATTTGGGTTTTTTTTTTTCCAGTCCTTGTTGTTTCTGGACAGAAGGGATCGCTGAAGTATAACTGAATTCCTCCTTTAGAGGCTTATTACAGAACCAAGAGGATCTGTGCTATTGCTTTGCTAGAGGAGTCCCTCTGCGTATCCAGGGGTTGTGAGCTTCATGTTGGATTAAATCTTCTCTCTAAGGAAAAATCTGTTTTAAAATAAACTCTGACTAATCAGATGATTAGCGTTTAGCTGATGAAGTTAATAGTCAGATGATTAGAGTTTAGCTGATCAAGGTTCATTGTAAATTCCCTTTAATTTTGCACACAATTTTTCTGAATCCTGATGTTCCATACTCCATCTTTTAACAAATACTTCTACTTGCATTGTCAAAAGCTGCATGAAAATGGATCTGTCATTGTATTTTAGATGGTTAAAGCTTTTCCGTGCTTTCCATCTGGTGAGAGGGAAAGGGAAATCATTTGACAAATCTTTGGAATTTGGAGAGGTCTGTTGTCTGGTGAATCTTATTGAAATTCCTTACAAAATGCATTTGGAGTGTAATCTGTACTGCATAAGCAATGCCTGTGTGGAAGCCAGCGCGTTAGGGGATTTGTACTCAGTTTCCTGCTTCTATACATCCAGAACATGAAAACTGAACATTTGAACCAGTGGTTTAGGGTTTGGGTTTTTTTTTTTTTTTTTTTTTTTGCATTAATAAGATAAAAATGTATTAAAGCAATATAAAAATAATCTTTGCCTCACTTCCCAGGGCTTCCTTCTGCCAGCCCCTGCCCTCCCGAGCCCTGGCCTCCTCTCACCAAGTGTTCGTTGCTGGTTGGATGCAGCCGGGGGACGGCGGGGGACGGCCAGCGGTGCTGGTGTTGGCGGGATGGGCCGGTGCTCCACGGGCAGGGCCGGGGGGAGCTGGGCTGCGACAGCTATGGCAGTGGCTTGCTTTCCTGCTCTCCCTCGCTTCTTCCTTCAGCCAAAATGAAAGCAATGTTTTACACACTGACTTCGCTGTTAATGAACTCCAGTGAAGTGTCGGGGTAATGTGGTCATTTCTGGCACGGTGAGATATGAGAAACTTTAAACCAGGCTTAGTGGTGCTGCCTGCAGACAGTGCAGTGGGAAACAGGATCCTCGGGTGATGAATAGTGCGGGAAGGGATGGTTCCAATTAGCGGGCGGCTTCGGGACTGCTGAGTGGGCTGCTTTCCCTCCTAGGCTCGCGCTTTGGAAGCTCAACTTTCTGTTCTGCATCTGCCTGCTTATATGGAAGAGTCGATGTTTTCATTCTCTAAGTGTTTGCTGAAATTGCATAAATACTGAGACATAAACACTTCAGTGTTTGCTAAGGGATGGAGAACAGAAGTAAAAAAATGCAGCTTTTATGACACTTCAGAAATGCTAGTTTGGGGCCTCAGTAGAGAGAGACAGAACTGGCTAAAATGTTGTTCCCAAACTGCAAGTGCTCCGTTGGAGGAAGAGGAATGGACTTGGCAGGCAAAACAAACAATGCGGATGGTGCTGTAAAGCACAGCACCATTCTTCTTATTTTTCAACTCAACTCGAACACTACTGACTGATTTATAGCAAGGAGAGATTCATAATTCTCACATGCTGCCTTTCGCTCTCACAACTATACCTGGAGCAGACTTTCCCCCTAACTTGCTTTAACCAAGTTGTTTTATCTGCTGTGGCTTTCATATCCCTAGCACTGACATGTTGTATCAATGTGGAAGTTCCCTGGTAACCATTTTTTTAGCGCTTTTTTTAGACCTGTCCACAAAGCAAAAGTTTTATCCTGTATACCTCCCCATCTAGACACTGTACTCCAGAGGAAAACTCGTTAACCCAGGCTGGAGTTAATTGTTCTGAGGAGGGAAAAAACAAAACAGAACAAACCTCAAAACAACCTATTTTAGTGTGATGTGTTTATCCTGGGAGTTAGACCAGAATAGCATAGCAGAATTGGCAGAATAGAGTTATGACTGATGGGAAATTTCCCGTGTAGACAAACCTCAGACACATGTCCTAAAATGCCAGGTTTTAAAGAAACTACTGACAATAAGAAAAAAAAACGTTCTTCCCAGACACTCTGCCAAGTTCCACATACAGTGAAATTCAAGGCTTCCCTTGCCTCAACACGGAAACTTTTTTTTAAACAAATCCATCTCCTCTGCCTAAAGTTTCTGCTGAAGAAGCATCTATTCAGAGCACAGGCACTGGTGGCTGCGTTTTACACGCTCCAGAGGCAATTGAGTGTCGAGCCATTGCACAGAGGATTCAACATTTGAATTACGGTTTCTCAGGTTCAGGAAGGAGAATTCTTTTCACAATATCTCAGCTAAAGTGCAGTGCATCAGAGCTTGCTACATTGATGGTCCTTTACTCTGACATTTTGATTTAGTTTAAAATTCTGTTTAAACTCTATTTCTAGATAGAGGTGCTTAAATTTTTTATTGGCAGCCTGTTTAAGAGTAGTCTACCCTATTTGTTTTCCTTCTATGCATTGGCTGACAAAAATACAAATGTAAAAAATACCTTGGAAACCATCTCTAAAACCCTAAGGAAACTGGGGGTCTGACAGAGGAATGGATATGAGGGGAAGATTCAGCTGTGGTAGTTCTGCACCTCCCCTGTTCCTTAGCAGAGGAGCCATCCTACCCAGAACATCAAGATTAAATGTCCTATATTTAGGTAATCTCTTTAGGGACTGAACAATCTAATTAAAATAGCACACTGTTGTAAAAGCCTTTTTGCTGCCATTGTTTTAAAACAATGTCTGTATATGCACTATAATTGCTGAAAGTCAAAGCACCTTACAAATTTTGATACTAGTTGCAGTAATTCTCACAGCCCACAATAGTCAGGGAATCATCTGTACTGTAATGATTATTAAAGGAAAGAATCAGCATTTCTGCCTAAGATTGAATGGTAGAATGTAGTTGAATTTAGTGATTGTAAGGAATGACAGCAGGGTTTAACTTGGTCCCTTCTAACTTTTACAGTATGTAATTTTCCCCTGAGTTTGTGTAATTGTATATCCAGGTAGTTTTGTCGTTTGTCCAAAACATTCAAAGCCTAAGAAAGGAGGCATCCGATCTGGTACAGGGAAAATCTTACCGATAGAGTATAAGTTAGCAATTGCTATTGTGGAGAAGAAATGATCAACTGCTCAAAAAAATTGTGCTGATCTTCAGAAGTTTGTATCGTGGTTATCCGAGGAGTTATTAGCTTGAAATTCATTTTGTTAAATAGAATTTCAGCCTTTAAACTGCTGTCACATTTATGCTAATAAAAAGCATAATTTTCAAACCTACAAAATGAAAACCTGCTTAAAGCATAAATCCATCCTGAGCTATTCTGTGTAATCCTATAGGCAGGGAATTTCTAAAGCAAATACCTGAAAAGGATCAGCCCTTTCTGACAGGCACGTTTGCCAGGCACCGAGGCAGTGCTTTGAGAAATCTCCTCGGTATTAAGTTCAGCTGTTCTCCTTGCAGGGAGATTTCATTATTCATTTAACTCTTTTGGGAACAAAGGTACAGATCTAAAAAACCTTACCCTGAAAGATGCTGAACTCCCTCAAATGTCTTTGCTTATTATGTATCACCAGATCAGCCCTACGATTTTAGCGCAGAGGACCAAACGTATCCCACATGTGAGGCTTTCAGATTCAGGGGAACTGTGCTGAGGGTGAACCTGGCTACCAACAACGTTTTAGATCTAAATATCAAGGTCATTGCTTAGATCCTTTAGTCCTTGATGTAGATGTCTCACCGCTCACGAAAGGAGCAGGGCTATTTAGATATTCAGGGAGCGAGCAGTGCCCGGGAGGGCAGCCAGGGCCCCTCCGTTAAGTGGGGAAGGGGCCAAAGGCTGCCAGGCGAAAAGAGGGAGAGGAGGGGAGAGGCCTGCCAAGGAGAGGGAGGCGTGAAAACCCAAAGAAAGAGATCTCGGGGGATAAAAAGCAGACAAACCTCAAAAGTGCCTGCTGCTAAAAATCTAGGAAAATGATACTTTTTTTTTTAATGGCAAAGTACACCACGGACAGCAGTAATGTGAAATCCCTTTACTCTGCCCAGCCGTTCTGGCCCCGTTTCTGGTGAGAAGGAACTGCAGCTCACTCCATGCCAGTCAACCTTCCTTTTTTCTCTTCCTTGCTTTTTTCCTTCTTTTTATTTTATTATTTATATTTATTTATTATATCCTTCTCTTCAAACAGTTGTGTCCAGATTATGGGATTCGTTGTGTTAGTCAGACGCAGGCACAGTACGCAGAGACCCCAGGTCACTGTGTCCTTTCTCGTGTTACCAAAGTTTTATTCCTGCGGCTTTCCACTGCTTTAGTGGATGCAGGACTCCAGCAACCGTCTGTGCTTCCGCCAGTCCGTCGCGGTGCGCGGGAGGGAGCCGTGGCCGTGCTGCGCGTGGCGCCCAGGCAGGGCGCACACAGCTGGGGATTCGCGGGTGCCTTTGCCGGGACACGTCCGGGGAAGGACTCGGGCAGTGGGTAGAGCGAGTTAGCATTTCCCTTTACACCGAAGCAACTTCAATCTGCTCCGGGAACTTCCTTAAAATCTTGTTGAAAATGCAACCTTAATGGATGTAGGGTTTGGAGTTGTCCTTCCACCCGTTCCCTGCCGGCCGCGTGGAAGCGGGAGGCGAGCGGGGGCGGCTGCGGCAGGCGGGGAGGCGCGCGGTGCGCAGGGGCGAGCTGTGCTGCCAGGGGCTCGCCCGCTCGCTCCGCATTGGGCCGAAGGCAGGCGCAGGTGACCTTTGTTTTGAGTTTGCTTCTAGGGAGGTTATTTGCTGCGATGACGGCAGTCACAGCATTTCTCAAGTGAAACGTTTAAAAGCGCTTCATCCAAGCCATCCGGCTGGCGAGCCCTGGGGGCCCTTCCCGCAAGCGAGAGCTTCCCCCAGCTGGCGCCGCCTCCGAGCTGCTGCGGCGCGTTTGTCGCTGCCGGCCGTTCCCTGGGGGCAGGAGCCGCGGGCTCTGCAGCGCTGGGAGAAAGGCCCCGAGACCCCCTGCTTTGTGCTGGGAGAGAGGCCCCGAGACCCCCTGCTTTGTGCTGGGAGAAAGGCCCCGAGACCCCCTGCTTTGTGCTGGGAGAGAGGCCCCGAGACCCCCTGCTCGCAGGCGGGCCCCCACGCTGCCCCTGCCTCGGCAGCGTGCTAGCAGGCAGCACCTGCCCGCGCTGCGCCCCCGTCTCCCGCTTCTGCTCGGCGGCTGTGTTTCGGCTCCTTGAAAGCAACCAGCCTCCCCTCTCCTGAACCGGGGTGAATAAACGATCTGTCTGTGTAGGAGGGCAGGTTACGGATACCCAGAGTTGGCTGTGGTTGCAAAGACCAGTTTGTAATCGTAGGACAAACTACCCACTGTGGTGTTTTGAAGAGAGCAAATTACCTGCCCTGCCAGCACATCTATAAACACTATTAGAATTAAACGCTGGAAAGTCATCAAACTGCTTGGGTCCACTTCAGCTGCTGTTAAATATGTTGTTTGGATTGTTTGGAAAAGTCTCTGGAATTGCCTCATATTTCAAAAGGACATTTCCGGGGTGGTTTGATGTATTTAAAAGGGCATAGCTTTCCTAATCCTTCCAAAGAAACCATCGTTCTCTGAGCACACTTAGCATCTGCCGGAATAATAGAAATAAAAAGGAAACGGTATTAGAATGCTCTGTGACCTTTCGTGAGTGACGAGGAGGCTGCAGTGCTGGGATCACAACCAGATGTACGGTCCCGAAACCGTTTCTCCGGCCAGCGGAGCCGCGTTGCGGCGGTGCGTCGGAAGGCAGGGCGGCGAGCGGGGCCGTGCTCCTGGCCTTGGGATGAATGCGTGCCGTGCTCCCGCTCCAGACAGCATTCCTCCCTGGCCACATCAGGAAAAGTTTCCCCAAGTATTTGCTTCTGATTTCAGTTTCTGCTGACTACAGCTCTGTCACACTTTCCATACGAAACATATGTTTGTACAATTCTGGGTTTAGCGTGGAGGCCCTTACGGAGCAGGAGCTTAGGTTGTTGGTTTGCTTTTTAACATCAGAAGACGAAAATGGGTAGTTTTGCACAGAGCATGTTGTTGGCAGTGGGCTGTGCTGCCTGTACGGCCTGGGTTGCCCCAGAGGCAGCCTGCAATGCATCGTAATTATGAAACATGCACACACTGTATGGTGAAGTTGAGGGAAAAGAGTGTTTTATGTATGTAAATGGTGTAGCATGTCGAGCATGGGGCATACGCGCATATGGCTAGTGGCAAGTCAGAAGCCACTCTATCAGCTCCCGCTGCTGTGAACCTGAGGATATAATTTTTAAAGAACCCAAAGGATTTAGATGCTCAGATCCTACAAAGTCCGAAGGGAGTGAATTGCCTGCTTTCTTAATGGACTTTAAACACTCCCAAAATGATAAGCCAGAACTTTACCGAGCTGCATAAACCCAAGCTCCTGCGTCGGGAGGAGTTAACTAGCCGTGTTACTTAAGAGGACTCGGATGCCTGACTCCATAAGCTCCTTAGTGTTGCTGTTTATATTAGAAAGTGCTACATGGTCTTGGAGAGGGAGATTATTAGACAGACCCAGTTTCCCCGGTGCAGTATCTCGGGAGAGGAGAGATGGGCGTGAGGGGCCTTGCCGCCGCCTCTTGCCGCGGTTGGGGCGAGGATCAGCTGAGAAGAGCTGGGTGAGGGCAGCACCATCAGCCTTTCTCCCGGAGCCACATGTCCACCTTTCGCAGGCCTTGCACTCCATCTGATGTTTTCAAAATCTGATCTTTAATGAGTGTTTGTCTGTTTTCTCTTCCCTGGCTCTCAAAAGCATAGTCAATATCTGGGATGTAGCCCCAGCCTTATGTGCGACTCACTCGGCATATTTTTCCTTTGGTATGATTATTTTGGAAAATAAGTAAGTGCGGCGATACCTCTGGGGGGAGACGAGCTCTCCGCGTGCTCTGCCCGGTCAGCCCACTGTGGCTGCCACGGTGGCTGCCGTGGGGCCACGCATCGCACCGGCGGAGCGATCTCCTCCCCGCTGCCGCGCGCCGGTGGCCCCGGGAAGAGCGGGGCGCCGCGGTTAGCCCCCGGCTCGTGCGCGCCCCCTTCTCCTCCCCTGGTCGCGGGCGGAGGGGACGCAGCAGCCTCGCGTCTGGCCCCCGCAGACCTCGTTCCTCCGGCGCGAGAGCCCCGGGCTGCTGCTCCTTGGGACAGTCTTTCTGGGATGGCAGCACCTGCCCACACACAGCGTGCAGAGCATTAACTTCTGCCAGATGGCACAATTTTCTTTTGCTATGAGCTTGCTTTGAATTTAAATTAACAATCTAGAGGCTGCAAGCTCACACGTCAGATATACTGAGCATAGTTTTAAAGACGTGTTTTCTAGTAATGTATTTTCATATTTGAAATCATAATGCTTGGTTATGGCAGCATAAACCATTTAAGATTACAGCCTATCATTACTAATTACTATTATGGAGAAAAGAGTTCCCATCTTAGGCTGAGGCTTTCAGATAGAAGCACGAGTGGGTGAGAGCTAGGACGGACCTGATTTAGCAGCTAGACTCGGTTGTGTCTGAATTTGGAGTCTCAGGCTTTACGCTGTGAACCTTGAAAAGCACCTTGAGAGAAACTTAAGCTTTAGCAAATAATTAATTGAAAATAGTGTTCTGTGGAGGCACTTCGACTCCGAGCCCACCCCACGCAGTCTGGCGTTTCATGCCCTGTGCCAGGGGCTGTCGGCAAAGGCAGGGCAATGTGCAGCTAGTGGTGCTGCCCCCAGCCGCGTGGGAGCCCATAGCCGGGTGCCCGCGGTAAATTTTAGCTTTGTTTGCAATTTTGTGCAGTGAAATGGGGAAGACTGGAGAGTCTTCCGGAGCGGCAGCGTCCTTCTGAGTAAGCGGTGACTGTTTAATCATCTGGGGGCCCAGGTAAAGCACAGATTGACTCAGTGTTTGTAAAACTGACCTGGCTTTTGCTTCGTTGTTTGTGCACTGCAAAGGGAGAGCTGATGCGTCCGCAGCGGGGCTGCCTTTAGGCACCTCGGCTGGGCACCGAGAGCCACACAGGGGCCTTGGCAGCGAAAAGCCATAGCTTTGCCGGTGGCTTTTGCAGGCCGCAGCGAGCTCCGGGGCTGCGGGCGAGAGCCTCCCAGGTGCCCGCGGGCGGGCCGGCTCCAAGCCGCTCCGGGGCCGCCGGGCCACGCAGGGACGCTTTGGGCTGCCAGATCGGGCAACCCAAGGAAATGATTTATGGAGTCTGTGTACTGGAGCTGTGAGAAACGGACTGACTTCTTGATGACGCTGTGCCGGTTGCTACCTCTTTCCTTTCTAGCAAGAGTCTCTTCTGTGCGTGTTTATGCTTTCTCCTATGTTTTAAAGTCTGAGAGATTTTTCATCTGCCAATTTCAAAGCACGGCACTACCACCCTGCCAAAGCGCAGGGCCTGGAGCACAGGGTGAGGGAGGGACTTACTGCAGGCTGCTTCACAGCCTTTAGCAGCTCACAGGTCTCCCAAAGCCCAAGCCAGAGCCCTGTCCGGCAGGCTACTCTGCATTTTCAGATTTGTACAGATATAGCAAGCGTGTATTAGAAAGCCTGCCACAGAGCACAGGATTAAAAGGCGACACACGCAGTACAGTATCCTCCAAGTGTTTGAAGGGAGGGAAGCAGTTGGAGGGTGACAGTCTGTTCCCTGGCAACTTCTGACATTTCTGTTAATTCTCTGTTGGAATGAAAAATAAGCCTTTTGAACTCTTCATGTAAATTGAACTGTTGAAAAAACTGTTTTCAGATTTAAACCAGAGCATAAGAGCATCTGGGTTCATGGAGGACTGAGCCGTTTGTCCAGGATCAGATGGTTATAATGTGGCTGCGGCACATGGGGGATTTTGGTGCGTGTTCCTCCTCCATATAATTCTTAGAAGAATTCTGTAAATTCTTAAAGCTTGCTCTGATTATACTGGCACCATAAGGCAGCTTGAGTAGCCGTTACGACAGTATCGGGGTTTGTCGGCAGGTGGTGTCATGCCTAATGGTTGTGGGGTTTATGTTCAGGGAAAATTTCCTGCGCTCATCTTTCTTTGATATCCTTTTTCCATCTGAGGAGCAGGAGGCTATATAAGCTTTGCTCCTGTTCTTTATACATCCTGGAAATAAAATTCATCCTCCGAGTAACTTGGGCCTTGATCTAGTCAGGCATTCATACCTGCATAGCTGTGAATTCCCATGCGAAATCAGGAGGAATTTGGTCTATTCAAAGGCTTAAAGTTAGGTATGAGTAAAGTGCTCTGTTGGATTGAAGCACCAGCTGGCTGATAACATAGGTGGAAGCTGCCAGGTTGCAGGTTATGTCCCTCTGGGAGAGGAAGAAGGACTTTCTCCTCTTTGTTTTGTCCTCCTCCGTTCGTTCGAGGTGTGCCAGGACCTCTCCGGAGCGTGCAGCACTTCCCGGCGGGAGCGCTGGCCGGGCCGCGGCGGGCTTTGGCTGAGCGGCAGCGTGCCGCAGCGGGTTCCCAGGGAGCGCGTACCCGGGCGGGACACGAGCACGCAGACTGCTTTGGGGGCCGTTTGTATAGAAAGGGCTCTTGGTCTCGAGTGTATGAAAGCAAAATGAGGCATTGTGTGGAGCTAAAAGCCAAACGCATTCTTTCTGAAATCAGAAACTGCTGATACTTCCAGATGGCATGCCAAAAAAGTTTTATTAGTCTTCCATAGGCTTTTCACTTTTTCCAGATCCCTGCAAAATGGAGAGGCCTCGCGCTCTGATTTTCTTGCCAAGTTTAAATATGAATCTATTGTTTATCCAAATTGGACTGGCTTTGACAAATGATTTATACTGCCTGGTTTCCTTTGGTCCCGTACATCAGCGGCTGCTGAGGTGGAGTCAGGCTTTGCTGCGGAACGGCATTTATTTCAAACTCACAGTTTAGGAGCTAATCATAGCTCAATTCCTTTAAGGAACAGCAGGTAAGAGGAACTGACCCTGTTAAGTGACATCTGTGGACAAAAAAGAAAAAAAAAGCTTTTTCCTTAATTTGATCTGCTTGAATGCTATTTTAGATCATTTGATTGTCACTTCTTGCACCAGGTGACAGCTGTCTTAAGAGAAGTACTCAATTTTCTTGTGTATTATGCACAGGTCCTTTCCCAAGGGTGGGTATTTATCTATTAGAGATAAGATAACAGATATCAAGTTGAAAACGGTTATATGACAGTAATTGAAGCAGTATGTTGGCCCTGCCTATTTAACTATTAGATTTTAGCTGTGTATTGTTTTAAAAGCAACTTGACAGGAGGAGCAGAAATTGAAGCTGTTTGTTGATTTGATTTTTTTTCCTTAGGTTTTAGGAATGGAGCTTCAGTGGAAGAAGTGGTATTATTTCTGGCCTAGTATTTGCATATCAAAAGATGACATTTTAAAACAGAATCTCTAGAATGAGCTGGTTCTCTTTGTCATATATGAAATTAGAGGAATGTGCAGAGCTACATTTCATTAACTATTGAGGGAAAAGTACTTTGTCTAATGGGCCTTTAAAATGCTGTGCTTTTATGTGATTTGGGTGTTTAGAACCCAGGATTAGCATCCAGTGGCTCACAGGTAGAAGACATGCTAATCTGCAAACCTGTGAGCGTTTAGGTTTTGCTCTTTTGTTTTAGTCTTTTCCCCACTACTTGAAAACTTTAGATAAACGAGAAGTTGTTTCTCCGCAGCCCCATACTGAGCTCATTGGAATTTCAGCAGGGCCTTTCTTGGGAGCTGTACTTTCAACTATCTGGAGGGTTTTTTATTCCATAAAATACTTGAGATTAATTTTGTTTGCAGAGTAAGAAAAGGTGTTTTTCCCCCCCACACACCTATGTAAAAATCAATATATCTTTCTTGAGATTTCTTCTGACCTGTAATGTGAATTTTTCAACTTGTCAATTTAGAACCTGCGGGGAAGAAAAGGTTTAAAATACTGGAGATGTGAATCCAAGAGAGCTACTGAAGTTCTCTCAATCCATTTTCCTCCTCTCTTCATTTCAGAGAACTATAGGTTGTAAATTTGTCCTGTCTTCTTGAACTATACACAAGCAAAACTATTTTGGACAGAAACAAGAAACTTTGTTTTTAGCCTCTTGTGCAATGGAGCCCTTTCCACATTCAGATTAAGCACCATACTATTTTATTAGTATTTAGACATGTGTGAAGAGCTTCTGTCATGATCAGGACCCTGCCATGCTGGGTGCAGATACAGAATAGGGAGGGCCCGGGCTCCTGAGACACGTGGCTGAGGCATCAGCACTAAAGCACTTAAGGCAGAATACTATCCACTTAACCGTACAGAGGAAGAGAAATTAATCCTTAGAAAAGAGGAAAAAAGAAATCTTCTCAAAGGGGCGGAGGTAGAGTATTTATGCTTGCCTCCATAATAAAATTTTGCGTTATCTGGCATTCAGGTACTTCAGAAAGATTTGCAGCTTTCACTGAAGTGAAGCTGGCGAGCGCTGTGTGAGGCGGCGTGCGCTGTTCTGGCCTCTCTCCTCCTCGGCAGTGCTGCATCCCACATGTGTCCAATCTGTGCTAGCTGCGCGCTTCCAGCAGGTACCGTGCGTCCTGGCTCGAGCCTTCGCCTGCTATTCTGAGGCAGGAGACGCTCTGCAGAAGGTGTGATGTCAGATGCTCGGCAGCCCGGGGTCTGATGTCATCCCGCGCGCGCCGCAGCAGCCAGCATGCAATATGCATGAGACCCGACAAGCTGCTCGATGGCGGCTCCCACGCTCCCTGACACTTGCATGTGCTGCGTTTTCCTCTTGCGCGACCATATGATAATTCCGGCTATGAGTGAAGGAAAAAGTCTGGTTTCTCGACTAATAAAAATCAGGACCTCACGTAGGTAGCAAGGCAGGAAGAGGATGTCCTGCCTTATTGTCTTCATAAATGCAGGTCTGCTTTCCCTGGAAGGGATATGTCTAGAAGCCGCCCGCTCCTTTGTTCTCTTTTTACCTTCAAGACATGTTAATTGTGTCGTTACGGCATTTCTGCTTCCTCGTCCAGCTTTTCTGTGCTGTCTTGCACAGAAAGTGATGCGTCTTGGTCGAGCCCTGTGCCAGTCTGCCCCGTAATGTCGCTCTGCTTTTCCCGAATAAGAGCAGTTCCAAGATTTTCTTGTTTCCAGACTGAAATACGAAAGTTCACTTCCCAGGGAGAGCTAATTATGCCTCGTTATGCATGCATGAAAAGGAAAACAAACCCAAAAATTAGCAGCGCTTCTCCTACACATTTACACTCTCTGTGTTAGTGTGTGTGCCTCCCTCCTGCTCTTCAATTATATGTATCCATCCTTTGGTGCCCGTTCCCTGATGTTCAGTATGCCCTTGGCCTAGCTCACTTTCAACATCAGACAAGCCGTGTTTTCCCTGCACTGCCTCCAGTAGCTGAGCTCCCTCTCAAATTGAGAAATACATCCCCAGAAGTGACCTTTAGCAGCAGCAGCAGCATCTTGATCTTCAGGGAAGCCTCCTGTGGCTCCATAACCCAAAGTTTGATCCTATCATTCAGTGAGACCATCAGAGGGGAGGGAAAGAGCACGAAGCTGAGTGAAGTTCAGGATGTCACAGTGCATTAAACAGCTCTCTGAGTGGCAGTGCGAGCTCTTTCTGTTCTGCTAGAAGATAGATAAATAACTTTCTCAGTGTAATTAATAACCCTAATGGTTTGTTCCAAAAAATGGAATAATAATAGGATTGAGTAATCAAAAAAATTGATTAATGTACCAGGCCCCCGGAAAAGGTGTGCAGCACAAAATGTTTGGTCTGTCCGGGCATAGTTCCAGTAGGGACCGTAGCAATGACTGAACAATAGCATTGTTGTACAAAGTCATTGTTTCCGGAATGGAAAAACTTTTAGTGCCTTTTTTTAAGAAATTCATTCATGAAATAAAAAAGATGCATTTCTGAGCAGTGCCACTGCATTGCGTCCACCATTCTTTTTGCAGCTGGGCTCAGTGCTCGCACAGAATCCCCCCTGGCAACAATGATGTTTCTGTGGTGCAAGTTAAAGGAGAATTTTACCCTTAAAAGTAAAATCGTGGCGTTTTTACTTGTTTTTTTACATGGGAAAAATACTCACAATTTCAGGAAAAATACATACTCCCCCACCTCTTTTGCACTTAATACTTTCTCTTTGCCTTACAAATGGAAATCTTGGACCACGAGTTGTGGAAGGAAGAGACTAGTTTCCTTGGAGTTTAAAATAATTCTAATAAAAATTCTCTAAAATGTGACTCATAGGCCTAATAGTCTCTATAACAAACAATGCTTTGGCGAACAATAAATTGTGTAATGATAGTTCTGCTCAGATCAGCTAAATCATTATGTGTTGCAAAATCCCAGCCACTGAGGAAATCATAACTAAGCACATTGCAAGCCTGCAATCTTGAGAAAGCCTTATATCATAAAAGAAAAACTGGGACTAAAAACACTTCAAAGGTGCTAGAAGGGAAAGGCTAACAACTGTCTCTTTTCTACATTTTCAAATTTACCTGTTTTCCTCAGGAGAGCATAAAGACATAATCAATCAAAACAAGGCTTTTATAGACCCTGCTCTGATTAATCTAATTATTTTGGAGAGATCAGATGCATTCGCTGTTGATATAAACACCGGTTTGATTGAAGTATCAAAGGTAAATCAATAGGCCCAGAATGTGGATCAAAACGTTATAAGCTTGGGAACTTAGAATCAATATTTTCATGAGGAGAGTCAACAACTGGGACTGCTCTGCTTAAACTCACTGAATAAATATACTATTCTCAGAAGTCGGTTGTCACAAAGTCAGAATCATCGTGTCTGAGGCATTTGCCTTTTTTACAGCTGAGCTTTTCAAAATATGTAAGTAAACTTTTTAAATGCAGAGCGCTGCAGTGAAGCCGTGCAGGAGGAAAACAACCTATGGTATTTGGAAATTGCTCTTGACACTTGAAAACCTTTAATCGTCCAAGAGCAGCAGCCCAGCTAATTCCCCGCCTCCCTCCCGCACCGGTGCCCGGCGAGTCCCCCGGGGCGGAGGAGGCCGGGTCCCGACGGGGGAGAGGGCCGCCTGCGAGGTCTCCCCCGCGCTGCGGGCGCTGCCGCCGCTCCCCGGTGCCGAGGCCCAGGCGCAGGGTGGGCGACGGGTGCAGAGATGCGGACGGGTGTCCCCCGGCACGCCGGCCAAGCTCCTTCCACCGCTTCCAGACGCCCTTCACGTGGATGGGGAGGACGCTCTTAGCTCTGGAGCAGCCACGCAGCTCAGGGAGCAGGGCCTGCTCGGCGGGGACGGGAGCCTTCCTCCCCAAAGCTTTCCCCGGCTGAAGCGGAGGAGAGGAGCAGCGCCGGCGGTGCGTGTGCCTGTTCTCCGATGCTGCAGCCTTTGCCGGCCCCAGGCTGGGCTCTGGTGTCTGCCTAGGCGAACGCTGCTGCAGGCTCCCAGGAGCAGGGGCCGTAGAGCGGCTGAGCACAGCAAAAAGTGCGTCTCAAACTTCGCTGGTGGTGCGGTGTTGGAGACAGAGGTCCCCCGCTCCTCCCCAGCACCGCTCCGACCCCTCTGCTGCGGTTAGCGTGAGTGCGCTTGTCCCGAAGCAAAGGCGCAGCGCGCTGCTGGAGCTGTTCTGGTCGGGAAAGAGGGAATAAAACAGGGAATGCTAGCTGTTAAAACTGTGCTGACCCTGTGAGCGGCTCTGAAATTGATACAGCTGATACAGCGATAGAAAATCTTTCAACAAACCAACTCCCAAATTGCCAGAACTGCTCCTACCCCCTGTTTAAGGTTAAGAAACAGTATCACAGTTGTAACAATTTTCTTTTGATTTCCAAGGTGATTGTGAAGAACTTACTGCTGTAAAAAATAGGTTTAACCTCTCTGACTCTTGCAGTTTTTAAAAATCTGCGAAGAGAGGTCGAGAGCACAAACAGGAGCGCGCCGGCTCCGTAGGCGAGCAGCGTCAGCACCGGGTCTCTGTGCGCAGCGTCATTCCTGTCCCTGAGTCTTTGCAGATGCAAAAACGTTCACATGACTAAAAGTAAGGAATGCATTTTAGACTGGTCCTTTGAAGCATTATCTCTGTCTTTTTCAGCTACTTTGCTGCATCCTTCTCGTCTGTCTTTGAATTTTGTCTCACTAAAAAGGCCCTAGGGTTGCACTCCACACTGTAAGGGCCCACTCACTTTTATTTGCAGCAGAAGTTAGCTCACAAACTGCTGTTAGGTTGTTGTTGTTATGTATTCTTTTGAGATACCAAAGATTCAAATTGTTACACTTGCCCTTGTCCCCTTTTCCTTTTTCCTGTGCTGAAGAATCTATAAAAGCTGGCAGGTTTTTGGCTAGAGCTGCAAATAGATGTCTTTGGGGAATTTCAGAAGCACTTAGGTGTTTCCTCCTGGGAGTCAGGTGTCCCTGTGCTATTGAAAATACCTCTGATCCTAAGAGCGGTCAACACCTCGCTGCATCGCAAGGCACATAAGTACCTCAAAGATGTGGCCATCGTTCCAGGACGCAAGGTGACAGGCGAGGTGTTTCAGCTGCTTCGCTCCTCGCAGTTTCAGTGTTCGCCTTGGTTTCTTTCTCGGGCAGCAGGGAGTGTACCAGGATTCAGCTGAGGCTGAGCGCTTTTGCTGCCGTTGTCTGACGCTTTCCATAAAGTGCCTTGCTTGGTGTTTGCTGTTTTACCAAACCTGTGCTATTTGGAAACCTCCAGTGCGTCTTAGGCAGAACGCTTTGGAAAAGTGTTACCAGATGCCGGCCGTGTCCTGGCAACAGAGCAGGGGAGACTTTTGTGCTGTGGATTTACAGCAGCTCACGCAGTCCCAAGCCGGGCTTGCGTCTGCGTGCAGCACGGCCCCGGCCCGGGCAGGGGCACCTGTGTGCCACTGAAGCTCCTGCGCAGGCCCCGCCGAGGCCCGTCCCGTGACCCCGCGTGCGGGGCTTTTGCTCTCAGGGCCCTCTGGGGCGAGGGATCGCTGTGCCCCGGGGACATGCTGTAGTGGCCGTGGTAACACTTCTCCCAGGGTGTGACTCCTCTGGCTGTGAAAATCTTTTCGCAGCCCATCTGTGAACCTCACTTGGCGTGAGCTAGCTCGAGCCTGTGGCTGGAATGTGCCGAACAAAAGGATATTCAGAATTCAGATCTGGAAACTGAGTAGTGCTGCTTCTTTCGCATTTCCCTTAGGCCCCGTAAGGAGAAGGTTATATGGTAGCTGCACTGCTTTACACTGAAGGAGGAGAGAAAAAAGAAAGATCTGTTAGGCATCACCTAACAGTCTCCCTGAACTGTAGAGGAAAATGCAATTCTTGAATTTGGAGAGAGAAGCTGACTTAATCGATTGTTACTGCTTTAGCACCCTTATATAACAATTCAAACAATAGCCCTAAATTTTCCTTAATTGATTGAAGAAATATGTAGAAATTCATTCACTGCTAAGTATTTACAGTCAAGTATATGGTTATGGACTTAAGGGGTTTAAGCTTTGTTATAAAAGAACTGAAAAAAAAACCCTAAAATGATATGTAAATATATGAAGTTTGATGTAAACACCATCTGATTCTCACCACTGGCCTTTTTGCAATAATTTTATCTGTCAATGATTTTGGACTCCCTATTCTGGGAGGGTTCATTGCTCTGTTCTGATGTTTCATAAGGGCATCTGCATAAATCCTTCTCACTTTCCCCATATATGCACCTCAACAGAGCATGTGCTACAGTGCATGCATATATATGACTCAGGATCTTGCTGCATATATTGTGATTGACTACATATTAGGTTTCAAATAATAAAAATAATTTTAACAGGAGCTCAGCTAAGCCACCGCCAAAAAAACTGCTTTTCATTTGCTTTGAATGCTTCTTTGCTGATGTTTTCCCCCATAATGTTAGGTAATCATTGTTATTATCCATAAACTTCTCATTTGAAAATATACTATTAGATTACATCTTCAAATCCTGGAACTGACTGAAGTCAAGTTACACTTAAAGCAATTCATTGCTCGAGGCCGGTGCTGAGGAAGGAAATGCTGCCCGAGTTCTCCGCGTTTTCAGCACTGAGCAGGCGGAAATTCTGGCAGTGGCTGAAACCTTTCCAGCCTTTTTGTTTCCTTCTTTGCCCCAGTAATGGTTTTATTATGAAGCATAACCAGGTTTACTCTTGAAAGCATCACCTTCGAACATTTACTTAACAGCCAGCAAAATGAAAAATCTCACTAGATATTTAATATTATACATGCACTTGCAACAAAAATTAACTCTAGAGTAGAGAGTGGTAAGTATGGTTTTACATGCCTGCTCTTTGCCTTCAGTGAGCTGCGGATCAGGCCCTAAAATACACTTCTCTGTGAAACTCTGTAATTCCATTTAGCAGCTGCTTTCAAACACGATGGGAGGTTTTCAAAAATAGCTTTGTCTGGAAGTCTTCATCTGTAGGCATAAAAGTAACCCTGATAACATTAAGAGAAAAGATAACAATGTCTATTTCTGTAATGATATCACCTTATCTTTAATTAATGTAGAGTACTGTAAGATCTTTTCTGAGATATGAGCCTCTTATTTGGGTAGAATTCTTCTGGAGTTCAAGCCATTATAGATATTTTAAAATGGGGTTTAGTGTAAATTGAGACAATTTACAGAAGTGCTTTGTCTTGTTCACCAGGCTCAGAGGCATCCAGGATCAGCTCTGGTTATTTCCTCTGATGCAAGAAAAATAAAAAGCTCCTGACAGAAAGATGGAGGTATCTATTAGTAATGCTGCAGCAGTCTGGTGCTGAAACTGCCCTGATTCCATGGAATTGCATGACCTCAGCTCAGAGTGCTTTAGCTAGAAATGAGCCCAAATAAATCCCCGGGATCTGAGCTGTGAGCAGTTCCCCGTTCCACGCGCTGTCAGGCAGCTTCTGTATCTGCAGCACACACCCGCCTCCACGGCGAGCCCAGCACGAAGCCCGCGGAGGTCCCGTCCCACCCTCCAAACACAGGGAATACCAGAAAGGTGGTTTCCTGCGCAGTCCGAGGTTGGAGCCTGCCTGCGCCCAAACAATACAATCTTTAATGAAATAATGCTGCTTATTTCTTCCTTTCCACTGGTGGCTCCAATCCTACTTTGCTTTTGTCTTTGGACTCCTGTCTGCTCAGCAGTGAGTCTCCAGTACGTCCAGCCTCCGGCTGTGCTCCCGTCCTCCTTGTTCTCTCATGCCTCCTCCTTCCCCCCAGCGTTTCCCCCATCCTGGCTCCATTTCCCACTGCCTGGAGCTGCCGGGGAGAAGGGGGAGAGAGGGCACCGAGCAAGCCAAGAAACAGCCTGCTTCTGTTCGCTGGGCTCGTGGGCCCTGAGTTTCCATTTCCAGGAAGGTCCTGCCCCAGTCAGACTATATACCCAGCTCTGGTCCGCCGTGTCCACAGAGCACAGAGTAACTGGGAAGTTTAGGTGTCTCCATTACAATTTCTTTAAATGTACCGTTTGACATGAAACTGCCCGACCGACTGATTGAGGATCACAGCTGGTACACATCTCTCATTTAAAAAAAAATCATCCACTTGGCATAATTTTGATAACTGATGCAGGTCTTTGAATGGGACGTAATATCCAACCTGCCTAGTTTTGCTGCTGGTTGTAAATCTGAGTGCCACTGAGCCGAAACGGCGAGGGAGGAAAAGCTCGGAGCCCGCGCCAGGCCGTTCCTCTGTGCTCTTTCCCAGGCAGCGATCGGCAATTTCAGCGTTTCGCATGGTAGAGCTGCCTCCCGCCTCGGGAACTGCTTTGCTTTGTGCCCTGGTGCTGCTGCACGGCGGCGTCTGGAGCCGATACACGTGTCGCCAACCAGCCTTCCCGCTGCCGTTCCTCTGGGAGCGCGGGCTGCGCGCGTGCCCCTTTCCGGCGCCTCTGGGCTGGGGAGGTGTGTGGAGCGAGGGCCTGGCGCGGCTCCTCCGCCTGCGACCTGCGCTGCTCCGTTTCCTGCAAATACAGGCGGGCTTTCTGCCGTGGCACGACAGAGGAATTTCTGGTGACGTTTAGATTTATTTAGTAACTCAACAGAAGAACCAAAAAAAAGGATTTGAATCTTATTGAGGAATGTGCCATGGTCAGATTACGGCAGGTTTTCATGTAACCGTACGCCATGCAGAGCTCCTCTGGGATGCTTACCTTCACATAACTGTTCGTCTAAACTTTAGAAGTAAAGCTGTGTTATTTTGTAATTGCCACTTAAAATATTTTTAATGTACACAGTCCTCAATAGCTTCTAATTATTTTAATGGTTGCTTGGTAAATTCTTTTGTTTTCTTGGTTAAAAAAAAAAAAAAAACCAACAACTTTAGAAACGGAAATGGTAGCAAAAATGACAATGGTAGCGTAGACATTTTGGTAAATCTGTTCACTTTTCAACTTAAAAAATAGGAAAGATATGCGTTAATTTATCAGCCAAATAAGGCAGTGAATGGAGAAAGATCTCACATATTACTTTTCAAACACAAAGTATGAATTTAATAAACTTACATGCCACTTTTAATATCCATGCATTATATTTACTGTTTAGGTGAGCCAGACTAGCGCCAGCTTGCTAATAGTGATAGGACCCTAAACATTTGCAAGTCAGATGTTCTTGATAAACAACTTGATAATTCCCTGTTTTTCCCTTAGGTATACAAAGCGAAAAATTGATTATCAGAATTGAACACTTCTTTTTTCTGCTCTTTATATGAAGCAACGTGATTGAGGAAGTTTTCACGCGGGAGCTGAGGGCCGGTGTGCCTATTCTGCGTCTAGCTGTGTGTTTTCTTAATCCTTGCCTCACTGCGCTCCTTCTGAGTCCAAGGGTGAGTTACAGGGGCTGAAATTTTCTGTGAGAAAAAGGACTCTAAGGACACTGGGGAAAGGGGGATAGAGGTATAAGAGCTATCTTCTCTAAATGTGCGTTTTCCTGGAATTGGTAGAATCATTACAGAAAAAGTAGACCGTTTCTGTGGCTTCTGTCATTGAGCATCTGCAGCTATGTCTTCTGCCTGGAGTCCTCTCTGCTGTGAATGACCAGGTTGCTGTGAAACTGGGGGAAAAAAAATCTAATTTCTATCTATGTCTGGTAGAACAACAGGTTTGCTCGTAACTTCCCCAAATTGTAAAGCATCGAGATACCTGAGTACACTTCTGTGTGTGCAGTTTTCTGTGCCTCTCTCTGATACTCCTTTATTTAAAAAGGCTGCAGCAGGTTTATAGCGAAGCAGTCCATCTGTTCAGTCACTCGATAGCTTGTGAGTCGCTGAAGTCGGCACCCCGCTCCCTTGCTGTACTCCACACAGGCCACGCGACCAGCTTAGGCTTTTATCGGCATCTTTGAAAGTGTTGGCCCATGCTGTTAGCTGTCCAGTGCGTTTGAGCAGTTGTGCCCGTGGCGGTCTGGCGTCACGCTGGACCTGCCTGCCCAGGGAATCGAGCTCCCGCTTGCGGAAGCCAGGTTTGCACAGCAGTTTGTACGTGTGTGTGAAACTCAGTGCTGCAGAGCTCAGCACGGGGGTATCTCAGAGAAACTGTCTGTAGCAGACTGACGGACAGAAACAATTAGAGCAAGCTACCGTACACCACACTAAAGGTAAATGGGAGAGCGCTGTTTTATGTGACTGCTTTGTATTTTTGGAGGCAGGGCATTTACAGATGAGTGCTATCATGTGTCTTTTGTAGGGAAAGCATGGAGTTGCAATATCATGATCATGGTAAGTTCGAATGAGTCAGTTTGTTCCGGGAGGAGAAGCTGTCGGGGGATGTAGGCTGTTAGGGAAAGTATGGCTGGTGGTTCAGTGCATGGTGTGTTTGTGTAAATACTAAACAATACCGTGACATGCAAAGATATGCTGCTTTTTAGGAGTTTTGTTCTGTACTACAGGTAAAACAGACTTTGTGATTATTTGTGCTCATTAAAAGTGCTAGGGTTTTTTTCAAGAATAGAAGGCTAGCTGAAGAATCCAGGCCAGAGTTCAGTTTTTTGGTAAATAGCTGCTGCCTACTGTAAATTCCTCCTGCAGCTTCCAGGGAGCACGGAGTTCATCCCGCCGTGCCCTGAACTGGTGCCTGGTGCTGCTAGGTACCACGGAGCTGCTGGTGCTTTCTACATGCTTGACATTTCTGCAGTGGGTAGGATATTTTTTTTAGCTATGAAGAGTTCATACACAGTGTTTCAGGATGCATTTGAATTAAAAATGCACATAGATGTAATATATTAACAAATCTGTAAATGCAAATGCAAAATGGTGCATACCTATATGGAACCATACCAATATCTCTATGGACCTGGAGACAATAGTGCCTGTTAGTGTGGCTCTCAGCCAGATTGATTTGTCCCCTACTTTTTAAAGGACTTGATGCAAAAGGAGGATTTTTCCCAGATTTTTCCCTCTGTCAGGCAGACCTCCATTTCATGGAGAGCTGTATACTCACTTCTGCGAAATGTAGGAAATAATATGGAGAGTGCTGCCTCTCTGATGCTTTCTATGAAACAGAAGTGAGATTGAAGCGCATCAGCATGGTACAAGCTGTTTTAGGGCTTACCAGTAAAAGGCAGAAACAGTCTCCTCCCTCAGGATCTTAGAATAAAAATAGAGAGGACAGAGTATGGAAAGGGAAGAAAAAGGAACAAAGGAGAAATGCCTCTGCCAAGATATATCACAAGTCAGTAGCAAACCCACAAATAGATATGTGCTTCCTGATTCCCTCTCTGTCACCTAACCACTGGCTGCATCTTTTGTGCTCTGAAAATGGGCAGAGAGGTATTCCTGAGAGGGTAGAGACTTCTGTGAAAGGTTTTTGAGTATTTCATCAGGACACTTACTTTGCTGTTTTGTGCACACACACATGCGCTCGTGTATATATATATATTTATATAAAAAGAGGAGGGAAAGAGAGAGAGAGAGGGAGAGGAGAAGAGCATCCTGTGGGATTTCTTTCACCATCTGCTGAGTTCTGACTGCCATCTGTAAAGTAAATGCATTTATGTTGTTTAGTCTTTGTTCAAAATGTATTCTTTGTCAAATGGCTTTTGGCATTATCATGCACGACTAGAAGAAATGTTCAACAGTTTGGAGCAAGCAGAGTAGAACATCGACAGCTCAGGAATCTGAAGCGTTCAGTTTATTCAGTAACTTGACAGAAGGTTTTGACGTCATGTCTACTGTAATCGCTACTTAGGAGTTCAGACACAACCCTTTCAGGTTCGTGGGACACAAGACAGCAGCTTGTCTGAAAAGGCAGAGGCTTAGCAGAACATGGATGAGGTCTGGATAACTAGAATCATGATTTCCCAAGCAATTAATGTGCTCATCAGCAGTCCCTTTGGTTAGATGGCTTGTCCATAAGAGATCAAGAGATGTGCAGTACGTTTCTGGGTACAGTTCAGGCAAAACAAAGGATATTCATTTGTGCTTCTTCAACTATAGTCCTTGTTGCACAGCTAGGTGCATGTACTGATCTAATTGCTGACCTTTCGAGCTTGTTCATAAATTTGCTAAGGGTGTGATTATGCAGTAGCTATAGGGATGTCACCAGCAAAACCCAAGCAACATAAAAAATAAAATCAATGTCTAATTTCACATTTCAGAAGTCAGAAGCATGTCCTACACCACTTCCTGTCTTACATATGTGTAACTTATCTGCAAGATTTCTTGACATCAGAGGCTTGATAACACAAACGAGTATGCTAGTTAGACTGAGCTTTAGGTTTAGACTTCAAATTTGTGTGTGGCCAAAAACATTTGGCTGAAGTTAAATGGGAACAAAGGGAACTCTAATGGACCATCATGATCTAAGAAGATAAGGAGAGGAAGAGATTAACCTATGGTCAAACTAGAGGACTTTTTATGTGCTGGGTGGCTTGTATATATAGTAGTTTTATTAGGAGGCTCGTACAGCCATTGGAATACAAGCTTTTTTCAGCTTCATAGCCATAATATGAAGGGTAATCCTATTATGTTGCAGAAAGGAGAGAAAAAAAAGAACATTTGCCATTTTTCTCACTGTCTCCAAGTGAGACAGCATCTACAATTGCAGCCTCAGTTCATGAAGCACATATATAAGGGGAAAATTTATGCTCTGTGGAGCTTTCCAGATTTCTTTCTAACTCCGCAAGAGAGTTCGTAAATAGTTGTAAGCAGAGTTCTTTGATTGGAGACTATATTTTCATCTTCTCCAAACTGAAAACTTAGACGGGGTAACTCAAATGTTGGACACCCTACTTGATTTCAGAGCTAGCAATAACAGTTTAAAATATGCTAGTAGGAATTTTGTTTTGCGAATGCATATGAAGATTATACGTGATATGCTACAGTCTGCCCACACTATCAGTTTGGTTAACTCCCTGTTCTGTTCGTAACTCCTAATTCCTGACTGTTACCTTATGCTAATTCTGGGGCTCTTGAAAGCGTAAGTTTGAAAACCTTACTCTCTGTGCTGAACCTGGCTGTAAGCCAGGGACAAACCTCTAAAAGAAAAGATGATGTCAGGCATGGCCTCCTCTCAACCCTTGTCTTCTTCAGAGCTCACAGCGGCCCATGGAATCCAGCGATACCCATAGGAGTTTCCCAAAGGTTGGGCTTTCCTAACATTAATCTTGAGCTTTGCTAGCCAGGGAACAAAGCTCTGCTGCAAGATAAAGCATAGACATAAAGCAGAATTCACTGTTGACACCTGCCCTCTCCCTAATTTTGAGGACCAGGAAGAATCCATTAATAGGCTTGGCTTTGCATTAGCTATTTCTGAGGTAGCTTCGGGACCCTTATTTATTGCTGGATCCTTAAGGCCTTCACAGTTAAAGGAGAAGTGTCAGTAGGGCTGAAGTCAGGTGGGGAATTACAATTAGCGTTTTAAAGTATAAAAACTTTGAAAGCTCAATTTGTTGCTTTATTCTGTAGTTCACTGTTAACTTCTGCTAGATCTGCAGGCTTAGAGAGGTGACTGATGTTAACATGGTGCTGTTTCTTATTTTCTTTTATTACCAACAGATTGATCGTCCAGATGTAATTAGGTTTGGGGTTGGAGTTAAGGTTAAGGATTAGGAATCCTAAGGTTTGTCTCTGCCTGGATTTGTTTGCTCCCTGTTTTCTCTGAGTGATCATCTACACTTTGTGAGTTTTAATTCTCCGTAGGCTTCCTTCTGGAAGGAGCCAAATCTTCAGGATGAAAGCCACACGCTTTCCAGTGTTTTGGATCCAGGGTCCTGCTCCAGGCAAATGGGCTCTATGGGCATTAGCTGAACAAGCTTTGACTTCTTCTGACCAGGATAATTCATGTAAAGTGTTTCAGAAGGCCTTGCCTTCAAACTCCTTCTTTCCTGGCTCTACTGTGCTGTAACACCCACTCTGACAGCACGTTAGAAAAACAAAGCTCTTGGGAGCTCTAGCCCAGCTGTCTTTATCTTGAGTACACTGAGCTGAAAAAAACTAAAACGAGTATTATTATTATTATTATATCTCAGGGACACAGGACTCAGCTCATCATCTTAGACTTGAGGAGACCTGAGCCAAGTACTGTGCAAAATTAGTTGTCAGACCACCCCAGAAGGCTGTGGACACGAGCCAATTCCACACCATTTGGCTGGGGAGATCGACGCTCTCCTCCGGGCGCAGCCCATAAGACAGCACGAATCCAGCATCTGAGCTGCAGCTGCACAGTGGCTTAGCTAAACTCTAGTTCCAAAGTGAAGATAAATGGCTCTACCTATATTGCTGGTATGGATCGCCTTAGGATGTGTATGGCTTCCATCACCTGGAAGCTAAGGGTGTCGAGACAGAGTTCAGACACAGAAGCAGTCTCTTACATGGAGAGAAATTGAAGTGACTGAGACTGCTCACAGTAGGAGGATGAAGAATAAGGGGAGCAAGATAAGAGAATATATAATAGTTAAAGATTCAGAGTTCTGTTCTCCTTACCTCCTAATGAAAGATCAATAGACTAGGAATATGGAAAATCTCAAATGAATAGAGGATATATCTTCAAACCGTACTATCAAACTAGGGAGTCTGTCACTGTCTGATCCAAGAAACTTAGGTTCAAAGTATGACTGGATATTTCTATACGAATTACGAGAAAAGCAAGAATTTCTCAGAGTACAATGCTAACAAAAATGCATTGGACAAAAATAAAGCCTCCATGTCTTAGCATTTAAGCAGACTGACCTTTTGTAGGTCAAATTACACTTGTGTAATATGTATATATGTATTTATTTATTTTTCATGGGAACATCTGGTGCTGGCTAGTCCTGGAGGCAGGTTTCTGGACTGGGCTGTCTGTGGGTCCAGTCCAGTCAGGCAATTCTTCTGTAGCAATCTCTACTTTGATGCAGATTTTCTCCAAAATTACTGTTAACAGATTAACTGGAAATCTTGTGTTCTGAGAAACTGCATTTGCTGCAGGAACAGCTGTGAAATTTGATAAAATCACCGTGGCCCGTTTAAATGGTTTTATAACAGTAGCCCTTCAGTTAACCCTGGATTATTTAATAGCTGGATAAGTCTTTCAAGAGTAATTAAAATTATGTTTTCAGAGAATTTAGTATTTTATATGTGTTTTTTTTCAAACAGGAGCAGTGAAGACATAGATGCCAAAACTGAAAATCTGGCACTGGACACTCAATCTTGCTCTCTGGTGCATAAATTTGCATACATATTTGGAAAGGCACAATGCCTGATTTTAATGAGCAGTTTGCTCATAATCTCCCTGCTCCCCCCCCCCCCAATCCAGCCAATTGCAATGAAAAATATAAAGTTGCCGTTACTTTTTAATTATCAGACGAGATCATTACTGTTGTGGCATATGTTATAGGTATGCAATTATGATGACTTAAATACCTTGGCACTAATTATTTTATCTTCCCAGCAAGGGGCTATTCTGTTGCACTGTGCTAACTTTTGCTTGGACTTTGATTCTGATGTGTTATGCCCTGTAATCTTTGCAGTATTTAAGAATAATGCTTTTGGTTCCAATCTTGTACTCCCACAGAAATTTTGCCTGAGTCAGAGGTTTAGGAATAGGACCTGTTTGAATTGCAAAATGGTCTTTTTTGCTAATAGTTTAGTACAAAGAATTTTAAGATCTCTGGGCAAATTAAGAAATAAAAGCATGCTTTAAGAAGACAAAGTACACGTCACTCATTAGACACCAATCCATCTATCAGCTGCAGTAATATAATTAAAAATTAAGTATACTGTGCTGCCATAGTTAATCTAGCAAATAAGCTCTACACAGTATGTTATATCTCATGAGCAAGAGTAAAGCCTGAGCAATAACATGGAGGATTGAACTGGATCTTATGGTAAAATATTATTATAATCATAGCGATTTTTAACTTTCATATTGTGTAATATAGCATATCTGAGTATCTCAAATTTTCGTATTCAACATATAAGCTTCAGAGAAAGTTAAGAAGTAGATCAAGCAAAGGATGAAGCTGTGTGATGAACCTCAGAAATAGTAAAATGAATAGTCCTCAGTGAAATTCAAATAAAAACTTCACCAATTACTATGCTACAAATTATGCTACTGTGTAAACTGGCAGAGAAATATGTGACTTAACCTTAATCTATGCTCATCAGACTGAAATAATTTACCTCCCAGAAGACTATTCCTTTCTCTAGGTCTAGAGTTGAGCTGTTTACTTTTTTTACTGTGAGAATCTATTCTTATCATAATTCATTAAGCCTATTCATATGATTACCAATATTTTTAAATGTGGAAGCATGGATAATTGTGAGTGTTTGAGAGCAGTAATGAATAACTGACATTGTGTATATCAGCCATATAATTAATTACCATTACCTGATGTATTATACATCTCATTTATTTCAACAATTAACATGTTATTTTGTCATTTTATTATTATCATATCTTTCCTTTTGACAAGTTAATAATAAAATGGCAAAACAGAACATTATCTGCTGTTGAAGTAAATGCATCTTCATTATACAACAAATAAATCCTTCAGCAAAAACTGCCAGATATCAGTGTAGCAAAAGGTTGGGATTGCAGTGAAAATCGCAGCCATAGGAATGTAGCAGATCATCCCGAGGTGACATGCGTCCAACTTTGCCCCTCTTTGTCTCTTGAAGAAATGCATATCATGTCATTCACTTCGTAGTTAATCTCAGGACACCTCATTATTAGTTGGATGATCTCCATCTTTAATAACTGTACCTAGTGAGCTGAGGCTTTAGATTGAGCCCTGAGGAGCATTTCCATCCCAGCGCCGTCTGCAGCGCACGGGAGGTGATTTGCTTACCCACCCTTTTAATGTATTGCGGCACATCGGCGTCTCCGCGCTTTTCCCTCCCTGCGGCTGGTGCTGTAAGTTTGCCTCCGCTCCCTTTACGCAGTCTCCTCGCTCTCCGTGCTCCACCGTTTCGGGTGAGAAGAGATTTGGTACCCAGCGTGGTGTGCTCCTGTCAGTATTGATTTACTCAAGATATAAACAAGCTCTATTAAAAATATTATAATTAGTGTAATTTTGTCAAATATGCACAGATGTAAACCATATTCTTCGCTTATGGAGTTTTAAGCCAAATGTGATTCTTCTCCCTCAAAGCACCAGACCAGCAGGGTTGTTGAAGTAGAAGTCTGTGAACATCGCTTCTAATGGCAAAGGCAAATTGTTTGCATTCACTATATGCTAAAAAAAAAAAGATTGAGCCATTTTAGTAAAACTTTTCATGAGAATAGCAGCTAATTATCTGTAGTTCGGACTATACCATATATATCCCTGTGATCATGTGTTTGTATCAACATGTGTCTCATAGTGTAATAGCTACTCATAAAATTTAATATTGAAAGAAGACATAAAAGCATTATCCTATTTTCTTATCTGTAGCTTTGATTTGATAAAGACTAATAAAAGAAAATGTAATAGAAACGTCCAGGTAAATGCCTAGTTTGTGATCCCCATAGTCCCTTTAGGAATCACAATTCTCTTGTTTCTATAGCGTAAGTAATATCTAGTAGACAGAATTATGGTTTCATTCACCGCTGTCACATAATGCTGTGCTTTACAACAAGTACAATTGTATTTCTTCTGGAGAAGGTTAAGAGCAGTGCGGAAGGTGCGTTCCCTGGGGGCACTGGAGTCTGGGATAATAAACTCTTGGTCCATTATGTACCAACGAAACTACAAAAATAAATTCTCTACATTCAGAGCAACATCATATTTATTATAGAAGTGCTATGTTAAGAGAATTTGGTTTGGGATACATTGAAGAAAGCAGTTTTATGTACTGCGTAAACCTAAGTATCCAATGACTTGACTGTATCAGTTCAGCATGCATCATAAACTGAGCAAGGGTCCCTCAGGGTTTTATAGCACAGTAGGCCAAAAGCAGTCATTATAACCTTTCAAATTTCATCGTTTGTGCATGAAAATAAGGGCTCTGGTGTATTTGTGTGTGTGTGTTTGAGCCTTTTTGCTGTTCTCAAAAATCAAAGTATGATTCTAGGGTGCTGTGATGGTTACAACTGGCCAAAGGCCAGAGGTCGTTTTCTTTCTAAATGTGACAATATGTTCTGGTAGATAATCAGGGTGTATAACCTATTTAATTTCTTTTCAAAAAGATTGCAATGAAGATTATATTGAAGATATAATATTTATTCAATAACTAAACAAATCCACAGACCATGACTTTCCTTTTGTTGGTCCCCTACCTAAAGCCTCTGCAATGTCTTCTACCTTTCCTTTCCAGTGCTTGGTATCACGATCTCTCCTGTTCTTACAGCATAGCGATTCCTTCGTCTTCAACTCGTTTTATTGTATTCTGTTTCAATCCTGGCAGAAGTTTCCAGTCCCTCTGGGGCTGTAGATGTTTGCTGATAATATGACAATTCAACTTTTTTTGGCAATAATTCTACTCAGGATTGTTCTTAAATAGTCATAACTTTTTTGGAATGGAGAACATGGCAGTATAGATACATTTCACTGATTTTATTCATCCAAGAGAACGAAGCAACCATTTGCTCATGGTAGCATGTGTGAACCTCGGGAGCAGCAAAAGCAGCAACTGCTGTGGAAGTAGAGGCATGGACTCAAAGGACTTAGGTATGACTGACGTTGCTTAGTGCTCTCTTCTAGGGTGTGTGTTGCAGAAACAGCTGTCTGATAATAACATACCCTCCCACACTCTGAGATTTATTAGCATATTTAGGGTGTGGCATACCCTACACCTATATCCTAGCATATTTATGCTATACAGCATAATTACTAGTTGACCCTCAGGCTAGATGCTCTCAGCACTATAAGCAACAACGTACTTCTGTCCAGCATGTGATCTGAATTCAGGGAATTTTCTTGTTTCCGCATATTGAAGTTTTAGCTGGAAAAACACAGAAAAAATCAAAATTGTTTTCTATTGTTTTGCTTTTAAGAATTATTATTGTTCAAATTGAAAACATTATTTCCTCTCATAGGAAGTTGGTGGAAAAAATTAACATGAATAAGAGTCAAACCTAATTTAGGATGCTTTACATACTGAGAAAACACAGAAAGCAATGACAATTTAGTTTGATGTTATATTATAACAATGTCTTCTTGAGAATAATTTTTCCCAGCTCAATTCATAAGCATTTGTGTGAATAAATAGCACTGCCCACGAAGGAGTCAATGCAGAAGAAACATTTTGGAGAACTGAAGTCAGGGAGATGATTGAAAAGACTCCCAAATTCAGACCGATTAGAAAACTAGTCATGTCACTTCAGCAACATGTATTAAAGGGCAAATAATCTGAGCAACTAGTCGTAAGTTAAGAGTTATTTGTGCAAGCTAATTTGTAAAGGATCACAAATAATGAACAAATTAATGAAATTTATAGCCTGTTTGCAAATAGCTTGCTGAGAGAAGCACTGTGCCCGTTGGCGGGAGCGATGCCCTGCCAGCCCTGCCAGGGAGTGAGTTCCCAGTTGCGGATTCCTCAGTGGTGGGTTCGAGATCAGCTCTCCCGCTCCAGCTGGCTTATGGGCGCTCCTGCCTCCAGTTTACATCAGCCATATGATCTGCCTGACACTGCTCTTTGCGCCTTTCACGAAGTGTGTCTGACTGGTGCAGGGCAGCTGCGGGTCGTTTCCCGTGGCTTTCCCCCCATCCCGGTGGAGCGCGGTGCCGTCGGCTGCCGGGAGGCAGTGGCCGGGTGAATCCTCTTTGGTTATGCCGTCAGGTGAGTATGGAGAGAAACACGTCTCTTGGCAGCTATGGTACAACTCTTTCTCAAAACATTTTGTTATCACCAGTATATTCTGTTCATTTCTCGACTCTCGGTCATTCCCACAAGTACACGGGAGCCCGGCCCATCTCTGGGAAACACCGATTTCCCAGGCGGCCTTTTACGGAGACTGGGGAGGCAGAAGATCTCCAGGCGTTATACTGAGAGGTCTTACTTTTCACGGTTCCTCTTTCTTGTGTGCTTTTCTTGCTTCTCTTTGCACAGTGTTCCTCTTGATCTTAATTTTTGAAATTCCTGATATGTTCCCTTGTTTTCCGATGGTATTGGCATAAAAAATGCAAAGGGAAAAGCAGAGATCTGGTTGCATAAGAGCTCCAAATAGCTTTTAATGAGCATAAAACTTTTCAAGACCTCCTGAAGCGAAGAAATTAATGCAGATTGTGAATAGAGAATAATCGAATGCATCCTAGTTTAATTGTAAATCTCAAAATGGCATAATTTATTCGTCAAAAGATATAAAATCTACTTAATCATTTTTTCCAACAGAGGATACATTTTCTTCCTTTTTATAGGACAGAAGGGACTGTTGATGTTTCCTCCAGCACAACCCCTGTCTTACTGGCTGGCTAAGTAGGTTGTGGAGGAAGCTCTGTTTCGTACTACGGTACTGAAAGTCCTTTGCTGATCGTTGTCCGCCGTGTGAAGAGCACGCGGTTCTGCGCTTGCTCGTCTCACCTTCTCCCAAAAACCCCAATTGGGAGATGGCAAAAGCAGTGGGGGAAAAGAAGGGACGGTTTGATATGGTAGCCCTGGGGCAGACGTCCCCCTAGCACAAAAGGTGCGAGTGAGGGCTACCCAACTCCCGGGAGCCGGCGAGCCCGGCCTCGCGGCGGTGCTGGGGGCGGCGGGAGGAGAGCGTGAGAGCTGTGTTGGGCATGCTCCTGCGGTCAGCCAGGGCAGCAAGGAGGGACGCGTTTGCCTAACACGTTATTTTGATTTCTTCTGATGTGATAAAAGGAAAGCTGTAATAATTTGTACATACTAGTTCCAACTTGAAGGCCTAAGATGGTATCTAGTGCAGTAATTTGGTTAATGTTGTGCGCCCTTTCTTAGGTTTCTCTCAGGCACCCGGCAGAGCTTCCTGAGGTGCCTGCAATATGCACAGGGAATGAACCAGCAAGGAGAGTGCAGCGAGTGGTTCCTGCCAGCGACACCTCAAAGAAACACGGTATTTGCTGGTAGAATAACAACCACCCATACGCAACTCGTGCATGCTGGGTATCAGTTTAACAGCTGCTTGAGGAAGGAGGTTACCTAGACTATGTGCTGCTCTTGAGTGCACCTGCTAACTCATTGCAAAGCAGCGTAGCTGCCCTTGACGCCAGGCTGAGTCCTCTAAAAATCCAAACTTTAAACTCAACGTGGAAACTTCTAGACAACAAACTCAAACAGCAGCATTAGTGAATGCTGTTTAAGTGATAATCCAGAGCTAAAGCTTTTAAAAGAAGGCCTATCTAAGAAAGTAAAAGGCATGATACAGGTCTCATTACTGGAAAGGAAAGGTCTTTCCTTTCTCATCAAACTCCGAGGGATAAAAATCAATCTTCAGTAGAACTGCTTCTGGGGCACTTAGGAGCAGCTGGAGTATCTAATATAGCCTCTGAGCTGAGGTAAGGAAAGAAGATGTACTCTTCTGTCAAAAGGCAGATATAAAATCTTCTCAGCTATTTATTTCAATCTACCGTTACTACCACGTTGTTGTTTCTGTTCGGTCTAAGCCAACCAGCTGTAACCCAGGTATAGTCTTGATCTGATACGTGGTTGTACATTCAGTTTCATGAATTGAATCAGAGAGGATAAAAATGTAGAAGTGGGTTTCATCAGCTGGTTAAAGATGGGGTTTTTTGCAGAAATCGTCAGTTCCTTTTATGAAATCATATACTCTTTGAACAGAATAACGAACCTTTTAACAACACATATGGAAGGTGAACTCCAGCTAGTATAGTAAAGGGCACGGAATAGACACAACAGTAAAATTTCTTCGTACCTTACCAGGGATAAGGTGTTCCCTTCCCTGACCCTCAAATATCCTTGACTCACCCTGACTCTTCAGTCACCTTGACCCTCTAATTTGATGGCAGATGTGAATGTGTGAGATGAATTGCAATAGTGGTCCAAAGAGTACTCCTCTTCTGGCGACAGAAAAGATCAGGTTGCACACTGAGTCTTCCTACCCCAATGTGGACACTGCCTCTACGCAGGGTCCGCGTGTGCCAGGCTGATGTTTTTTCCAGTCTGGCCAGAATCTCACAGAACCAGAAATAATAGCACGATAATTTCTTTTTGCTTTCATAGCTACCAACTATATATCCCAAGTCAAACCCTAAACACTTGGAAGGTCGATCCCTGTTCACTCAAATTTAATAGATATTCAGTGACTCCTTGTACATGTGTGGTGGGTGAGAGTGGTAGAATCCAGGCGTACTTTTGACTTTTAAAAGCCATATTGATATTATTAAAAGTGATTTTTTTCACTTTTAACAACAAAACATGTTCTTAATTGCCAGTCTTGTAAAGAAATTACAGAAACATTCAGCTTTCCTATAATAACCCCTTTAAAAAACCTAAAAATAACATTTAAAACTGTTTTATGTCCAAACAGTAGGCCCCCTTCTTTAATTAATTTGGATTGCTCTTCATGTAGTATCAACAGTAGATGTATAATATACATGTGAAAAGACACATTCCCTGAATAGCTCACAAACCGAATGAAAGTAATTGTTTCATTAGGAGAGTGGGAAAGTGTGTATTGTTCTTCAAGATGATGGTTCCCTTGAAAAAACTGTTTTTTAAAAAGAGTATTTTCTCCACGCTATTTTTTGACATGTTCAGTCTTTTTTGAGAGGACAAAATACCAGAACTGTGTCTTATTTTCAGATTTTTTGGCAGGCCATTAGCATGAATCTTTAGGGAGCAGTTGTTTACAGCCCCTGTGAAAGTGTTTCAGGTATGACAGTCATAAAATGATTACAATTTCAACATGTTAATTGAAGATCCTTAGACCGTGTATTTCAATCCAGTTGTCCCATCTTTGCTCTTTCTTCTTGCTGCTAGTGTCTTAACTCCCCCGCGCCTTTCCTGAGTGCTCTTAGCCGACCTGCAGCTTCTGCAGCTTCAGCGGGAGGTCGCTTGTGCATCTCCTGAGCATCACAGAGTCTCTATTTGTTTATCCAGTGTGTTTTTCAGTGTATCCTGATCGCTTTGGCAGTTGGCATGTTTATTTTAAATTATTTTTAATTTTAGAAAGTCAGCTTGTTTTCTTCCAGTTCTAGGAAATAAAAGTTTTGGCCACGAACACTTCGGGACAGGGAGCTGCTGGACTTCAAACAGTGCTTCCAGTCCGCAAGGCTTGGTCATGCTAGCGCATGCTGCGTCTCCTGCTGCATGCCTTTGCTCTCGCAGTTGAGAGAAATTGTTAAGTAGGTGAGAGAACTGCCATTGACTAAAAGATGCTCTCAGTGGCGCGAGCCAGGAGAAGGGGTTTCCAGTGCAGCTCTGGCAAAGTGATAAACAGAGCTTCGAGCTGTTAGCGAAACCAGAGGGAGTTTGTAAGGTGGATAGTCGCCAGCTGGGGCCACTTCTGAAAAAACCCTTTGCTTTTCTCCCTTCTGCTGCTGCCGTTGCATGAACAAAAGAGTTATGCAAACAGTTAAAGCTAATCTTTAGATTAGCATCAGAGAATAAGGAAAAGACCAAGAAAATTGCTCACTTTCCTTTTTGACCTACTGAAGAAAAGCAAAGATACAAAAAGCTAATATCCTGGGATGACAGAACAAAGAGAGAAACTAGACTTAGAAAGAAGCGTACCGAATCTGGAAACATGTTACGTGCAGGGCTCTAGCACCAGGCAAGTTTCATGTTATCCCATTATTTTGTTAAATGCATAGATAAGTAAAGCACTTCTCTGCAGGCATCTGTGGAAGAAACATCACCAGTTAGTACCATTTTGATGCCTTTCTGCTATCAGCAATGAATACTTCATTAGTACATGTTGTATCTCAGATGAGAACAGACACAGTGAGGATCCTTGGACTTCCAATCCCAGAACGCCAGGGCAGATTTTAATCACTGCTGTATATGTGGAAATCAGGAGTACCTTTAATCGGTCCGGAGTTGGCTCATAATTCAACAGCGTACCTTCAGTAAGAGCAAAAATTGCCCCGCTGTCGGTAGGGTTGTGCATGTGTGTAGCAGGAGGGGATGAGGCTGTGGGTGAGAGGCAGCGGCACCGCCGAGCCGGCTGGTGAGCGGCTGCCGCAGCCCGAGGCTCCCCGCGGCAGCCCGAGGCTCCCCGCAGCAGCCCGGCGGAGCGGGCTCAGCCCTCTCCCAGGGTCGATAGCTCAGCAAACTCAGCAGAGGGGGGATGATCGCTGCGGACTTAGCGAGCTCCGCTGGCGGCGGCAGGGCTAGGGCACAGGACGGGACAGGACAGGACGCGATACCGCGGCGGGGAAGCCGGGACGGCCCGTCGGGGGCCATTCACGGGCTCGCAGACCAGCACGCCTGCCCGACGAGCCAAACCCTGGGCTCTGGCCTGCACAGTTAATTGCCAGAATCTGTTCTTTGTAATTGCTTTTTTTCCTGATTTCATAGTAAAAGAGAGGTTTTAAGTCACTTTTTTTCCCCTGTTATGAGTCGTTGTTGTTCTCTGGTGGTATTCCCTATTTGCATTTTATAATTTTTACCCTGATTACAATTAGAAACCTTGAAGAACTGCTTTAAGCAGCATCCATTTTACTCAGGTCTTGGTATTTCAGAGTGCTCAGACATCCTCTGCAGACTTCAGTAAATGTCTTGCATGACTTTTCTTGCCTGAAAACCAGATAGAATCAGATTGCTTTTTTTTCTTCTTCCCTTCCCTCAAAACTCTAGCAGATGATGGTTAAATTATTACAAAGCTTTCAGTCTGCTAGCCCTAGGCACAGGATAGAAAATGAAAAGCCCAAGAAAGTATCTGCGAACTGATTATCTTGTTTAAATTTTTGACCAAGAGCTGCAGTGAATTTTTCAAACTATTTTTAATATTGTAAAGTTTTTGTCATATTTTAGTCTTCTAGATATTGTAACTTGATGTGTTTTCTTGGCCTTAGACAACAATAAATAATACAATTCAGTTTTATTTAATGATTTGTGGTTTCAGTGGTAGGGAAGCATTGCCAATTTTAAATTAGGTCTTGGAGTAAATTTAAAATTAATGAAATTTAAAGCTGTGATTTGTTTAAGGATCCAGAACATTCACTCTTTCATCTATTCATCAAGCTCTTTAATTACCTAGTATGCGTGAAACCTGTATTATGTCTTATTATTGAGAGATTAATTTTATGAAAACCTCTGAGTGATACATCATTAGACTGACTCTTGGATAATGTATAGTCTAACCTTTTCAGCTAATCCCACCGCAGAGAAAGAGAGGCAAGCTGACAACTCTTCTGCAGTGTTTTATTCCTGCTGCTCCCCTGCAGAATTATCAGCTGCTAGCAGATAGTTTGTCTCTCCTACTCTTTTAATTTCTAATCCTCACTTGTGGATGGCTGTCCATCATGTTCGCCCCGAGCTACATGTACGTGCAAGTGCCATTTGAAAGGATCCTTATTGCTTTGCTCCAGTTGCGTGCAGAGGCCCTGCTGTGTGAGACACTGCAAACACGGGTGAAGGAGTGTGCCAGCCTCTATGGCTTAAATACACAGATGGTCGGAGCCCCTCGTCCCTCCGGCCTGCAGAGGCGGGCTGGTAGACCTAAGCAGGCCAGGAAGTCTACGGTGGACCAGAGAAATTCAGTGCAGATCGTAATGTCTTCTCCTCCCTTGTCCAGCTTGCAGCATGTGCTTGACACACATCGCCCATGCCCAGTTCAGCGGCCAGGGCAGGAGAGCGGGGAGCTGTCGGGGAGCTGGGGTGGGTTTCGAGTGACCTCACTTAAAAGCAGGGGGACATGTTGCTCAGTCTCGGTCGGTCTCTCGGCCTGCCTGGGGATGCAGCTCAGCACATGCAATGGTGTGAGGAGAGAAGGGGAAGGGAGATGGACTGTTGAAAGGAATGATCATCAAATTGTATCAAAAAATTTGTATTTGTCAGGTATGTTTTACCTTCTCATGTTGTGACCTCTCTGCTGCCAAAAAGAATGATTTTTCAAATTTTTTTACAGGGCTTCCATGCCTGGCTAAATCTCTGTTCTCTTGAAAACTAACGTATCCACTTTCTGTAATAATATTTGCGAGAGTAATAGTAGAAATGTTTTATTAAATTATCTCACAGTTGAGGACTATAGTCATACTGTGTTATAAAGCAGCTAATTACAGTGTCAGCAACTTACAGTGTGCCATGCCCGCAGTGCGGTTTGTCAGAATTTCTGAGAATTTCCAGCAAAATAGTTTGCAGGGTACTATGTTGAATCTAGTTTGAAAAATGGTGCGTGTCCAGCATGTTTACAATGCTATACATCTCCTCATCCAAACCTTTTCACCTCTAAGGGCATCTGCATTTCATGGAAACCTTAGTAAATTCATATTATTTGACATATGTACTTTACCTCTGTCCTTGCTTTTTTAATCAAGAATATTTAGGATACTGCAGGGTAACAAGATATCTGTATGCAGTGATTCCTGCTGCTAGTCTTCTCCTGGCTTTGCAATCATCACTATCTTGTACTAATCAGTTGTGGAGTTGTGAAACTGTAATTAAAACTTTGGATGAGGAACAATGAATGAGGGAGACATCCCTTTCTCCTGCTTGGTCTTCATGAATGTAAATGTCATTAATGAGAAAGAGTAAAGGGAGGGAGATGCCAAATCCATAAGCATATGTGCAGCGTTGACGACATACATGCACAAAAAGCTTTTAATGGTAATGTTTTTCAAAACTCAGACTCTACTTAGCGGCAACTTGTGAGGTAGCTTTTGGGGGGTTTTATGAAAAGCTCTTTGTGGTCAGTATGACGTTGTGTGGAACACGCTTTCCATTTCAGACAAAAATCTATATTTCTAGAAAGAAAAAAGCACAGATGGCAATGAATTTGGTTACAGTGACCAGACTAACTAGTGGTACAGAGGTCTGGAGTCCGCTTATATCAAAGAACCTGGAGTGGTTTAGCATTTTGATGAAATCTGTCTGGCCCCCTAAACAGGGTATGTGTTGAAGGTAGCTCGGAGGTATTTACCTGCCATTCGGGAAGTCCTGCTGACCACTTTATGAGTCCGATAGCAAGCTCTGGATTGCCTTCGGTCAGAAACGTATCTCTGGGAGTTTGGGAACTCCCCTGCGTGCCGTTCGTCGGGTGAGGGGAATTACCGGTGCCATCGTTGCTTTGATGCCTGGTGATGCTGGATGGAGTCAGTTGTTCCCAAGCACGCTGGTGTCTTGATGTACCAGCGTACGTGAGTACACTGCATCTCTGGTTATTAATACAAGTTCCTGTAAGAAAAAAGTTGCGTCGCTGTGTTTTCCTGATGGGGCTGTATTTTAGTGCTGGAAAAGGCAGCTTAGCGGTAGGTGCGGTTGTGAAGCAAGTCCACGCGTCTGTCAGCTGGCTCACGAGAGCCCACTGCCTGCAAATGGCGTTGCTCTGCCTGAACTGCCTGTCCCTTCAGTTAGCAGCGGCGTCCTTTAAGGAACCGAACGCAAGCGCTCCTGGTAGCTAGTTAATGCGTGTCAGTGCATGTATTTCCTGTACCCCGCCAACAAGTATGTATTTCATGTCCTATCGAATAGCACATTCTTTAACTTTCACTAGAAAGACTCTTTTAGTGGTAATAGGAAGAGCACAATTTTTTTCGGTGAATACAGAAGATGGGCAAGTCTGGAGTGATGCTGTTTTGCTGAGGCTTCTAAGCATCTGCCAGTGCTGGAGACATCTGATTTAATCACCCGTAACTAGCTCCTTCAGATACTGTTCATATTGTGCACGACTGAAAAACACCAGAGCCAGAATTAACTTTAATGAAGCAATGCTTTCTGCTATCTGCAGCGTGTTGCTTTAGAAGAAGTGTCCAACTACTTCGGTGTCCTGGGCAGAAGTGGGGGTTGTGAAGAGCAGCTTTCCCTGTTGCAGCACGTTCCCCTGTATTCAACAAACCTGCGCTCGCTGTGTGCCCAGAAATGCAGCCTGCCTCCTAAAGAGCTCCAGAGCAAATCTGTAATTCAAAGTGACTGTTTTATGTTATTCTATTTCAGCACTTTTTCTGCTTACAGATTGTTAGCAAGCAATATATATTTTTTATTTTTCTGTGAATCATGTCAACTAACAAATCTTAATCTGTATCTGCAGATTAAAGATGGAAGGAATCAATTACAAGTGTTTAGTTTCCCTAAACTGAACTGCACTGGCTCTTGTGATTGAACTCAAAAGTCGTATGGTTGGTATTCCGCAACTTTGTGACTATAAAACTTATAATTTGATTTCCATCATGAATATCTGGTCTTTCTGAGTTACAGACTCATTTTTTGCAAGTACTCCAATATTTACTTAAAATTTGCAGTTTCTGCAGACATTCAGTTGGCAAATCTGTTTGTTAGAGCATTCATGAGATGTAAATGTTAGAGAGATGTGAGCACCGACTACCTAAATGGGCTTATAGCTTCAAAGCTGTATTAACAGATTCTTTCCCCCCTCTTTCGCTTCCATAATTTGCCCGTTTCTGGCTGACAGCACTGAAAGGCAGGACAGTAAGCGAAGGTAGTCTGCCGTCTTCCCCTCACACAGTGCGTATTTGAAGTCATCATCGCCTGTGCTCCTGTCCTGAGCAGAGATAACTGACTGACGTTACAGCGTATTGGCTCAGCTGTGTCTGTACTTGCTCGCAATGTTTTTATAGTTCACAGGTTACAAAACTCAAACTCCCTTTGTTGACTTACTTGCAGACAACCATTCCTGTGTTTGGTTTCGTAATGAACCGAGGACCCGTGACACATGCCGTACCCCAGCTGAGAGTCTGTTTTGAAAACTCTCATCTGTATTTTTAAAATGGACTGCTAAACTCCAGAAATGCTAATGGCAGCATTTCTCCACGCTGACAGAGAATGATGCTGCTTCTTTAAATTTGTATTCATTGTGGTATATAGAAATTAATTGAGGCAGATTTAGAAGTTATATTTATGCATGTGGAAAAAATCAGAAGGGACGTAGCTGCATTATACAGAAGAGTTTTTCTTTGTCTGCAAGACAGAGCTTTCCAATGCCTGAAACACAGTTCAAGTCTCAGAGAAAATGGTACCGTGCAATTAGCATAAAAGCCTTTGCAAAAGGAGTTCGGCAAAAATATTATAAAGATACAGGTGTAAAGATAGATGGCACAGTGCTAAATATCCAGCATGCAGCATTATGTTTTTGTTTTAATAAACTGATTTGTAACCTCTTAATTAAATCGCCCTGCCACTCTTAATTAGCCTGCACTTGAAGTGTCTTGCTCAGTGCTACAGACAGAAGCATCCTTAATATTGAAGTATTAATAAATGCTACACAGGAAAACAGTGCATACGCACACACAACACTCAGCTGTCCATCGTGGGAATGGTCCTGTGTTTCCGCTGTGATGGGACGAGGTGTATGGCAGCCCCGGCGCGCGAGGCGAGGAGGAGCCCGCGGCAGCTCGGCCCTCGCCAGCGGGGCCCCGCGGCTGCTTCCCGCCTGCGGCTCTCCTGCAGCGCCGGGCTGCGGCAGCTTCCTGCGGCGGGAAACGCAAACACCGCTAGCTTGGACTCAAAACTGTTACGTGCTGAACGCAGAAATACAAGCGAGCCTTTTGGTTGCCTTGTTTTGTAAACCTTATTGAGTACATTCGTTGTTTCAGTGTCCCAGAATAATAATTTGACTCCGCTATCTCTATAGTTCGAACCCTGATATCTGTGAAGGCTTCAAGGGATATTGTGGGTTTCTTTAACAGCTGCTGCAGGAAGGAAGCTCCGGGATGAGCCGTGTTGTGTACTGGCTGCTGGACAGCAGGAGACATCTTCTCTGTTGCTGTGCTTTGGGGCTACCGAAGGAGGTGTTGTTGCCAGGTCGAATTTTTCTGGATTAATGCGGGAGATCACAGAGGAGTGCATCGCACTGCGCCTCAGTGCCCCGGACCTTGCTCTCTCAGCAAGGCCTCTTGCATCTGGCCCACTGGGAATATAAAGTAGCAGAAAGGACATGATGTTATTGGTAGACTGTGCGGTTGGTTGTCTCCTCGCAGCAGCGTCGTGGCCTCAGTGGTCAGCAGCTCGCCGTCTCTGCAGCTCCAAAGTTCCTGCCTTTCCAACAGCAACACCCGCGTCCTCGTCCTCACCGAGGCCCTTCTGCCCAGCAGCCACCTCGGGGGAGGCTGCGTGTGAATACGGGTGGGCTCAGGAGAACTTACAAAACCTAGCAGAATTTCCAAGTTTTCCATAGAGAATTGCGGTCCGTGCGCTGCCGTGCGGGGAGCGCTCGCCGGTCTCTGCGGAGCCTGACCACCGGAGCCGGGATGGAGACTGCCGGGTGCTGTGCCGAAGACTGGGGTGTCGCAGGCCGAGGGCACGTGTCAGAGAAGTTTCAAACGGGTATCAAAAAACCCTGAAGATTTTGCAATGTAATAGATATTCTTATTTTTGCTCACAAATCACACAAAATGTGACAGAACTGTGCATCTCAGGGCTAGGTACCAGCAGCTAGACTGCATCGTGAGTCAGATCGCTGTAACAGCTTCGAATTTAGATACGAAAATACCTGCTTTTTCTGGACGTTCTGGGAGTCTGTTCTTTCTTCAAGCAAGGGGATAGAAACACATGACTTCAGCTGAGGCCAGAAGCCGCCTTTTTAGATGTTGGAATATGTAACTCTGTTGCCTAGTCTAGGTATTGCAAATCTGTCCGTAAGCCACTAGAATGTTGCATTAACGCCTGTTAAAGCATCCTGGCATGAATTTCTGCTCAAGCATATTTCTTTGGCTGGAAGCTTTACTTGCCCTCTGCTTTTGGAGCACGAGCTCACAAAAAAGTGTTTTAAATGCACGGATTTGCCCTTTTTTTCTCATAGATCATTAATGTCTGTCACACAAATATTTAAATGATGACTTTTTCCAACAACTTGGAAAACTGCAATCATCTTGTATACAACTCTTTAGATTTTTCATTTCTGTAATATGTAAGCTGTTGCTTGTGGGGGTTTCTTGCATGTGGTCCTTCTAATCTCTTTAAAAGAAAGGCTTTTTATTTTTAATACGTGACTAGCAAATGTTTTTCTATGTGAAAGTGCCTTGGGATCCTTATCTGGGAAGGCACTAAATAATGTAAGTACCATTTACGTTACACTGTATTAAAGTGATGACTGAACTGAAGCACCCTATTCATGAAGATTTCAGGCTGAGTCGAGCTGTGGAAGATCCACCCGCAGTCCTACAGCAGAGCTGCGGCTTGCCTTGTGCACCCGTGTTTGTGTGCGCTACCTAGCAGGGCTGCTCTTGCAGTTGAGATGAGTACGGCTTGAAGAGTGTGATTCACGAAACTGTTACAGCTGATTAGCTGCCGAAGCAGTGAATAGGTCACATAATTATATTCCAACTCACAGTATGTAAATCCAGCTGGTTATTCAAGAGCCTCACATTTTTGCATTAGGCTAAAGGTGAAACAACTTCATTATAATTATTTTGCTCGTTGCATCTTCTATTAGGGCCTTTTCAGGTTGAAGCGTCAAGGCTACGTCGCCAGGTTCACTCCATTATCTTCCTTCAGGAGCGAAGGCTGCTGGCACGCCAAAGGAAGCCCGGGTTCTCCAAACAGCTTAGGTGTGCTGGTAAAGGTTAGCTGTATTTTATGTGCTATTATAGGAAGAAGTATGAGCTGCTGTAGGGAATATGTTTGTCTCCATGGTCTTAGCATATTATCTTTAAATCTTATAAAAAGTTCATTCTCGTTTCAATAAAAGCAGTATTCAAAATTGAAAGCCTGTCTCTAAGATAAAAATAGGTCACATTTGAATAAGTGCGCTGCTTGCCTTGTTACTAATGCTGCGCTGTGGTAGTACTGCCGTCGTAGTCCAGCCGCGTAAAAATCCTCTGACATCATAACCACTGGAACACCCTGTATTACACCTGGAAAGCAGGCTTGTTTTGGTAATTTAATTTCTTATTTTAAATAAGCTTTTCAATTTATTTCTGAGTGTAGCAGAAAGTAGCACTGAAATTTCTATCTGTGATATTTCAAGACATAGTTAACGAAGAATGTATCAGCCTAGAAAATTTCCAGTGCTTTGCGGAGTTTGGGAGGAAGTTAGAGCCATTAACAGCAAAATCTTGGCTAAAGTTTCTCTGGACTCAAGGAAATCAGTCTGACAAAATCGTGTCTGTGATCTGGGACTTAGTATTCCATTCTGTCAGTATTTTACGGCGTATAATAGCAGGGGTTTTCTGGTAGTGTAGTGAATTTACTGACAGCATTTGATAGGATGTGCTAAAATTCAGGGCTACAGCAGTTGGATCTGGTCGGCTGGCAGAGCTGCGTTTTGTGCCAGCTGAAGATCTGCCCTTCAGGTTGGAACACATTTTATACCCTTGTCCTCAACTGATTTGGACTCAAAATGTTGAAACTGGAATATAGTTTCCCTCTGCTTCCTATTCCCTCTTCATTCCATAGTTTTGAAACATCCTCAGGAAGGGGCCATCCTTTGTCTTTTTGGAATGAACCTAGCAAATAATTTGCGAACGAAAACCCAAGCAACAGTAATGTGTTAATGGAGTACAAGAAAGGGAAAACTGCCCGTTATTCATATACATAATTAAACAGAGTCCCTGGTCTCTTGAAAATGCAAGGAAAGAACTTCATGGTGGATGCATTATGTTCATAAGTACTGAAGCATTTCATGGGTGCTCGTATGTGAGACTCTGCCTCAGTTTTCACTCAAGCAGTTACCTTTCCGTTCTTTCAGCAGCCCTCAGCGTGCTGCTCTAGCTGCACGCACTGAATTTCCTAGAGAGGTTCGTCAGAACTGTAGCTATCAACCATCAGCGTTTTGTTTTGTTTTTTAATTTATTATCATGGAATGCATTGAAAAAACAGACCTAACAAAAATAATGCCATGCAAAAAAAGAAAAAAAAGAAAGAAAAGGCTGTCATAAGCCCCGGGACATAGGGAGCCACGGCACTGCCTCTGGGCGCAGCGCGCGAGTGTGGGGTCCGGCAGGAGCTGAGGGAAACAGCGGCACGACTTGTTCTCAGTTTGGTGCATGGGAGGCTTTGCTGGCTTGGAAATGTTCATTTTTTTCATGTTATGGAAAAACTTAAGCATTTAAACATGTTTTCTCGATTAAGTTGTTGAACCCCTGGTTGAATTACTGCTACAGTATGTTGTTTAATCCCCTGGTGATAGCTGAAGCTGCTAATGCAAACACCAAGAGAAACATTTTTATTTATTTCGTTTTTGATACTGACATCAGCAATGTTGCATTATTTTCATATAGTCCTCATTTTCTCTTTAATGCGTATTGCATTTAATTGCATAATGCGTCATGCATTTTCGTGCAGAGTAGAGGAGTACTGTCATTTAATAGATAGGAGAGACCGGGACATATACAAATTAACTGAGTTGTCTTAATCGAACAAGGAGATGCTTAGAGCTGCAACATAAGGAGCTGTACTGAGAGCTCTTAATTCGGTCTGCCAGATCATGCTGTCCTCCAAAGTGATAGGTTAGGCGGTTTTATGAACTGCTCTTTTTATTTCACCTTCATTTCTACTCTCTGCAAGATAACGTGGTGCAGAGCACTCACAGAATCACTCTGTGTTTAGAGGCCGCCCAGTTTACCTGCTTACCGTGGTGCTCCTGCCAGCCGGGTCCCAAAGCGATAAGTTCTCGACAGAGCGCGGCTCTGCCTCGGAGCGGGGACGGCGGCCAAAAGCGTGCTGCCGCTGGGAGGGCCGGCGCGGCAGTGGGATCCCGGGAGCCTGGCGCGAGGCTTCGCACCGCAGGCTGGAGAGCGCCCAGCAAAGACCGCAGCCGGGGCCGGGAAGATCAGCCAGCGCCGGTGCGGTGCCCAATTGTTTGAGTGAAGCGCCAGTTGGCCAAGCTGTTCGTGCCTCTCTTTTTTGGAGGGATTCCTCTTTCTAGAAATTTGCCCGTGGCATATCACGATGCACTGGTAGCTATTCGGATTTACTTTCAGTGATGAGAGAGTAACAACTAACCATATCTCGCAGTAGATTCAGATTTTGAATCCTGCACCTAAATATACGTATGTATTTTTATACATATAAAATATTCTGTAGACAAGCTCAGTGATGACTTTGACTTGATAAATTCATTGCATTCTGCACAGAACTGCTCACTTCTAAGAAAACAAAGCTCTTTATTCACCAGCAGAATACATGTAATCAATGGTCATCCTGTATAGCAGTAGTCAAAATTCATTGGTTTTGCCTGAAATATGCTCAGAGTTTTATGAGGTGTGTCAGGAAAAGCAAATGAAATTCAGATACGAGTTGCTCAGAGGAAACCAGAGAACACCACAAGGCTTTGTCACTGTGCCAGGACATGCTGGGTGCCGGGGTGTGCCGGGTGCCCGTGGCGTGCTGGGTGCCAGGACGTGCCGGATGCCGAGGCATGCTGGGTGCCCGGGAAGCTTTGCCTGGGTGCAGGTCTGCCCCAGCTCCTGCGCAGGATCAGTGCAGAAGGTCTCCTTGCCGGGCGCCAACCGCCGGCACTGCGGCACCCATCCGCGCTGGCGCGCTCTTTCCGCTGCTTGTCGGTGTTGCGGTGATTGGTGGGGCTGAGCTGTGGTGCGTTAAGAAATGCTACTCCAGTGTCCCAAATCCGCTTTTCCATCCAGTCAGGATTTCTGGGTGGAAAGAAAGAGTATGTCTACATGTCTGTGGTGGGCGTATGTTTGCTTCCGGACGTAATCTATTGTAAAGTTAGAGGAAAGCCGTGGCGGCAGCTAAATGGCAGAGGAACGCGCTTCCCTGGAGCAGGGAGAGGAGGGCTGCCGGGAGCAGAGCCAGCGTGGAAGTCCCGTGCTAGGTCTTGCCAGTTCAAGTTGAATTATTTACACTTCTGCCACCTCTGAGGAGAAATGGAGTCCAGGTTAATCTTCCCAAGATATGCAGTAAAAATAGTTTATTAAATTAAGGCCCATTACTGTGATTATGAGATACATTTTTAATTAAGCCCAAAGTTGCTTTGGTAGAAATTTTGCTTACATGAACTCAAAATGTTTGGACTTGTTCATCTTTTTAAGCCATATTTCTCTTCTGTAAAGATCATGAACGTGGCTTAATTGGAAGTAGTAGTTACAACGTTAGAGCAAATTGATTTCAGTCGCCTAAACGGTGCCGGGGAGGATGGGGGTCTCCGCCGGCCGCTCTGCCCCGCGGCGTGCAGACGCCCTGGCTCCCCCGCAGCCAGCGAGCCGCTCGCGGCTGCCCGACTTTCGCAGGACAGTTTACGACTGGTGTCTCTCAGGAATGCCTCTATGTAATCTATGCAGTTTACAAGTGAAAAAGATGCATTTTTAGCTAGCAGTCCAGCAGAGTCAGGCCTGGGTTCCCAGATGATTGTTTTTTTACATCAGGGCCTCTTTCGGGTCCCAAGCACAAGCAACCGTTTTATTTCTGCGATTGCACTCAATGTTAGTTTTAAGTGTCTCAAAAGTGTCTCCCTTCAATTGTTTTTTTGGTTTGTTTGCTAACTGAGCGCCTTTATTTTGAATGTTACTACACTAATTTTAAATTTAAAATGCCAGTGCAGTCTTACATGCTAGAAGGAAGTTTTTTGGATAAGAGTAAACATCGTAAATTTTTCTGGGTGATAACAAATAAAACAAAAAGATACATTCATTGTAAATCATTGCTTAAAATGCTTTTTGTCACAAAATTCTGGGTTTACTGCACATTCTTGGTGGATTGTAATGAGCTGAATTTGTTGGTTAGATTAAAAAGCTTTGTCTCATGTTCCGTCAATGCAGTGTGTATGCAGCTGACCAAAAATAAAATTGAAATTTAAATTTCCAGCAAATGAACAGCCACATGCTGAGGACTGCTCAGCTGCAGTCTCTGATTATGCAGATGAGACAGGTTTTGCAACTAGAATATGTACAATAAATGGGACTTCCATTATTATGTATCAAAAAAGCCATTAACCTCGAAAATTATATACAATTGACATGAACAGTTTTAAAATACGTCTAAAAGCTGTTAATGTTCTGTCTTTTCCTCCCATATGTATAGGTACTGTATATTAGATTTAGCAAAATAATTCAGAATGAATAATTTATTAAATGAGATCTGCCACATTTCTAGTTTATGAACTATCTGTAGCAACTTGCTAGTTTCTCTATCCATTATTAAAAATCAGTGAATTCTGCTGGAGAAGTCTTGGTCTGCAGACAAGAACCTGAGTTACAAGAGCAGTTAATAGCTAGCATTTACCATTTTGAACACCTGGAGAAGTGAGCAGAGATTGGGCTCTATGTCACACGGAGGCTTCCTGAATTAGGAGTCTTCCTGCTGTGAATACTCGCCTCTGCTCTTTGTGCATTTTTCGTGTCTGATGGTTCTACGTCAGATTCTGTTTTTTCTCAGTCTGATGAGCCCCGGTGTCCTCTTCATGGAAACCACCAGCGCTAGGAGGTGTAGCGAAATGGGGCCTTTGCTGAACATGCTAATCAATGATATCCTTTGCCTGAGGCTGGCAAGTGGGAACAAATAGCCCAAGAGCAGTCAAATGTACTCATTCCAGATGTTCATGAGAATTTGCAGAGAAGTTTGCAACGTGAAGCTGAGGTGAACATTTCCAAAGTTGCTGTCGAGTTGGAGTTGCACAGATGAACACAACATGCAGCTGCACGAAGATGCAGACAGCCGCACTTGACAATTATTAATTTTCAAACAGCCATGCAAATTAAAAGCTTTAAGATAACTTTCTGCGTGTTTCGTGGAAGATGGTCGCTTCCTTGGCACGGCTTTGGGTTTTTGGCTTTTGGACTGCAACCAGCTGCCCCGAACCTTGGGCCACTCAAAGTCCAACTGGAACTGGCCGATTCCAGCACATCGCCACTGCCCTGGGGCACGTGCAGCAGTTGCCGGCGTCCCCCGTGCCGAGGCCCGTGCAGGCACGCGCTGGCTGCGGCGTGCTTTATGCCGTGTTGCTACGTCGAGGTTGCAGTGAATCTCGGAGACGTGCGGTTCCCTGCCGCGTATTGCCAGTTAATGCCACAGCTCTGGGAAGAAAGAAACAAATACACAACACAAAGCAATAAATTTTAGAAAAAGTTTATATAGGCTAGTTCTCAAAACCAATTTGTTCTTTCAATGCTTTTTTAATGGTTTGGTGAAAGTGTTTCAGTTATATCTGACACTTTATAGCTACAGAAAGGTTTGATATGCTGAGTTTTTTTTATCAAAGGAGGTGTTCATGTTGTGATGCGCCATGTGTAAAATATCAAGGTCTGTCCAGAGGAGATTGCTTTATATCCATTATGTATATGCTTTAAATTTAATTTGCAATAATTTGCGATACTACTTTTCCTCAAGTTCCTTTACCAATCATAGGGGAATGCTTAAAGTCTTTTATCGCGAATACATCGAAGTAGCAGTAAAAGAGATCCTCACTGCCCTGAATTTAGGACCCTCTTTGGCTGTTCTCTTCTTCTCTGGTCTCTGTAAGAAACTGCATATGTTTCCTAGCCTAACTCTCACTCTTGGACTGGGGTTCACGTCAAAGCCACTGCCAAAGAAAGTCAGTGTAGAGCATTGCAGCGAGAGAAAACAGAGATTAAAGTATATGAGTGGGTCATACAGAAAGAAGGCGTTAGAGGAAGAAGGGCGGTCCACACGCATTCGATAGGTAGACAAGTGACACTATGGACTTGGAAAAAGTCTGCAGGAGAAAGGGACAAATAGATATGTAATTGCAGTAGTTCAATATTAGCTTTGACCACCGGAAATAATGCTGAGAGGAGTCAGTAACAGCTTAAACCACTAAGAACTGCTACTGAAATGTACCCTTGAATGTTCTTGTATATTTTAGTAGAAAATGGGGATTTTGTGTTATTTTTGAACTTGAAAATGATGTCCAGAGTGCATATCGATTGGTGGCAGGTAGAGGAATACACTTAAAATGGCATTGTCCAAACTTTTTCCTACATGAGTGTTTAGTCAATACTGTGTGTATTATTTTACATTGGACTGGAGATATATTATTACATTATTTTGTATTTTTGGACTGGAGATATAGATGTATCCTGTAGGCTTAGCAATACCCCTGCTTTTCCTGTCAAGGTGTTAAACGTTTTGTCCTCCAAGAGGAGTTAGATTAGAGGAGAACTCTAAAAACAGTTTAAACCTTTATCTAACATGGATAGGGTATATGTAGCAGAGGGCATCTATTTGTTTGTAGTATCGCTCTGTCTTCTTAAGCAGTCTCTGCCGTTCAGTAGCTCTTTTCAGGGAGAGCATTTAGATACTTCAGCGTTAGCCTCACTAGGTGAAACCACCCATGAAAAATGCCTTCTCCTTTCACTGCTTGCTCCAGCATGGGGATGCAGCGAGAGATCTAATCGTGTGGTGCTGTTTGCTGGAAATGCAAAAGAAAGGAGGTATTTACTCATACTGGCTCTTGCTTACATTATAAAGTACTGAAACGTTTTTGAAAACCATTATTTTTTGTACTTTTTAACTCCTGCAAAAACCTGTCACAGAAAAGATTATGACTGAGCGCTTCGTGTGCTTTTCCTGCTAAGTATGCCAGAGAGCAACAGAAAGCCAGATCGGTGTCTTATTTTTATCACTTTCTGTAAACAGTCTCCAAATTAATCTCAGTAAATACCAGAAATGCTAATATCTGGTCTTTGTGTGTGCTTACAGAGCAGATTTAGGCCACTTATTTGAAGGATGTATATAAAGGAAGCACTTGTGATCAATGAAAAAGAGAAAAGGCCTTTTTGACATCTTTAGAGCACATTTCTTTAAGTACTGGCTGGATTTTTCACCCCGTCAGTGTCCGGGGCTGTTGGCAGCGGGCGGTGCAGAAGGCCACGGCTGCCGGGAGCCGGGCGCGCAGAAAGGCAGCAGCTGCCCGGGGGAGAGCCAGGCGGGTGCTGGGACGCTCTCAAACCGGCCTTAATGTCTCCCAAAGTCTTATCAAACTGTGGTGTTTCTACTGCAATCTGTCTGCTGTGATGATCACCCTCCTCTTTCTTGAGTGTGACAGTCAGCAGTGATTTAGGTACCAATTCATACATTTAAAGTAGTATAATTTGTTGTGTCTGGTAATAATACGTTTAATGCAAATGAGAAACTCTTGTTTTCCTTTGCTGGCAAATGTCCCTCCAAGGGTTATCCTTGGGCCCAATCTACTGTAAATGTTATATCTGCAACCACAGGAGTAAGAATTCTTTTAACCATGAAGAATGAGATGCTTAAGCAGCAAATGGCAGCTGTGAAATAGCTCGGTTTGACCATCTCCTTGTAAAACAAGGAGCCTGACTAACGCCAGAAGAAGGCATACCTCCAGGTGGTACTGGACTGGTTTTATTATCCGTAACTTTTTAGCCACTAGATGGTGGAAAAGTCTGGGCCTTGATCCGCCCGTGCAGGGCTGGGCGGTAGGCAGGGGCCGGGCCGGCCGCAGCGCTCCTGCAGCTGCTGCGAGATTCTCCGTGAGGCGGCATCTGCTGCGGCACGGCTGGAGCGCTTGCACGTCTCTGCCCAAATCGGCTTTGCATGGGTGAGCTGCGACCCTGCTACCAGGGCAGTTTTGGTGAAAAACTTAGTTGCATTTAGCTGCAAATTTCCCCTAAGAAACTGAAGGAGCAATTGGGGGCCTGTTGGAAGCTAGCTGCGGTCCCCTGCCAGCCGGCGTGCCCCTGTGGCGGTCACTAGCTCACAGAAGACCTGGGACACTCAGCTCGGGGGAGGACTGAGTCGTTTTGCTTTCAGTAGCTTCTGGCGCTTATTGTGTGAAGGGGAGATGTGCGCTGTTCTCAAAAAAATACTGAGTGCGTAGGGGCACATCTTTGCTTCTCAGTGCGGTGGAATTTGCCGGGCTATTTTTTGTGCAGACACTTGGAGAAGAAATGGTTTAGTCTGAAAATTCTTCAGGCAGATTGTTGCTCTCTGTTATGTTGTAAAGGACAGCTCCATAAATACTTGGGTCTCTGGGATCCCTTGCCAGTGTCTCAGCTTTAATGTCAGCCCCGTCACCTCGCCAGCCAGTTCATCTGCCCGTTTGATCTTCGGATGAAATTGCAGTCCTGACTTCTGATAGAAGCGACCATGATGTCAACCCTTAATCGTTAAGGTAGCTTCAGTGCAGACGTTCGTTAGGAGCATCAAACGATGGCAATACCTTAGATTTATATGGCAGCTTTCATTCCTATGGATCTCAAAGCACCTATAACTTCTGGCAAACCTGTGCTGAGTTAATGGGTTATGTCACGGTTTATTCAGCAGTAATTGGTACGTGCTCAGAAGAAAGACTGATTGATGGGAGAGATGGCCCAGAACTTTAATTAATTTAACAAACAATTTCTTGGACTTAATAGGAAGTCTACCACTAACACCAGTGGAGCTATGAGCTTTCAACCGCTCATAATATTAAGCTCTGCGCTTGGTGGTAATTTGAAGACTTGGCTTTTTGTGTGTGTGTGGGGTGTTATTCATTGCTGCCGAATAACTGTTTCTGCACTGGAACATAGCATAACACATCATACTGCGTGAAAAACAACACCCTGCCCCTATGAAGATATAAAAAATTTGATACAATTACTGCAGTCTGCCCAGGATGCTAAAGGCAAATATTTAAAGCATCGTGGAAACTTCTGGGAGAATTATTAGCAAACAGATACTCAGGACTCTTGTTTTTATGACTTGTCTGACTATTTGCGCATGCCAGAAAACTGAAATGGAGATTCAAATAACTTGGGTAGTTAGCAGAACCAGGGGTCGCGACAAGGAGGGGGACGATGTGGAAGGTGGACAGATCGCTGTTTGAGGAGAGGCTTTCGAGATGACTCCAGAGTGGAAGTTCCTTTCAAATCGGCGATTGGGATCTCACAGACTGTGTCTCGTGTCATCTGCACCCCCTTGCACTTTTCTCATGCCTCTTTGTTATTGCACTTTTAAATCTTAATCATTTTTCCACAGAATTGAAAATTGTTATTAGCATCTGTTGTGTCTGCATAATTATTATGCCTGTTTAAAGGCTTATTTCTGTTATTTCCAGATCTCTTCTACAAATCCTTACGCTGGTAATTAGTGTATCTTACAGAGACTGGTGGAGAGAAAAGGATCATGAATTTTCAGCATAAAAGAAGAATTGTCTCTGGTGACTAACACCATAGCAGGGACCGTAGAAATAAAAGTGCTACTGAAAAACAATAATCCTGAGCTATGTTATACTGTATATGTTGCCAAGGAGATCTAGCTTTGCCAGTGACATTAGGACCCAGACTCCTTGTCCCAACTACAGCAGAAATGTCAAGAATGTGATAATTTTTCTCAGCTAGAAAAAAAATGTCACCTGTGCAAACGTCCTGTTGTACCTGTTGTCTCATCATTGGGGACTGCAAAGGGTGTCAAAGGTGGCTGCTGACTTTTCAGCTGTAGTTGGGCACTTGTGATAGTTGCTCTTTTTAAGCAGCAGGAAGGACAGAGTGGTGGGAGATCACGTTGGAGGTGGCAGTGCTGAGTGTGCAGGCCACTTGCGTGCCTTGGACTTGGTGGTCTTCTGTGCATGCTCACGGTGAGTGTCGAGGCCGGACACATCCTCCAAACAGCACTCTTTGCAGGCATGTGCTTGTGGAAGTTGTTTCATAAGGCATCACAGAAGTGGAGAAATGAGCATTTATTGTCCGAATGCTTTGAGAAGTCTCCAGACACCGCAGAGCTGCTGCAGTGAGTCCCACAACTGCTCCCTTGCTCTAAGATAAGGAGAAGAGGACATAGGGGGGACAGCTCTGTCCTGGAGTGTCTTCCAGCTACCTGTATCCCTTGGAGAATTAGATGCCTGGGCCTAAAGATGTCCATGTTTTCAGCTTCTCTCCTCTTTTATCTTTCATAGATAAACAAATCTTCTCAAAGCAAAGTCAAGGGATGCCCTTCCATTCCCATGCCTTCCTTTGGGGGGCTGGTGGGTGCTCTGGATAGATGTTTGCTGTTGTTTCAGCATCTGAGAGCGGAACAGAATTTAGCTGCTTCTTATATTTATTCCCAAAGAATAGTGACTTAATAGTTTTGAAATGCCCAAATAGTTTGAAATGCCCTTCGGTGACGTTTAACCCCTCGCGTAACGTTTTCCCTTGTAAACCTGATTCAGGTCGTGTGAGAGGAGCTCAGGGAAGGCTGTGGAGTCTTGGCCTTCTTTCTCCCCTCTGCCATGGCCTCGTCCTTGGCTCAACGACGGGGTTAGAAAGCCAAGAGTTTCACAAGTACGGGACAAACTTTGGTTGGGAAGAGAGATTTGAATATGATTAGAAAGCTGTACAAGTCAGCAAAAATAAATGTCAAGTATCTGATAACAGAGTTGGGCTTCCTGGTCTTTGAAGCATGCGGTTAACTGTTATGTTCACATATGATTTTAAAATTACCAAAGTAATTATTTGGCTGATAGTTCTGCTGGTAGAGATAATATTATCATTCGCCTACTGCTGTTTATCTGTCTTTATATTTTGTCGGTGTCTCAAGGTATGCTGTTGTAGTCTGTGTCCTTTGGTGTCGTTTGGCCCCTTCGCACATCACTGACTCCGAGCTGCACCGGAGACACGGCTTCTCCGTTGGGGTCACCTTTCCGAAGCAGCGTGACCACAACCATCTCATTCCCTCGGAGGCTCAAATGTGTGAAAGAAGTTCGAAAGGGACAAAAAAGCAGCTTCTGGAAGAACTGTTAAAAGATATCCATTTTTCACAGTTAAAATAGAACTTCATAATTAATTTAAATGAAATTTGTTTTCCAGAATGCAGGTTTTGGGGTGTAAAGTATGTCCTTTGAGAGAGGCAACAGGAAACAACCTCTGTTATTTTTGATTACCTTTGTGTTTTGCTTTTTACTCATTATGCTAATTTTATGTTAATAACCTTCTTACATTAAGTTTCAGTTTATACTGTATAAACTGACAAATAGAGCAATATTTATCAAGCATAAATATTAAAAACACTATAAAGACTTTTAGGCTTCTAATTATTATGCTAATTTATCTCTAAATTATTCTTGTATTACCACCCCACAGTTCACTGTAGAACTTGACACAAAAATGGTAAAATACCAAAATTCTATTTTTTAATGCTATTAATTAATCACATAGGAAGCCTGTCTATGAATGAAAGAAGCCCTAGTTATAGCACTGTGAGTATAAAGATAAAGAATTCATCTTTTCTGGGGAGCTGTTGAGTCTCTGCTTATACTGTCATAAATACTAAGGAAATCCAAAGTGCTTTTTTATTTTAGAAGAACAGGAAAGCCTAGTGTATTTGATGGAAATTCCGTATGTTGAGCCAAATTCTGAGTGTTTCTCTTCACACCAGTTCCTACGGTTAACGCGTGTGAGTCTCGGCGTGCTCCCTGCTGCCGTGTTCCCCGCGGGGTGGGGGGAGGCGCTGGGCTCGCAGCCCCCCCCGCCGCCGGTGCTGGTGCTGGTGCTGGTGCTGGTGCTGGTGCTGGTGCTGGTGCTGGCGGGGGGGAGAGGCCGGGCGTGGGGCACAGCCCCGCTCCCCTGCACGCCCGCCACGCCCAGCCAGCCCAGCCCGACGCGCCGTTCTTCTGTTTTACAAACCTACATCAAATCAGGCGTAGGAGAGAAGACTCTCAGGTGGATCGACCGTTAAAGAAAAGGGCGATATGTTTTCCAGGTAATGACACCCACAGAGTCACAACCCCTGGTACTAGGGAGTTTGCTTTTCAAGGGTATCCTTGTGCCACCATTGCCGTTCTTGGCATCCTTTTAATACTTTTTATAAGTACAGGTTATTGTTAGGGCCTGGTTGTCTTGCTTCCACAAACAGTGCACAAAACTTAACCTACCACACGGTAACAAAACAGATGACGGACCGAGAGAGGATTTAAATTGATTTATCTGATGCTGCATCTGGTATGTGCAGATTTCTGTTCTGTTCTGTAAAAACATCTAGGAAGCTGAGGCATTTCCCCCCGAAACACAGTGTGCTTAATTAAATGAACTCTGTGTGTGTGTGACAGAGAGGGAGAAGCGAGATGGTTTATCTTTTCACTTTTTGAATCTTTGTTGTTAGTTTTAGAACAGAGAACAGAAAAAACAGCCCTTAGCACAAAGTAATTGTGAAATCAAGCAGTTATCCAGCAATCCTGAGTTCTGGAGTTACTTACCAGGAAAAAAAAGGAGAACACAGTATATGAAATACAAATCCTAAAAGATCAGTAATATGCCAAACAGGTTATTGCATTCAAGAGAGTTGATAAGGATGATTTAACAGGGTGAAAAGATCACCTCTGCAGATCAGAGAGGGAAAGGACTGTGCAAAGATAAAAAGAGGCATACGCAATAAAGAGATAAGGGAGTGTTATCTTTTCTAAAGGTTTGAACTCAGCCCACGATGGTTAGCATTTTGTCTTATTTCCATAATCAAACCTCTAAACATTTAGACGCAGACCACTCCAACCTCTGCTTGCTCGCCAAGTCCAGGAGAAGCAGCGCTAAACTAATGGAAATGTTGGTGCCGTTTGGCTCCTGCTTTGGATGTTGTTTGACAGCAGACAAGTAGCCAGTGCGATCTTAGACTAAATATTTGGGCGTCTACTTCTGCCTTGGGATAAATCCCAAATGCTCGTTTCTTCTGCAAGCAGAAGTTGAATACCAGGTTTGTAAAGGTATTGCTATATTGAATAATGGATGGTAGATGGCCATCACAGCATCGGCTCCTTTAGATGGCTAACTCAAATGTATACCCCATCTGGATGCCAATTTTGAAACTATATCTTCTACCTCCAAAAAAGAAATCTGTCTTTCTGATGGAGTGTCCCTTTCTGTCACTAGAGAAGTCTGTAATTGCCTTGGTCAAAAAAGGACTTTCCTCAGACTCCAAAGTGTATGCCGTATGCTGCAACCACCCATTTCACATTCACCATCACTTACGGAGCTGCTGTAATTGTTTGGTTTGTTTGTTTTTTTGTTTTTTTTTTTTTGGTAAATCAGTTATTCTGAGACATTTTGTGAATTTTGCAGTCTGGAAAAATTCTCAGGGAACAGTTTTTCTTTTTCTTTTTTTAAATTTTTTGTTTAGCTTAACTTTCTGGGAATAATTTAAAATGACTACTGTTCTTTCTTTAGGAGATGCCTTAATATAAGAATAAGTTCAGTCTCTTGTTTGCTCATTTTAAATATTCATTGTGTACCTGTAATTTGGAAGTGTGGAGGGCAGAAAATAACCGCTGAGAGATTATTGATAAAATGAGACATTTCTGAGTTAAAGAATCAGGATCCTTTTGTGCTTAAATGCAGTAACAGCCTGGACCTTCATTCTGGGACTAAATTTGTCATACATAGAATGGAAATGAATGTCTTTTTTATAAATATAATTTGAAGCCACAGGCTTATAATTGAGAAGTATGTAACCATTGTGGTGGTCAGTAAATAGCTGTATTAATGTTCAAGCGGGCAGTGCGGTCAAGTAACAAATGAATTGCAAGGGCCGGCTTCACCTCGGGCTGCTGACAGCCACGTTAGTTCACTTTTGGGGGGAGCACATTTATTATGTATGGAAGCTTTGGTACGGGAGAAGAGAAGCTTAGATTCAAGTTTGCGAATATCAAGAATAGTTTTTGGTTATTGCAAGGGATATTAAATATGATGCTAAGGATATGGGCCTAATTTAAAGAATCATTTTCTATTGCGCCCACAAGTTTGTTCTTTCATCTTACTGACAGCACAAATGTTTCCATCCATTTCATTTCATCTTCTTCCCTCTCATCTCAGATATTTATATGTTTGGATGGCCCCATCGTGATAAAATCCAGCTGCCTCCCAAATCGAAATATCATTTACAATTTCTCTAGCTTTCTTCTTCCAGAGTCTTCAGGGAAATAGCTTGATTAATTCACAGGTTTTCATTCCTTCGTTTGTTTGTTTATCTGTGTGAGTGCGTGGATATGCTGTGTAAGGATGTGTGTGACTAAATTATTGAGGGAAAGCAAAATCAAAGAGATTAAATTTGCCTTTAGGGTATATTAAAAGTGCAGGATGTAATACAGAGATATGCATGCATCTGTAAAGGAGCTAGTTTGGGGTCGGAAACGCTGATGGAGGCAGGTCTCCGTGCCCTCGGTGTCGGGCAGTCCCCGCGGGAGGGCACTTCTGGGCTGCGCGGCCGCCCGCGCTGGGACCGAGCGCCCCAGCCTTCAGCGGCAGCAGGCAGCGCGGGGAGCACCCTCCGCTCTTCCGTGCTGTACAGCGCTCATAACCTTAAAAAGAAAAAAAGATTTTTTGACTACAGCTGTCACGTCTTTCACTGGTTTACAGAAATTTCCTCTCATACTTCTAAATTCTGGGGGGAAAAAAAAGAAGAAAGAATACCTGGGCTTTCAAAAGCTGTTTTGAAAGGTTCCTCTTCTTTTTTCCCTCTCCAATTAAAGCTGGTTCCAGTGGTCATATGAGTAAAGCAAGAGTTGCGCAGGTCTCAAGGGTGGGTCTGCTCGCGTCAGACCAGCCCAGAGGACCTCAGCAGACGTTTCCAAGTCTCGAGCCCTGCCTTTGCACTGACGTGACTGTTTCATGCATTGCTGTGCAGGCAGGAAGCACTCCCGGGAGCCCCCCTGTTCTTGTCAGAAGACAAGGCGGTCTGGAGAGAGCCAGCATGGTGCGGGGGTCTGTGCTGAGGGGATAAAAGAAGCCATAACGTATTTCTCTCCTCTCACAATTCGTTTACGAGCAGGGAATCAACTGTCATGAAATACCCCAGACCTTGTAACCTCCCTGACATCGCTTGAGTCATTCTTTGTTGTTAGTCCCCATTGATCACCAACTAGGGAACAAGGATTAAGTGATTCAAACAACCTTCTTGAAAAGTTGAATCTACTCTTTTTCAGCCTCTGTGAGTCACAGGAGGTCCTTGGATGTACTTTAGGAGAGTCGTGCACTCTCACACTCTTTTTCTAATAGCTTGTGCAGTGCCACAGAACAACATATTTTCCCTTTGATGGAGCCCCTCCAGCTTCTCTCCAAAGTTTGACCCTGGTAAGACTGATAAGGATGTTTCTCATAATTTGCTCTATGAAAGCAGTCCTGTTTTGTAATCTTTCTTGAAAGAATATTTTAGAAACATGTAAGGGAGATTATTTAAACAGGAGAATAAAGTAGGGTCCACTAATAAACACCTTTTTGGACTCTCTGTTTTCAAATTCTTTCCTCACAGAAGTCACTAAATTCCTTATTAAGATTCTTTTCGAATGATTTGGCTTTGCTAGACCTCTTAGGTGTTCATATGACAGGTATTTTTCAGCTGCGGAAGCTGTCAATCTTCAAAGCTTTGGGAGCAGTAAATCTGAGCTGAGTCAAGAGCTCGCTGCCCCTGAGTGCCCAGGCGCTGGGCAGGACGCTCCCGTGAAGGCTGATATAGCAAATGTGGCAAAGGTGAAAATGATCATTTGTAGCTGAATTTTCTGTAGCCATTCATTGAACAAAAATTGCTCCAACTGTTTCTTCCACTGAGTAGCCACGATTCCCTTTCTAGGAGGCAGTGATTGTGAAATTATAATGTGTGTGAATTGGTGCTTGCTTTGCTGCTCTCACTAGATATATTATGGGTTGAACTGACACAGAGAGCAAAATTGTCTGCCTAATCAGCTCCCTTGCACAATTAGCAATGCCAGTGAAAGGAAGTACATGTGCATTATCCTGAGTCGCTGCTGTCTGCTCCTGTCAGTGGGAGCAGCGCTGCAGTAATCTGCTTCCACCATCAACATCGGCCCCTCTGGATGTGCAAGAAGCAGCTGGAATGTGCTGTCTTCCAGCAATCCCCAGCTGGAAATTGTTTCCTACCTGGGGAAATTACACCTGGATAGAGATAAATAGAACTATTAATGACAATGTCCTATTGATAAAAGCATGACTCTTCTGAAAAATAATGAGGGAAAAGCTTTTCATATGTATTCTGCATAAGGAAAAGAAATTAGACTTGGCAAGCATCAGTGGGGTGAGGAGCCTCTCCAGGACGTTAGCACAAGAAATGTCACTGGCATGCCTGCTGGCCAAGTTTCTAACAAACCAGGTGGGCTGGCATTTGGTATCATGGCACAGAATGGACTGGTTTGATTGACAAAACTGTAGAGAATAAGAAAAGGGGATTCTGAAATGGCATGATCACCGACGGCAGCCACCGCAGAATACCTGCAAAGCAGCATTAACATGCAGGCGCTGCACACTGCGCCTGGTGGGCCGGTCTGCGCCGCCACGGAGGAGTCTGCAGAGCTGAACGGCTCTGGTCTGGCATCTGCAGGACCAAAGGGCTGACAGAGACAAGAATGATACTGTTAATAGAAAAATGAGGCTGTGACTTCTCTGTTAAAGCCTAGGGATGTGAGGCATTGTTTGATGCCCACTAGAGTGGGGAAGAGTCTTCAGTAGAGGAAAAGAGATCTCAGAAAGGGAGAGGCAATAAACAGAGGACCAATATTTACATCATGTTCTTCCAGATTATTTACTATATTATTGCATAAGTTTATTTACCTAATGCTGTCTTATACCAAATGGATTGTTTCATTCCTTCTTGAAAAGTGGTTTATTGTGATATTCAGACAAGTTGCCCACAGGAATGCCTTCTAAAAGCATTGAAGCTACTATTACTTTGTATATTCGGTGCTGGAGGCCTTCAGCAGCTCTTGTTGAGGATGATCTCATTCCCTTTTTGCCTGTTGTAGGGCTCTGGTTTTAGGCAATGCTTTAGCCAATACTGTTGATAAACATAAGGAGGAAGTTTAAATCCATATACACAGGAGAATGAATATGTTCATTTGTTTAACTGGCAACATGTGGTAACTTCTTTTCCTTATTCAATAACCACAAGATTCAGTAACACAGTAAGTATGAGTAATTGTCTGTTAGGTATTTAGAATATATTAGTTTGTGCCTTTAGGATGGACCTCAACGGCAGATGTCTGTAAATTTTACTGCTACAAAATCAGCATATAGAGACTTTGACTCAGTCTCCTTCCTGTGTTCTCCTTTGCTTCCAGTGTGATAGTAATTTATTCCTTGCCATATGCTAGTAGCAATTAAAAAATTCCATAAATACTGGCAAAACAGGATAGTACGTTGGGGAGTAAAAGCAAAAAGCCAAGGCTATCCATTACTCTGGAGGCTGCTAGCCTTTATTTTTTATGTCCTTACTAAAATATAGTAGTAGCCATATCACCCCGTTCTGTTTGCATCTGGGTAGAAATCCCTCCCTTTTTTGCTAGATGATATCTGTAGTGTTTCAGATTTCAGATCTGTCCTAGATTTTGACAGTTACCATTACCACAGTTCACTCATCCAGAGGCAATTCACCTGCTCTGAGCACTTTTCCCCTTCTTAGCACTGCAAATACACCGGAGGAAGGATGCTAACTTCACTGGTGGTTTCATAGAATAATTTAGGTTAGGAGTGAACTGTAGAGGTCACCTAGTCCAGCTCTTGCTCAAAGCAGGTCCAACTAGATAACGTTGCTCCAGGTCTTGTCCAGTCATGTTTTAATATCTCCAAGGATGGAGACTCCTGGGCCCCTCATGGTGAAATTTCTTTCCTTGTATTTAATCAGAATTTCCCGTGTTGGAGGTTGGACTCAGATGACCAAACAAGTCTCCTGTACTCATTCAGCACCAACAGCTGCTTGTTCTTCAAACAGCAACTGATTTTGCTGCCTCCTTTTCATGGGAGAGGGCAACTGTGCAACCACGTTTGTCAAAAAAAGTCTTTGGCCTCTAATGAAACTTTCTCTGTAAGAGTTGGTTGATTGTGAAGCTCTTTGGAAGGCTTTGAAAAGGTCATAGCCTCAATCCTCAGCTCTGAGGAGAATGTCAGAAGGCTTTAAAGGGTCATTTGATATCCAGCAAAACACTAGGCAATACAGCTACATACTTTTAACTTGTCTTGGGGAAATATTTTTTCTAAGCTGCAAAAATGTTGTATTTATGCTTTTAATGAATGCTGTATTATTAAGTTCTGACATTAAACACCTTCATGTCAGTTTGAAGGCACTGAACTTTTCTATTCATATAATAAAAGAAGGGAAGGGAGTGCTTAGCAGGTCTTACAGCTCATTTTTTCCATACTATCATGTAATTTGCTGGACTGTGGTTAATATTGAACTGATCAAAACTTTCAATGGATGAAACTAAAGACATGGGAACTCAATGATTTTAAACTACACTAGCTACATGTATAATCTGTTCTTCACAGTGTAAAGGGAAAAGCTTTTATGTTAGTGACCAAACTTCTCAATTAAAATATCTTCTGCTGCTATAACAGGAAAAGGAATGGTGTTCTTGATGACTCCCACGGAGCTACCCAACTCTGGCACACAACTGTGCAAACAAAGCTTTACCAAAACAAAAACAAAACAAAAAAGGAAAAACAAACAAGGATTTTCAACTGATCGTGACTTGGGTAATCAATATTTAGAAAGTGCACAGAAGTGACCCACAGTGTAGATTGAGGCAAAATAAGTTTAAATGCATTGAATAGCACAATCCTAGAAAAATGAAGCATTGTTCGTCTTGAGATTACTTGAATCTGCCAAATAACTTCAGCTCGGAAAAGATGTTAAGGGCAGGATGAAGGGAAGAATGCAGCGAGTCAGCATTTGGGGCACTCCGACGCCTGCGTAACGTGCTGACTGCGCAGGCTTTCGGCACTCTTCCGCTCCTCCGCTGGGACCGTTTCCCGCTGGGTAAATAAACAGGCACAGTTCTGGGCCCCGCTTCCCACCCCCACGGTGTTTTAGCTAATTCTAACTCAAGCACAAGCTGGTCTACTTTGTGTGAACTGCTTGGGGCTGTCTTCACCCAGAGAATGAGCCCAGGTATATAGTGAGAGTTCTCACTGAGACGTGGGAGATTCAATTTATAGTTTCTGCTCCAGTAAATGTTTGATTGCCCAAGAAAAATGGAAAGATTATAATCCCTTAAAGTTGCAAAAATGATGATTAGAGCTCTTTTGTAAAGGTGGAAGCGCTCCTCAGGCGTTCAGGATTCGGTCTCCTCAGGCAGCGAAAGGAGTCGTCCTGAGATTGGTTTAAGCTGTGTATCTGTCTCATTTTAAAATAATCCTTCGAGGTGAGTCATGCTCTCTTCAGCTCCCAGCATAACTTCACTCCGCAAGTAGAAAAAAAGAAACCCGGCAAAAACTCGCACTCCCTTTCTCCTCCTCCTCACACTAGTCTCCTCACAAACTTTGGAGGACCATTTCTTGCTGGCCATTGGCTCTAACTTTTCCCAACTGCTCTCCCAAAGACAGGCTGGCAATTAGCCTTTGCCTCTCGCCTTTGTGTTTTAGGCTAATTACCAAAGTGGTCTGTGTGGCTGTTTCACAGGGACTGACGTGGGTTGAGACAACAGGCAGGCTTCAGGCTCAGACACAAACGGCAGCGACAGGTTTCCCCACTCCCCGCCTGGGCCGGTTCTGTAGATCACCCGGCCACAGAAACTCATCCCCGGTCTCTAGGTCCCGCGGGCCTAAATGCCGTGCCAGGGACTGAGGAAGACTGCTGCCTCGGCAGTTCTGGCATTTCCTTCCTTGTTAGTTCCTCAAATGAACTTTTCATGATTTGTACCTTTCTCTAGACTACCAAATACAATTTTTTAGTTTTTCATTTTGGAGGAATTTTTTTTCAAAGCAAATTGTGTTTGATTGACATAGATTTCTCCCTCCTCTTCTGTCTGTCTAGCTGCTAAGCTGGAAATGGGAAAGTCGCACAGCCCTAATCAGTTAGTTACACGGTGATAAGCACTAGGTATCGTCCTTGTTCAAAAGGTGGGATTTTCATACTAATGGCTTCACCTGCTGGAAAACAATTCTGTTTTGGTGTTGTCAGATACAGGGACATTACCCCATGCTAAAGAAAAGCCCTTTCAGTCCCACAGTAGCCCTTCCTATTAGCGAAGAATTGGCATTTTTATCATTATCATGAGAGGTTTTGCTTCTGAGCCTGTTTTGAATATCACAAAAAAGAAAAGCAAAATCAGTTACTCTAGTCAGTTATAGGCAGGGTAGTTTACATCAACATTATTAGAAAAAACAATTGCTTCCAATTATTACCATTTTCCAAAAATGAACAGGGGTTTTGTCTTGCGTGGCTAATTCAGGCTGCTGCCAGAGTGCCCTCTGATGAATACATCTTTTGAATCTTAATAGCTATGGATGGACTCTCCTGGCAGTCACTAGTAAAATAATTAGAGGAGTTGGACATATTAAATCTAAATTAGTAATTTGAATAAAAGCCTTTTTCTCTTCATGAGAGAAATAAACAATATATGAAATGTATTACATTTTTGCACTTTAAAACATCTGGCAAGACCATCTTATAGTATGTATAGAGCTTGTCTCGAATTTGTGGCTTGTAGTGGTAAATAAATAACGGGCATTCTATAAATCCTGTAGCTGTCATTTCCACGTAGTGTTATTTTAGACTGAGCTGTTATCATGATGAAGGTCTGATTCTTAAATATTTTGGAGGAGTTGTTTAGATACCTTTATGATTGCAGTTTGAAAACAGCTTTTACATTTTTCTGTATTATATTTTTAAGAATATACAATAACATGATATATAGTTTATTTGCAGACTGAAAATGCCTTGGTGATGTCTGAGTAGCTCTTGTGGGAGATGATGTTCAGGAGATAGATATGTTCAGTATGGGGTATGTTCAGTTGCCATGGTTATTTCATGAAAATATATGTTTAGTTAGTTAAGTCCTTGTACAGTTTAACTTGCACAATAAATAAAAATACATGGTTGCAAAACTTGTCATATGAAACAAAAGCTTCATAATCCTAGGTCTTAGGATAATAAATTCAGACCAAAATATATATTACGCACAGATACACAGAAGCAACAGCAGCTAAGGTAACAATATTAATCTTTTTTATTTAAACAGCAAAACAGGTCAGAAATGCAAAACGGGTGAGAAATAAATGAGTTTCTAGAAGCAGAAGTGATGATGTGAAATCTGAATTTTGGAAATCATTTTGTGGCATTCAGAATTAGGAATGATGAACCAGGACCTCATCCCCTCTCTTTTTTTGTAGCACTGCAAGAGACAGCAGGAGGATGGACTAAAGCACCAGGGAAGTGACCGTTCTGGCTGTGCCAGTGAGCACTTAGAACTAGCTGTTCAGCTGAAGGTAATTTCTCACATGATCTCTCAAATCTTTACTGACTGTTTTTATTTCTGTTTGAGCACTGAGTAACCGTGATAACCAAATGTGAATGATGGCCGAAAGGGAAATAAAACTTTGACTAATTATTTTTTGCTAGTAACTGTTTATAGACAACATTACCTTTACTAGATTGTCTGACAGAATGCATTAACATGAAATACATTTGCTTATGAGCCCCTATTTATAATGCCTGGGACTTTCACGTGGTCTAAAGGAGTAAGGCAATCCATTAAATGCCACAAAAGAGACAGCCTTCATCCTTTTCTGCTCCCTTGAAATCCCTCTCCATTTCAGCATTCAATAGAATTTAATGTTCGAAGTGTTTATGTGTATGGAAGCCAAAGTCACCGTGGCCTGTGAACAGAACTCATTTTTTTCTGGATCATGAGAAATTTGATTTTCAGCAATGATGGTTTTTTTCTGATTTGGAAAGGTTTGACCAAACACGAGTTCACAGAGTGTGGTGATCTGCCCTGTGAAGGGGAAGGGGTTCTCCTGACAAGCAATCAGATGGTATCTGGAAAAGCTCAAAGAAATTACTGGGAAAAATGTTGAATATAAGTTGGCTTCTGTGAGGTATTAAGTCTACCACAGGTATTACAGAATGAAAAACAAATTTTCAAGGGGAGGATCAAAACAAAAGTGCGAAAGAGCCTGTTACTGGAATAAAGAGAAAGGTAGGTGATCTCAGCAAATTGAGGGTGGAAATTAAACTTAAATTGACAAACAACATAAGTAGACAATGATTATTGTATAAAATAATACAAAAATACAGTGTGCCGTGGAGGTGCAGTGGAATTTTAAATTGGCTACAAATATACTATGGAAGAACCTAATAATCTCAATTTTTTAGTTTTTATTTTTTACCATTGGACATTTTAAATGCAGAGGTAGCATCTCAACTATCAGATAATGTAAAACAGACTAAAAGTATATTGTTTATAGATTGGATGTGTAAAAATGAATGTGATGGGCATTTGATACCACCTGAGTGCAGTGCAATGTGAGCAGCAAGGTGTAACTCTGGGAGAGAAGGGATTGGATTGTGTTAGTGATTTCAAATCCAATATCAATTCTAGAGCAAAGGACCATGTGTGAATTCTGGTGATAATGTGGATAATGATTCTGTCAAGGCAAATGCACACGCTGACCGATATAAATGACTTATCAAGGCCTTGTGAATAATGTCCTAGTGATGAGCCATAAATCAAAGTGCAATCATCAGTCCATCTGTAGAAGGAGACCTAGAATAGTTTAGTTGTAACCCTCAGGTTGGTACACATATTAATATAACAAATAATGAGGCTGCCAACTTTAAGTAGGGGTTTGCTTTGGATAAACACTCTGTTAGAGTTTGGGCAGGCCGAATGGTAAAGCCAGCTGACAGATTTGTCTGTCACTTGAGTAATATCTCATTCAGTGCATTAGGACAACTGGCAGTCGACTGCAGGTCAATGTGATGAATAATATATGTTTCTAACAAGAATCCTGTTCAGTTATCATTTTGTTAATATAATTATTATCTACTAATTGGGTTAATACAGTGCTCAAGAATCCTGGTCATCAACAAGGATGGTTTTGGTTTTGCTGCAGAAACAGACAGGGCAAAAGGGTGCTCTCTGTATCAGGCAGTTGGCAACCTAAATCCAAGACGAGGCACTGGACAGACAGACAACAGAAAAAATGAGGCAGTTTTGGTTTGTTAGATAAGCAACGGTTTCAGGACACTAGAAGACTAATCATTGTTGGTTTTTTGTCAGTGTCTCAGAAGAGAAGAATGTTAAAGCAGGTTTTGGAGGGGGATGATGCATTACCTGGGCAGATGTTTATGGAAGCTCCTCTCAGTTGTCGTAGCGTGGGAAGGGAAGATGCCCACAGGTATTTTTTATTCTTCCTGCTTAAGGAATGAAGTCTTATGAAGTCTCACTTTAAGTATGGGGTGGGGGAAGTTGTCTGTCCAATTGGCTGACTTGAACTAAATTTAACAAAAATATACGATTCTCAAAAATAGGAAGTTCCAAAGATGTCATGAACGTAGGCACAAGTGCTAGAAAGGGCTGAAGCCGACCCTCCTGCCCCGGGGGATTTTTCCCCCTCCGCTCAGTAGAAAGAAGTCCTGAGGAGGAGGATTTCCAAGCAAGGCTTCTGCCTTATTAAACACCAGAGAATCCAAGCACACAATTTACATCTATAGAAACCAGGGTTCACCAGTTCCAGGGCTCATTCATGCATTCACTTGTTCCTGTTATTAATTTTCCCAGTGGCATTTATTTCACTGTAGTTTCATGGCTGTACAAGATGTGTTTCATCTACAGCCAAGCTGTGAAAACCTGAACTTTCTATTTATTCCTTATTTTATTGTATCACATAGACAAAAATGAATTTTTCACTGAAGTCAATTTTGCCATAAGGCAAAAGTAGCTTTATCTTTCCCACTTCCTCCCATCTTATTTTACCAAACTGTAATTTTGTCTGTGCAAGATAAGAGGTAGCAATAAAATACTCTGACAATAATCACATCCTTGTGTTTTGGTGCTTGGAGCTGAGCTGTCTCCTTTGGCATCCTTTATAGTCCAACTAGTCCAGTGGAGCAGCTGCACAGGAGTAACAGCCAGGCCAGTTTTCCGTCCTTCCTTCCTGTGTTCGGTGGCTCCCAGGGTTGGATTCCCAGAGAAGGAGCCTGTATGTAAATCAAATTGTTCTGAAATCTCTTTTTAATAGTTCCTGGACTACAGACATTACTATCTGGCAGATACTTCTGCAGAGTAGTCCTCCTCACCCAAACTCTCTCTTGGTCTTGCACCCTGGAGCAGCCTCACAGAGACTGAAACAGGGTTTGTGACAGGAACTGTGGAAATGAAGCTCTAAAAACCTAACTAAAAGCAAACAGAAAACAAAAACAGGTGTTAGGATTTTTGAAAATTAACTGTTTGTTACAAATTGTTGTGTATAGGCGATCTTCTAAAAATAAAATGTGTTAATGCAGACAGCAAATAAATGTTCCTGCAAATAGATTTTGTTTTAAAATACCTATTATTTTCCTTGCATTTATGTTTTTATTATGGAAGAAGATTTCTGTTGCCTTTGAGGTTACTGCATTGAGAAAATTACCAGCTAGGCACTATAATTACTTTAGGAGAGAACCAAATAAGACTGCTTCACATTATTTAGACAATTTGATTACTCTTACTCATGATTTCAGAATGTGATAATCTAAGTGTTGCTTTAACTTGAGTGCTCAACCATCCTCCACAGTGATTTGTACAAACAAACGAAATGTCAGATTGAAAAGTTCCAGATTTAGATCTCCTGAAGCTCCATGTTGCTGCCCTTTGTTAGAGACGCTCCGTAAACCTCTTTGCTAGCTAATGTCGGCTATTACAGTTCTGAGTAAACCATAACGTTTCTGCATTGTCTCTAAATTTAAGCCAAGATCACTTGACTTCTATGCAACAATAGACCTTACAAGAAAAATGGTCTTAACATTAACCATGTACACAAAAATACCTGCAGTACTTTTTTGTCTTCTGGGGAAAAATATGAATTTAGCTAATACGATCCATACGATCTCAAAAAGAGAGTCCTTAGACCTTGCTCCTCAGGGGAATGTGAATTAGCATCCTAGCAGTGAAATAAATGGCTGCATATCAAAACATTACAATGAAACATGGAACTGGGAGTCTGGGAAAATGCTGTTCTGCAGTTAGCAAATCTGAACAAGAAGAAAGGGCTTGGAAGCAAACAAGGCAGTTATAACGATTTATGGCTAAGAGGATCAGATGCATCTTTTCGAAACAGATAGCCTGGTATTCATAACAGGGTGAGGCAGTGAAATATGCCCCATCGCAAGTATAGAGGACATCTATATACAATACGAAAGAACAAAAGACATTTGATTATTCATCTGTCATTGTAAAAAGAGTCCACATTTGCTGTGAAAAATGTTCATGTCAATACATGACTGTGTTTGTTTTTTTGGACTCAGATTTCTACACTTCCTCCCTTCCCTAATGGAATGGAGCACTGGACTTCATCCAGAGACTAATAGGATGAGCCTGACTCTTGTTTACCATTCCTAAGTGTGGGTCTTGAACTCTTTTTGAGCATTTAAAACTGAGAAAGTGTTGTGAAATGAGGCCCCAAGCCTCGCCTACCTATAGTACATCTAGTTTGCATGAAAACAAGTGTAATATTTCAAATGCTGGCTACCAAGTAGACAAGACAGACAAATATATTTTAACTAGATTTCTTTTTATTTTACTTGGAGGCCAGGGGAAGAGACATCCATTGTTTATTCCGCTCCGCTCTCAAGAGGGTTTTCATACTGACAGATATTTGGAATTCCAGGTGTAGGACAGAGCTATTTGTGTTAAAACTGTCTTTTGTCCAATGTAAATTGTGGTGTAATTCCAGGAGTAACTGCAGTTCCTAGCACATCGTTGCAACAGGATGTTGCTGTCTACCTAGCGACGCTTCAGACTAGCAGTATTGAGTAAGTATCCAGAAAAGCTGTATAAGCTCTCAAGTGTAATGCGCGCTTGACCTCTCTGCCTCCAGAAATGAAATATATCGAGTTTAGATCCCTGTGTCCCGTTCTTTCGTATAGCTAATTAACCGCACTGAGCTTTGGCTGCTTAGCTTCACTAGCGCACAGCAGACTAGGAGAGGAGGTTGTGCGCGGGCTCTGTGGCGGGGTGGTGATCAGATATTTTCAAGGTCAGGCAATAGAATAACAAATCAGCAATATCCATATTTTTATTGAGCAGAAGTGAAACACTGCTGCTTGCTAAAGGAGAGAATGACGAGGGACCGAGATGGCAGTTGCAGTTCCAGGTTCTAGTCTATTCCTACTTTATGGATTGAAATTTTTCTATAGTTATTTTTTGCAGCGCATGCTCCGTGCTTGGAGCCCCCGGGCCAGGCAGCCTTTGCACTCGCCCGTCGAGGCCGCCCCTGCCCTGCGAGATCCCAGGCAGCGCCGGGAGCCGGACGCGCTGGCGGGGCCAGACGCAGGGAGCGAGTGGAGACGCGGCGAGTCGATGCAAGGCAGGGCGCTCGGTGGCTGAGGGCAGGAGGAGAGAAGTTTGATAGGCAGTTTGATGAGCAGTTGAGCTGAAGAGGCTCTTTCGTAATGGGGTTATAAGACGGTGGTTGTAAATACAGACGTAAATCAGTAGAGAGATAGAAGCTAAAGATCAAAGCAAAGAGCAGGGATTGAGGGAGTATGGGAAGATAGATATGGGAGGGAAAACAAGTTAAAATGAATAGATATCAAGGAGTTAGGCACTGTCGATCTGTGATAAATAAACAAGGTTCAAGGCTTATTGAAACTGAGAAATCATTAATTTCAAATTTCTCGTATGTAATGCAAATACACCGACACCTGTGTGTGAGACATTTTGCTACCAAGTTGCCTCTTAGGACTGAGTATCTGAAACTGGATGGGATTTGTCTTACAGAAGTTCAGACGCTGTGTGACATATTAGGTGAATTAATATGCACAACATTACATCCTCTCTCGAAATTAATAAACAGCACATTCATTTCTTTCCTGCTAATTGAATGTTTAACTTGTTTGTCTAAGGCCAGTGATAGGTCAATAAGAGGTTAGCAATATATATTGCTTGTTTTCTCCTGAGCCCTGAACCATTGCTGAGTTTCATATTTCCTCCAGCCTGTCTCTTTGCAGTACTATTTTGCAGCCAGATGAAAGAGATTCTTTCATTATTAAACAAAAGGGCAAGTAAAGAGTTAGGAAACTGATAATTATACACAAAATCTTTCCCCAAGGGCAAAAGAAAAAAAAAATCAATGTGTTGCAGTTTTTCTAATATATTTAGTGACTTTTAATGGTAAGAAAATTAGTATACATATTTTCTTTTCAGGACTTAAGTATGGTTGGAGTTTATAGCTAAAGGATACTTGCTCTTTATATCATTCTTATGGCTGGCTAGGGCACCTGAACAATGGGAAATGGGGAAATGGCTTAGCACAGTTAAAAAAAATTGGATAGCTATAGACATATATCTAGGCTGCTTTGTTTGAAAGCTGGATTTGTTATTGGTGTTTGAACTTCTCATTTGCCTAAGCTGGAAATTCTTGAAGACCAACAAGCAGAGAGCCTCAGTAAAGAGCACCAGAGTAGCAGTAGGTAGGAACTAGCCCTGAATTTTTCAGGTGGTTTTGGCACGGAGGTTGGAGATTCTTATCACTGCAGTCCCGGCCCCTAAGGGACCCTTGTTTTCTTAGGCATTGCCAGGAGCCAGTGGAGAATCCTTTTTGCTGGCAGAATATGAACTGCCCTCTGGTTCACATCATCCTCTCTTCATTGACTACGTTACGTAAGCTATAAGTAAGTTTAGACCCATGTCTCCGATTCTGGCGGGAGATGCCTCCTCTTGCTTGATGGCAAACCTGTTATGGTACTTAGCAGGGTAGAGGCAGAATAGTTGCCTGGAGGAATTTTGGGAGAAAGTGGGTCAGTGTCAATTCAAAGTAGTGAAGTGCTTCGTAAAGACATCAGGGAGAGTCTCTCTTAAATACGTTTCATATGAAGGCACTTGAATTAACTGCAGGGGAAGATTCAGAATGGACAGGATTAGCATGGCTCCACGAACACATCTCCCGGATGGAGAGCAGGGAGCCTGCTGAAACTTTCTTTTTCTCACTCCTGCTAAGGCAAGGAGAAAAGTCACAGTGATCATTTAGGGACCTGCCCTGGCTCAGCAGCCCTCTCGCTCTCAATCGTCATTCAAGGAGCAAGGCTTCTAGCAGCATGGCAATAATTTCCCTCCTCTCTTCCTTAGACCTGCTTTGGAGTATTACCTCGGTGCTTGTGCTGCAGGTGAACAAACCTTTCTCTCCCTTTGGATAATCCTTTTTATGAGTGGCACAGAGGAAGTCAAGGAAGTATTATTTGTTCTACATTTCTGTGGTATCAGACGAGAGCACTTTTGTGACCTGGAGGGATACTCTCTTTTGAGCCACCTCTGTTCACTATCTGTACCTTGAGCGTGGAGACTAAGCCAGTATAAGCCAGCTTTGAATTAATAATCCTTTCATATCCTCTTTCCTTGCTCCTCCACTGTCTGCCAATATTGTCTCTTGGCTTCTCTGCCAGTACATGAAGTTATGCTACTGTATTGCTAGCTCCAGACTCTGATCTTTGCACTCCCTAATTCCTTCCAACATCCATTTCACCCATTCTATTTGGTCTTGCATTTTTCCCTCCTACCGTTAGAAACTCATCCCTTCTTCTTTCTCTTGCAAGAGAAAGAACCTTATTTTTATCCTTTCCTTTACTTAGCCATAATTCCATCAGTTCCCTAGAAAAGGCAGCATCTATAGAGCCTGGGCTGATGTAGGAGAATGAGCAGAGGGCCCTGGACTCTGCCCTGGAGGCCAGCACACGTTGTTCAGGGGGAAACTGCAGGAGGTACTTGTGCTCAGGAATGGGCAGATGGAGGTGTCTACAGGAAGAGAAAGTGTACCTGGGTATTCTGACTTAAAGAAGTGAAGTTTGCCTGAAGTTTGACAGCTGCCTGGAGGAATGGAGGGACATGGTGGGCACCGTGCACTTAGTGCAAGGCGAAGGCGTCTCAATGCACGGGCAGTTGAACAAGTGACAAACCATTTATGCAGATAAGTGTTATCATGATCTGGTGACTCGTGAAAGCTGCAGCTGGTTAATCCATACCTCGTTAGTCAATGCATGGGTACGTGCAGCCAGTCAAAGGAAAGAGAACAGCCGTCGGAGGAAGGACGGAGTGTGGAGTCTTGCCGGGGCTGCGTGATCCTTGCACTCCCTGGGGGGTCCCCATGAGAGGGCCTGAACTGTTCCTCTGGACTGCATCGGTGAACACTTTCCTCTCTCAGAGTCGTGGGTGAGTCACAGAGGGAGGTCTCATATGCCGCAATGACTCCTGATTCATTCTTTAAGGTCAAAGATCCATTTGTAAAACGGCTAATGCAGAATTCCTTCTGCCGTTTCCTTTGCCTTTTTCCACTGTGGTTACACTTCCTGGAAATGAAATGTGCTAGAACACAGAGGCAATACTTTGAGAAAAGGTTCATTTTAAAGGGTAATCTAGCAAAATGTGAAGGCCAGAGATGCTCTTACAGGTTTGATCTATGGGAAATGTGCCATTACTTATGGGGCAGCATCTCTGAAAAGGTTCAGTGGCATTTAAATAAACTAATAGATGAAGGGTCATTCCTCCAGCCTGTAAGCAAATGAAAGGCAAATGACAAGTGAAAGATTTGTGCACTTCATTAACAATACAGTGAGGATATTTTTATGGACAGAAAGAAAACACCGGATAGTCCGTGAGCTAAATAGTGAATCTTCGGATGTTCCTTGATATAGGAGAGTGGATTTATGACTTAAATTAATTCATCTCATGAAGGGCAATGGTAATTGAGACCTCTCTGTGTGTTTTATAGTCTGAATACTAATGTAATTAAATGCTTAAAATTAAGAATAGATAAAAACTTGATCTGACAGTAGGAACTCCGTAAAGACAAATTGCAGTGCACATAACCAGTGTATGAATTTGTGATTAATTTATACAGCCGTTTATAATGCACTAAATAACAGCATGCCAATTATTATGGAAACAAATTGTGTTTATATTAGCATGTCTGAGGTGATCATTGATCCCAAATAGCATTATTTGAAGACTAATGGAGAGAATAATGAAGGCATAACATTCTGCCCTGCAGCTGTCCAATGCATTTCAAAATGGAAAGTGAAACTGCCACATTTGGGGTTTTATTGATTTAATCGAGAAACAAACAAAAAAGCCTCCTCGCTTTTCATCAGTAAGATTTTCTTGTTCTTGTCACAAGCAAATAGCTGCTTTCATCATTGACAACAACAACAACAAGAAAGTCTCTTGGAGGGGCATGGAACAGAAAGTAAAACGGCAAGTCTCTCCGGTTCTCCAGCAAAGTCCTTAGCTGGGCTCTCATTCCTTCTTACGGTGGAGATGGACCTCAGAGGAAATTCTTCTTTCAAAACTAAACCAATTTGCTGAGGAATGATTGATTATTGAAAATATGCATAGCCACTACAATCAGTAAAGTTTGCATATACTCCTGGTTTGAAGTAAAGTTGAAATAAAGGTATCGTTTTAAAAGAACTTGAATAATATAGAGAGTGTTAAAGACCTGCTGATTTTGACTGATTTACTAAGCAGTAGGCAAGACATGTGAGGCTGTGATATCCTTTGCTCTTTTTCATTTTTTGATTTAAATTTCAATATTGGAAGCCTTCAGCTCACAGCAAAAAAACTACAGTCATGTCATTCCTCATAAAATTACAGAATTTGGCAATGATATCATCTAGCGTGGTGACATCATGACTGTGATACCTGCAGAATATATCCAGTAATAGGAAGGTGTCATTGTTGTCTGAAATAAGTGATGAAGCAGGTGCAGTTCTCTGGAGAGAAAAGGACCATTCAGAAAATACTGAGGAAAAAAGTTAAGCAAATACAATTACCCTTCTTAAACTGCTGTTCTCCTCCATAGGAGCTCAATGGTCCTAATTGCTTAATGAAATGGGCACATTTGCATTTGAGTTTTGAGGGGAGGCCTCAAAACTGCAGCAAAATTCAATTTAACAGCTTGTTAATGTCAAACATAGCTTAACACTGAGGCATTTTGTAAGGTAACTTTAATTAGCGAGCGCATGAGCCAAAGCTATGATACACTATCTGCAGAACCACCACTGAGGAAGAGTCTGAGCTCAAGAGATCTGTAGTGTTACATTTGTCGAAGAACTTGCAAGTGCCTATCCAGGGGCTTGGCAAGGTACGGGCTGGAAAACACTAATCAACCTGTTTTAAGATGGGCTAACGCAGCCTTCCAGTTCTGCAAGTGTAATCATATGCTCACAAGTACTTCCAATTTTATGAGTAACTAAGAAACCAGATTATTGCGATCAGGTGATTAAGCCATAAATATTATTCTTGGCTTACACTAAATAACATCTGTGAGATGAGATGCCATCTTTCAAAATCAGACCTAGTAACTTACTCCATTGCCAACTCTCTAAAATGCTTTCCATTTCCTATGGTGGCTAGTTGTATTTTTCAGGCTTGTTTTTAACATGTTGATCAATGAAATTCTTTCACTGATCAATCAAGCTGTTCAACACTTCATAGGGGGCTGTGACTTATTGTTTTTTTCTGATGACAGTTCTTTGCTCCTCTTTTTCTTGCTGCTTCAGCAAAGAGTATTCTAGAGTAATTCAGAGGTTACCCGCCTTCAATGGCAAACAGGACCGAGAGAGACAGATTCTTTTGCAGATTATAATTTCTTGAAATAATTATCCTGGTTTGGCTGATTCTAGTCAAATTTGTCCTGATATTCTGAGACTATAGCATGGGAATGAGGACACAAAGGGAACTTTCCTTTTCTCCAATGTTCTCAGTAGACCTAGGGGTGGGACATCAAAACTGGTTTCAGAGACCCACTTTTTTACTGGTGAAGCTCTTTGGGAGCAGAAATCACTTTTTGGGGGTGCCTTTGGTTTAAAATAATTCTCTAATTGTAAACTGCCAAGACTGTACTGAGACGTCATGGTTTTATCTGCTTGAGCCCAGCTGAAGAGATGTGATAAATGCAACCTGTTATACAACACAATAAAACATAGAAAGCTATAGAAGGAAAAGACTGAAATGATAGGCTATAATCAAAGGCGAAGGGAAATGCAGTGCCACACAAATACCTCTGAGAAATTTGTTAAACAAACTCAAGCTCTTGTATAATTAGATGACAAGATTTATTTTAAACTATGAGGTATGAGTGTGACAGCAGTATAATTTTGCCTTAAATAATTTCTTCACACCCAACAAGACACGGTCTTCAAAGCCCAGTCCTGCTATGGGTTTCTTAAAAATAAAACCAAACATTTTTTATACCTAAATTGGTATGTAAACTGAAATAAAGCTCGCTAAAAGGCAGGTTTGAAATTTCCTTTTGAGATTAAAGAGATTACTTGATTTAGTGAGGTAATTACTCATGCTTTGCTATCTGATTTCCTCTAACATAATCTTGTTGACAGCTCCTGTTTTGTTTTTCATTGTGAAGGGATGTGTACATGCAGAGCTAGCTTAAACATTTTGGGATAGGGCATCTATATCTGCTTCTCCCTGTAACCCATTGCAGCCCAGAATAAACAATACAGACTGAAAATTTCCTCCTTTATAAGGGACAACTTCTGTGGGAGGAAAGAAGTAGCCATAGTGCAGGTACCAGCCTTCTCATTTTCCCTGTTCTGGAAGGGAGAAGAAGGATGTCAAGAATGAGATGAGGTCTGGTGGTCCGAAACTCTACCATGCTATGAACATCATTGTTGTCATCTCTGTGAAGGCAGGATATCAAAATCCCACTATACTACATCCATTCATTTGCAGCGTTTTTAAATTAGTTTTCCAGGAATTTTTCACAATAGTGATTTCACAATAGCCATCAGCCCTTGCCTGGACCCGAATGCACGTGGTGGTAATGCGTAACTGGGGCTTGTTCTTGGCTGCTTGTGCTGTGCGTGGCAGAGGACCAGGAACGGGCTGTCTGTGTCACGCTCTACATCGTTGCCCTGAGTCTTTACAATGACTGACTCTGCAAACAATTTAGGGAAGATACCCAGGCAGATGGAGTTTTGTTTCCATGGCTCTAAATTGCTTTCTACAAATATTTGTGCCAGTCTATTGAATGCTTATGGCAAGGTGAGTCAGTGTGACCAAAGCACATGTCTATAAATATCAGAGAGAATATTTATGGTAACTTCTTGCTGTATTCATGCAGCCTAATTACCACATATGCCTGCATTATTCCTGACATTTTGAGCTCTTCTGGTTTATTTCCTATTGTTTCCAGATTCTTGTATATTTGAAGCAAAAATGCATGCTGGCAGCACAAAACTCCTCTGTTTTCCGCGATCCATCTGCCATGTGGAATGGTAGCTTCCAACGTCGAGCTGGAGACCCCTTCTTTATGAGCCAGCTTTTTTCCCTGTGTAAGCTGTAATGAGCTTTTGCTTTCTCCTTATACTCTGGGGGCTTTTATTCTTGTCATAGGGTCTTTCAAAAATTCTGCATCCATCGCTGATATGTCATGAGGAATTTGAAACTTCTTTGAAAAGGAGGATAATCAGCTTTATGTTATTTATTTATGTTTTTGGTGTGTTTTATCCTAACTAGATAGAGCTGTTCTCAACCAGTGGCAATCCCAGAGGAAATCAGCTGATTCGTTATGGTGACATAGCTGGGTAGCCTTCCTGACAAAATACAACATCGCTGCTCTGTAGTTTAGCTCTCTGGAGGTAGCGCTCATACTCGTGAAGCTAGAGCTGTTATATATTCATGAAGCTTTGAATTCATTAACTGTGAATCTGTTGTCTTGTCAAGTCCCTTTCTAAGAAATGCTAAAATTCAGCCAGATGTCTGGTGTTATCTCCCCTTCTTAAAAAAAACGGAGAAAATCTTTAATCTGTGAAGTTGATAGTCAGTGAAGTTCAGCACTTTTAGAGTCCGTTCAGATACCTGGCACTTCTCATGGCTTTGAACATAATTATTATAGTTGGGTCAGGAATTTTCACTCGGAGAGATTTTCCTGAGAAAATGATTAGAAGGATATCTGTCATAGCTTATCGGTTGAAACCGTGGATATATGACACATTTACTAGTACTGTAAGGCTGCTATTCTGTCGCCCTTGGTAGTGGAGTGATACAACTTTTGGTAGCAGGTTTTATGCATGTTCGTAGCAGGGGAACATCAAGACTCAGAATTTCTGAGTTCAGCTCCATGTTCTGGATGGAAATGTGCCCTGATAGATCTTCCCGTCCTCTCTCCCAGAATTTACAGCTGACGGATAAGATCGTAACAATGTTTGCCCCAGGCTCTTAGTCCTAAGACTGGTAGCCCAAAAGCCTGGGAGCTCGAGCTATGACTCTGATCCTAGTTTTACAGGAGGAGGCTTTGACACCAAAGAGCTTTTTCTTCATACTGAGTTTACTGCTTTGTGACAGCAAACCCAGCAACTCGTGGACTGCTAACTCAGGCCAGGATTGTCAGATTTTCTCCTGCTCAGCAGTGAGCCCCAAAGCCTTGTATTTCCACCAATTTGCTCAGTGTCTTGCAGCACTGCGTGGGGGGATCCCTGGCTCTGGGGATAGCTCTCCCAGCTTACTCCTGCACCTCAAGGACAGCCAAGGAGCCCCTGAACACACAGCCAACAGCTGTGGCATTTCTAAGTGGAAAATGGGAAAGGAATTTTTCTTGGTTTTTCTGATATTTTCAATACTGTTTTTCTTAAAAAATCTTTATTCAAAATCTAAGCAAAAGATTATGCATTTTGCAAAATCTAAGCATTTCAAAATGTCATTTCCTCTCAAAACCAATCAGATGTTTGAGTCCACACAAGCAATAACCAGCACTTCTCAGCCACAGACTGGAAACTCTTATATCACCAGTGCTACAGAGATCCCATAGCTTCCACCATGACACTTCCTTCAGTTTTCTTCTAACAGAACCTTTGTCTGAGGGGCAGCAGCATTTAAATGACTAAGATTTCCTTGGGAAGTCGTACTCCACAACAGCCTCTTGAGATGTTCATCTTCAACCTACTTCCTCATTTTGGACTCCAGAGAGGCACTGTGAAGGCAGGCTGGGATACCTTACTTCACGAGACATTTTCATAACCAGTGGTTGCTTATTGTTTCAGCTGTTCATGAATCATTTAGAGATCCTCCTGCTGAACACAGCTTTCAGACAGGATCCCTGATGTTACTAAACACTGCTGTACAAGCCCTCCCAGGCAATCCACCCCAACAATAGCTTGTTTGATCAAGTGTCTACTTTAGATTTTTTTTATCATGAAACCTTTATGTGTTTTCAGCAGAGTTTGGGTAAAGAATCCCAGGCTTGTATTTTGAGGTAAGTATATGTTGCACTCTGCTCCATTCCATTGCAATCTACAAAACAAAATCAACTGCTGCCTAAAAGAATGAGATAGTTTGCAAAGACAAATACTCCAAACTCAGGAAATGGAAGATGCGCAACCTTAATTCAGTCACCTGTGCTTCTGAATTATGAAATATAAGGCTATATGATATGTAATCAGAGTGCCTACATGCAAGGGAAAGCTCGTTCCTGTTCCTCAGTTCTGCCTCTCCTGACTTCTGAATGCTTCAATTTGCAGCATTAGCAATTCAATCTTTCTGAAGCATGCTATCTGCAGTTCTCCCCAAACTCATAAGTTGTCTAAATTTGGATAAATTTCCCACTCCTTCAAACATTGACTCAGTGTAAAACATCATGCCCCTATTCTAAAGCAGAAAGTACCAGAATTTCTCGATACAATGGCAGAATTTACCATGGTAAGAACAATGTGTTTTCCACTTATTTTATTCTCAAAAAAAGCTGAATCATTTTTGCTGAAACTTAAAAAAAAAAAAGAAGAAAAAGAAGAAGAAATCAGCCTGAGGCAGACATCAGCCTGGAATGGAAAATGTCAGTCTGAGCAATTAAAGTGTAGAAACCTAAAAGCAACTAAAGCAGAGTCTTGCGACAGAAAGTATCCAGGCAGTCTTGGCTGAACGTGAGAGCCGGTACCACTTACCCTTATAGAGGTGTTACAATAGAAGTAGCAGATCCTAAAGGATAGATATTCTGTCAGCTACTGTAGGGTCCCATACACTTAGGGGAGTGGTTGCCTGGTTCAAACTGATGAACATTGGATTAGCTATTGCTATTACTGCAGTACGGACATATAGCCATTCAATTCAGTAACAATCGTATAACACTTGCCTGTGTGGAACTGAGGCTGAATTTGTCAAGTTGAGACCAGACACTAATATGCAAAGCAAAATGCTGCAGGTTCATGTTTTAATGAAGCAGCTGTTCATCCATGCCGTTGCACAGCATTTTGGGACAGGATGTGTGACAGATATTGTAAGTACGTTATTATTCATGCTGTGTATTTGGGATGAATTGGACATAGCAGGACAATAGGAGGTAGCAAAAGGATAGATAACTAGCGAGAATCGTCAGTTACGGTGATGCCAAAGGTGCCATGGTAATAGTATTACAAAAGGATCTGTGGAGTTTTTAATGGGAAGCTAAAGAATAACACTGAATAAGTATTGAATTAGAGAAAGCTTCTGCAGTCTACTAGGAGATACTGCAAGAACAAAACCAAGGTTACATGCAGGGAATACATTATATATTGTGATTTGCTTAGTTACCTACTGAAAGAGGTTCTTTCCTTCCCGTGAGTGTGTGTAGGTGACGAAAGGCTTTACAGTACAGTATTGCTCAGGTAGCAGTTCTGTATGCTTCATCTTACTAATTTTCCATTTCAAATGCCAAAAAAAGAGAAAATATCTGGAGAATTTATAATATTTTTATACTAATTAAATATTGCAAGTTAAAGGTACTAAAAACCAATTAAAAGCCCATGGAGTGAAGCCTTGTTACGCTTTTAGATGTGCTATGTCTAAGCTCCCCAAGAAACTGAGCCCAAAATTATCACTGTCTTTACACTGTGCACCTCACTGTCAAAGAAAGCACGACTCTTACTCATACCCCTAATCATAATCTGCTCTCTGAGGTGGAAACATGACAGGCCAGTAAGATTTTCAAAAACATTTAGAAAATGAATATAATTGTGGGGACTTGAAATAAATAAGGCCTTTTCTTCCCACTGCCTTCACAGACACTTCTCCCTGCTGTGTAATTACCTCTCTGCCTAGTACTACACTATGCATCGAAATAAACCTAGATATTTAGTAATCTAAAGGTGCTTCCTCTACAAGAGGTGATAAATGTTTTATGGCTGAGTACTTTTTAGCAGTAAAGTCTAATTTTTAGTATTGCTGTCAGTGTTAGATCTTTTTAAAATAGGAAAAAAGGAGTTTTCTTTAAATAGTCTGCTAACTCAAGTTAATTATTAGGTTTGGGAACATATTTTATCGCATTGTAGAGACAACTTACCACCTTTACCAACACAGTAGCTGTTCCCATTTTACTGTAGGTATTCTCCTGAGTAATAACAGTGTTAAGTTATATCTGTGCAAGGTGTTAAGAAATATTTTATATCATGCTAGTTCACTTATTTGGAAGGCATAAATACAACCGAAAATATCCCTGTCAATACCCATCTAGACAGATATCACGTATAGTTGGTCATGTCTATGTGAAGTGAGTGTTGAGACGCTTCCAAACAGAAAAGTGATGTGAAGCAGAATGCAAATCCCAAGTTCTCAGAGTGCCGACCAATGTGCTTATCAGCTCTAATTATCCCTTAATAACATTCATGTGTCTTTTTAAATTCCTTATTATCATGTAAATCTAGTAAGTTCAAATTAAAGAGGATGAAATAGAGAAGGATATTCTGTAAAACCAACAAATGACAAAAGCAAAAACTGGTGCCGCATGTCATTAGGGGACTGTTCATAAATCTTGGAATTTAAGAAGATTCGCAGGTCAGATTCCACTTTATAAGTGACCTGCAAGCTCACTCCTTATTTCCCGTTTTTGTCTTTTCTCCTCTTTACTTCTTACAGTTTGGACCATCCTTGGCATCTCCTAGGTGAAAAGATCTGAGAGGCTAGAAGCGCTGTTACGAACGGAATAGCGTGCCCCAGCAGTAATCGTCTTATGTCAGGGCTTTAAATAATCAGTCTCCTTCCCCTGTATTTACCCGCCGTCGACTGCCGGAGACTCAGTAGCATTTCTCTGTAGCCATCACTGGGCCAGGATATATACAGCAAATTTCCAGAAATTTTCTGTTTTTCTTCTTTTCTTCATTAATGACCAGAACTGGAGTCTGTCCCTGACATGTTATGAGGTCCTGGTGAGTCACTCGGAGATTCAGTGCCTGGGTTTTGGGGGATGTCTGCTCTGTCTGTCTGTCTGTCTGTCTGTTTTGTTTCCCTTCCTGGGGAAGGTGTAATGCTTCCTTACTTGGTTTCAGGTTTTAGAGTTGATTATGTTTGCTGCAGCTCTCTAGCTTTTGAGAATTTTTACAGTGTATACAGTAGATTTAAAAAAAAACACATTTTTGTTTTGTGAGCCCATGACTTCTGGGTTGATGTGCTGGTTTGACACCTCGGTGATCTAACTGCATTCATGGGACGCTAGAACTGGAGCAGACACCAGTGTCAAACACAGTTCAGGATTTCATCTTCATAGACTGTTTTTTTCCTCAACAATTTCTTTTGCTGGTTGCCATTGCATTTAGGGGCAGTGGGTTTCTGCGCGCCTCGCCGAAGCACGCTGTTTTAGCTTGATGTGCGGGGATGGGTACGTCTGAGGCCGCGCCGGGTAATGACGATGTCATTTTCTAGGCGCTCTAAATGATATGGAAGATAGCTTGAACAGATATTAGTTTCCCACTGTGCTCAGTTGTTACACAGTAGCTAATTAAAAGGCAGTTGACAAGCACATAAGACAAGCGATGCTTGTTGGAGTCCTTAGCAAGCTGAAAAATAATCTAATAACCCTAGAATTAATTTAGACCCGAACGTTTTCATTGCAAATGGTTAATAGGCTGGTGGTTGAACTGGTGTGTTCAGACACTTTTCTGCGTGAAGTAGTACATGACCAGTTTAACTTTTCTCCTATGTAATAAAATTATACAAATCTAAATTATACACACGTTCCCAATTCCTAGACTTCATTAAATACTAGGGGATTAAAAACTTGTATAAATTAATCAATGTGCTATAATCCTAAAAATTATAAAATGAGCCCTTGAGGAAGTAATGTAATACTAGCTTTTTAATTAGTGTGACACCAGAGATTCATTGTTCTATAATGTAAGTCATATGTTTATGAATTGTATTATCATTTTAAAATAGAAAAAAAATACTGCGGTTTTATTTTTTGTGCATGGGGGTAGGTGCTTATGGATTTTCATCCTGGAGATGTATCTTCCTGAGTAACTTCAGCTTGCTCTGTCGTTCAGCGCCGGGAAACCTGTGCGAGTGGGTATGGAGTACCTTTACTTTCAGGAGTAAATAGGTGTCTCGTGATTCCTGGCCTGCGTTACCAAGCTCTCTGTATCTGGCTCCTTGTATAATCCTGGTAGTAGCCAGAAGCCCTACTGAGAGCAGTGAGGTGCTACTGGTGCTTGTAGTATCAGGTGTCACTTTAGTATGAAAATGTCTGGGTTTTTTTAGAGTAAGGTGGAAACCTGTATTACCTGGTTTGGAGAAGTGTTTGCTATGTTGACAAATACTGTGTCCTTTCAAGACACAAACACTTCATTACAAAAACATTTTTAGAAGTCTTCATTCATATTCTCTGTCCATCTCCGTCTCACAGGCTGTTGTCGTGGTTGTTGGCAGGGGACAGAAAGCACTGCCTGCCATGACACAGGGCTGGGGCTGGGGCTGTTAAACTACCACGAGTCACTCTAGCTTTTAATTATGTCATGCCAGACCTGTCAGTAAACCAAGTGTCCAAATTTGGTTTGAGGTTAACCTTCAGTGTCTGTGATTGTCGGAAAAAAGGTAGCAGCAAATTTTACTGTTGTTCACGTGAAAACATTGAGCCATTTACATTTTCTGAAGGTTATTTTAGAAAACATAGCGCATGGCCAACTGAAAAAAATATTTTAAATGTATTGAACAATTCCATGATGTAAACACGTAAGTGCTATGTGACAAATTAATTCTATTTTGGGGGATATGGAAATAGATTTATAACTATGCACATTCCCACTCCCATGTAGACTTCACATTTCTTGCTAATCCAAGGTGAGAGTCCAGATTTTCAAGTTAACTGCAAGTTAACCCATACGTACTATATTCTGTGCCTAGATGACTGAGTTATACTTATTGAATGTTTCTAGTGCATCTGTCAGAGTTTTACAGGCAATGTTGGGAGCTGCTTAAATCTGCGACTTCTTCCAGCAGCATATATATTTCACATTAGGGTTTATAGTTGTTTAGAGACTAATGTTGTCTAAATCATATGCTTTGATGTCATGTGAATTGCAGTTTGTAAATTTACCTTAATCTGGTTTAGAGAATTCAATCTAAGCTCATTTTCCAAGGAGAGCAAGTGCCGGTGGGCTCTGGGCATGGCAGGATGAGGGCAGTGCTGGAAACATGCATGAACATATTTAGCAATGTGATTTAACAGGGACCACAGCCTGAGAAAAAAAAAGGGAAACGCTAACTCTCTCTGACTCCCTCTTTGGCGAGTTTCCCCAGCATTGTCTGTGTGCATGAAAATGGACAAGAAAGACCAGAAATTTGATCATTTTTTCATATAATTCCTGGGGAGCTACTGGAAGAGAGACAAGTTTTCTGTGCAGAACATCATGACAACAAAGACTGGGGCTCTTTTATTTCCACTCTGTGTTGCTTAGAAATCATAAGAAAAAAGTTCAATAACATTTAAATGGGCCAACAATATCTGAGTCTTTTATATGTGTTATTTATTGTACCGAACCTCAGCTGGTTTAAATAAGCACAGTCACAACGATGCGGACTGTGGATCTGCTCAATTACATCCTCCATCTGGGCAGAGGAGCCATGCTTTTCATGCTAGGGCGACATTTCTCTTTTCCTTCCTTCCTTTCTCCCTTCCTGGTAGAGTATTAAAATAATTCTCTGTAAGCAAATTATCTCCAGGATATCCAAGAATTCTGTCATGATATGTTCTTCTGTTACTATTTACGTTGACAGTAAATAACCTTTTTGCATAAATAAAGGAAGGCTCATAGTTATGGAAAACATGTACTATAAGCTAATTTCTGATTCCATCAAATTTCTAGAATTACAATATATTCTGCAAGGCAGATATTGCTATGTTCTTTTCTTTTTAATAGGATTTTCATCAATTCTAAAGGAAAAAAATCTAGTGTTGGTTATGTTTTATTCACAGAGGCCAATTTTCGCATTGGATCTCTTTTGTGTTCAAATACTTCAGAGGATAAGCCAACGCTAAGTTTTGAACATTGTCTACAGGACTGGATTTTGAATATATAAATGCACCTCTTATTATCAAGTGATTGCTAGAAGAGCACTTGAGGGGAAGCCAAATTATGATTTTTTGGTTTTCTGTACTCAAAAATAGCCTCAGTACACATTTTTTATATATATATATATATATGAACATGAAACCGCTTCTAGGCTACTAACTTGTATTCCATGTTTCAGGTCAATGCATTTGAAGCAGATGGGACAGTAAATCATGAAAAATAAGGTTTAGAGAAGAAAAGGTAAGTGAATTTTACTGATACTGTAATGTCTGCTGCAGTCCGTAAGGGGCTTGACTGTGGCTGGATCACGGAAGGGTGAGAGCAGCTCCACAGCTACTTAATTTACTTGTAGGGAAAAAAAGCTGATCCAACCACATGTGAGCCAGAAGCCACATCCCAGGTGGGACACCTTCCTCTACGCTTTTCCTCATTTTTCACCATCTAGCTGATAAAATGTTTATAGATGAAATGAAGCAGTGTGTTCTCAATGACATTTCGTGGACTCTTTCTACCATTGGGCATTCGATTTCCTTGGAAATCTGGGAAACGGCTGGGAGCTATGCTAGCGGGAAGCGCAGTGGTGCAGCGAGGTGCAGAGTGGGCCCGGGGCCATGGAGGGCAACGCGTGCCGCTGCCCCCGGCCGGCCCGCCCTGCTGCGGGGACCGTCGCTTACGCGCCGGAGGGACACGGCCGTGCTCCTCTGCCCGGCCCCGAGACGTGGAGTTTCGGCTGCTAAGGCGTCCCGTGGCCAGGGTAAGACCGATGACTGAATAAACAACAGGGACTGACGTGTGCTTTCAGACGGAACAGGTATGTGTCTTTCACAATTTCCAAATTATTTAGTATGAGCAACTCCTTGGTGTTACAGGGATAAGGGACAAGCGCTGACTGCAATGTCCTCTTTCTCCTGTAGGAAATCTGGGTTAGTCAGGTGTATTAAGGAGTAGTTATTAAATAAGCTCCATGGATAAATGGAGGCCTTTAGTTCCTGCTGCCATCAAGCTGTCAGCTAAGGCAACATGTGGTAAAGTTTTGTTATTAGTGCACTTCAAAAACCTGCTTGTAATTCCTCAGTTTATACACACCATTCAGTGAATAATTTGACTCGTTGGCTATCTTCCAAGCCAATAATGCTGACCAAATTATTTTGAACATGCAGATGGTAACAAAAGGGCACCAGGTGTTGTTTTATTGTAATAAAGATGTGCAAACCTTTGCATCTCACTAAGTTATTTATCCACATAAATCATCAGGATGCTCAGCTTCCTACACTGCTTTAGTAAATTTTGAATAAGAGGCATCAGCTGTTTCCCGAATGTGCCCTTCTGTACATGCCACAGATATTTTGCTTTGGGCTGATCTTCCATACCATGACCCATAGAGGCATTCACTGGGTCCTCTTTTTGATTTAAATGATTGCTGAGCGATCGGAAGCCCAGATGTTCAGTGGCTTAATTGCTAAGTGTTAGCCTATAAAAGAGAGTAGGCAGTTAGTATCTGAAGGGAGGATTTTATTGCATATAAATGTTATTTGGTACATTAAGTGACATTATTTACATCCAATTTCTCTCTCTAAGGTGGCAACCTGAGGCGGTAAGTTGCCATGATGGAAAAATATCACTTGGTTTCGAACAATTCTGTGTCCACCTTCACAGATACAGAGAAACCAAGCAAGCAAATGTAACGCAGAGCAACAGGAAGGCAATATTGGTCAGCAAGAAAAGCAGTACCCTAATGCAACAGGAGACTAGTGATCATCAAGTTTTTTGTAGATCTTTTTGTATTGTATTGAATGGCTACAATACATTGTCCATGAGAAGGACCTAAAACCCAACAGTAAAATCACAAAATTGAGTGTGGTAGCCATCCAACAAAGATCAGGATTTGGTGGGATCAGGAGAAAGAAATTACCATTTCTTTCTGTTGTCAACTTTGATGTATAGAAAGAACTTGAGTACTTGACATTGATTCAATATCATTCAAAGCTCTGCAGTAACTGGAATTTCATTTTGTAAAGAAAGAAATTAAACTTAAGGAGTTTAAAATGCTGAGGAGGACTCTCTGAACAGACCAGAAATGGCTAGTGGTGGCACAGATCATAGCCACTCAATATTCAGATAAAACTCATCTCTATCTACCTCCTTCAATTCCTGTTCTAACTGCTGAATCCTCAGGGTCAACTCATGCAGGAAGTAAATACACAATTTGATTTTCTTTTTTTGTAAACTCCTGTCACCCGTTGGCGACCTGAGCTGGCCAGTGCATTAACCATTCTAGACAATGACACAGCTGTATGCAGGAGAAGAAGTGGCCTTCCACCTGGGAAGAGAAATGTAAATTTACCATTACCAGAAATAAAAATGTTGACAGCGAAAACTCATCTGTGGTGGGCAAGGACCATGGAATCAGGCCCTCTACAATATGTTCATTATTGCAGCTGATATTTTGTATTGTTAGTGGATGTTATGTTATTTTTTAAGTATGTAAATACTTGTGCCAGTTTCATCTATTTAAATATTTTTTTGCAAAACTGCACAGTTACTGAGGGTACGGAGCACCTGCAGCCATCATTAGCTGTGATTCTCTAGCATGTCCTCTTCAGGAAACACACTGTTTCTGCTGGGATTATATTATATTGCATCATAAGTGACAACCTGAGTAAAATTGTCCTGGGAATTCTAGGGACACAGTGCTGCTGCCTCTGAGGGATGTGGACAAAGGGTTAATTCATGTCTGTAACATTTTTACAGACAAGTCACACAGGTTGCAAAACGCAATTTAAATTGCAATGATTATTTTAACTCAGGAAATTAGAGACTTTCCTGACTTAATGCATGCACTGGTCATCCTTTTTTCAGTCCAGGTCTACCACAATCACTGTCACTGTTTTTTTCCCCATAGAAAGGAAAGCTGAAAGATGACCCATTACTAGTCACAGCACGTTGCTCTCACTGATTGGAAAGCAGTCACACACCACCAAGCATTTATTCTGTTTACTGAGATGTAACACCAAGGAACAGCAATTCACACCTGCAGTGAAGTTGTTATACTTCCCATTTCTTTTCATTATTCTATTTTTGTCCTTCTTCATTTTTCCTGTTTCATTTTGCTTTTTTTCTTTTAATCTTCTCTGCCTCTCCTTCCCCCCACTTTCTTCTGTGATGGGTGTCAGTGCCAGTCGTGACACTTCCTGCAAGCCTGAAATGAAGGACACCTGGGTCAGCAGAGCTTTCTCAGCTATCAGACGAACACTGCCCTGGCTGTGACTGGTGACTTTTCTGTTGGGTAACTAGTGTAGATATCTCCAGCTAATATTTGAAGGATATATGTGTACATATATATATTCACATATGTATAGCTTAGATCTGAATCAGTTACATCACAGGCTGTGAAGTCTAAAGAGGAGAGCTCCCTTCTTGTGCAGCAACCTGTGCAAAACATGGTGTGTGACTGGAGTCCAGCGAGGGCCAGCACCATGAAATAACGGGTATCTGTGTGAATCATTGATTCATTCACAGAATCATCAATTCACAGAATATTTGAGGCTGGTTTTGCAGAGTATTTTTACTAGACAAGATAAAACAGCTGAAAACTATTGAAGTGTTGTAAAAACCTTGGAGCAGTCCTTAGAAAAAAAGAAATAAAGAGGGCAATTAGGCTAGCTCTTAGGCAACAAGAAATTTTGTATGAGGATTCCAGAATTACTTCACCTTGCTTGTAAGGACCATAACCATAACAAATAAGTCTAAGATAGAAATGTCCCACCTGCCCCATACTCATCACAAAACAGCCCCAGAGGCCTAAGATTACTATTCTTACCTCTACAAACATGACACTTAACCAACATAATGCCTCTCAGAGGGAAAGGTGAGCATAGGACTGGAATTGCTCTAATGTTTTTACTGTAGAGAGAAGCGGAGACCTGGGTAGTAAGAAAATATTATGTTTGAATTGGTCTCAAGCGTTAAATAATGGATATGTGTGTATGTAGGGTATTCAAATATTTTTGATTTTTTATGCTGAAGATTAAAGTTTCCATTAGTATTCCACCTCTTCAGTTTTGCCTGGGAACTGTTAATTATATTTCTGAAATTGTAACCAAATAAAAACTTAACAAAAAAGTAACAAGCAGATAACATTATAAGTAGCTGTTCCCTCCCCCTCCTCTTCCCCCAAGCGATGTTCTGTCAGCTGTACAGCCCTGGCCTAAAAACTTACCTGCATTAATTCCTGCTCTCTGCATCTCCCCATCATATATGTATTTATTACTGAGCCAGAAGAGCCCGTTTCATTGATATTACAAACACTCCCATCAAAATGCTGCTGTCCTGAAATGCCACTGATGTTAGCAGCTATGATGTCTCTGGAACAAAACAATTGAGATTTTCTTGGATTTCATCTGAAGCTCCATAAAGTCCAAAACTCAACGATGAGAGGATTCACTAACTAATGATGAGGTTCTACTCCATAAACCAGAGCACTCAATTACTTTTTAGAAAATGTTATTGATATTTCACTTCTGATGCTTTTCATATGTGAGGGTGTTTGGAATCTACCATTTTATGCAGTGTTTTAATTTACGTGGGCATTATGGAAGAGTGGAATATGCTGTTGTGGCTGGTGTCCAAAATTCAAGGCTTTATCTATTTTCAGAAGAACATACCTGTTTTCTATTAACAATATCAGCTCCAGCGGGAACGAGGTCTTGTGAGGTGATGCTGGCCTGCTTTCATGTTTATACTATGCAGTTGCACGAATACTGCATAAAGCATGGCCTTTTTTTTGTAGTGTTTAGTGGAGAATTTGGTATAACAAAAATTAAAGAGTACGGGTTAAGGCTTTTCATTCTGTTTCTGCAGCACGACTGGATCAAAGCACAGCCAAGACTGTTGTGTGTGTCCTGGAGGACCGGTGACCCCTGGTGAATGCCCTCTTCATACTGCTATGTCCAGGTAATGACTGCACAGCTGCAGAGAAGACTGCAGAGAGCTGTTACAGTTTCGTGGCAGTTACCATGAGTAAAAATATATGTAAGAGATAGTGCACATAAATGTAGGCCTCAAAGAGTACTTCTGAACTTTCTTTATAGCGTATTTCTGCAATCTTAATTGCAGTAAATTTTGCTGAATTGAAAGTGACTTCCAAGTGCCTGCCTCTGCTTCCCTCTCATGAGCTTTAAATTGTGTTTTTATAATTAAGCTATAAATTTTAAAGCTATTTCAGCTATACTTTTTAATATGCCACAGGTTGTCCACCTGTCGTAACCATGGTTCGATTGCCATAGATCATTTTTCTTTGGTGTGCTGCATGACATAAAGCTTTTAAGATGGCAGAAATTCCTTTTTAAGTGAATGGCATCTGAAGTTGTCTCTATGTAGCAGCATAATGCATAATGCTTTTAATATAGATACAGAGAAAAATGTAATGAAGAAATGATACAATATCAGTGTAATCTATAAAGTATTATGTTTTCTGAGTTATGCGTTTAAAATCATAACATCAAAAATTAGCTGATATTATGTTTTCTGAGTTATATAAGGGTTTAAAATTGTAACATCAAAAATTAGCTGATATTAAATGATTTTAGAGTGGTGCTCATGGCAGTTACTATAAAATAACATTGATATGGTACCCATATGAGTTTTCAGAGAGAATATTAACAATTCCAGACTTTTTCTAAACTAGGAATTGCATGTCACTCACCAACAGATAAATAATAACTCTCTCAGGAAAGCAGTAAGCCTTTATCAACTTTCCTAATGATGACTGGATATATAGAATATATGACGTAAAAGTGCCAGTTAGCATAAGCAAATCATGTTGCTACAAGTCTAGGTTTTCTGAAGAAAATGGCCCTGGCTAAAATGGCAATAACCTTGATTTTGGTCCTGTTGTACCAACAGTAAGTAAAAATTTTAGGCAAAATATGCCCAATTTATGCTGTGTCTTTCAAATGCTATTGTGAGGTTTTGCATTGGTTTAGTATACGGGCTGCTTGTCACTGACGTGTTTTCTTGTTTAGAAAGGACATGTAATTGTTTAATATGCTTTGATTGTTCTGATTTTCTTTCTGGTTTAAGGGCAGGGTATGTTGTAGAAATGACGTTTTCTTTCTTCTGTCCATTTTCTTTCATTCTTATTATAAATAAGGATATTAAAAGATACTTTGAATTAAAACTATCAGTTTAGGCTTAATGGAATTGGGTTAGTGCAATGCATCTGATACAGATAAGGAAGCTGACAGTGGACTTGCTGTTTTTGTGTGCTTTAGAGAAGAGAGTTTAGGGACACCTGTGATATATCAGCTCCTCCAGTTTCAGCATTATAGCCAACTAAAGCAATTTGCTGTTATGAATACCTCTGGAGAGTCAATGTGTGCTGCACTGAATTAAATATCTTGAACTAAGTAAACATAGAACGACAACCCTAACTTAATACTTAATTCAACTCTGAACCTGTGGATTCAGGTCTCATGCTTCATTTTACTGAAGTATATTTGTATTTAATCTTTGTTGGGAATGATTGCTTAGTGTATTCAGTATATCTTCTGTATTTCACACACAGAAGCCAGTGTGTATTTTTTTAATTATAATCCACAATGAGGTGTTATGGAAGCCAACTCAGCATAAAACCATTCTTATTGTGTCTAAACTTTGCTGAGGCAAAGAGTATTGTACATATGGCAGAGACGAGCTTGAGTTATAGAAACTAAGTGAAATTAATGACTTCTAATATTATGATATTTGGGCCACTTTTAATAAAACTATAAAACAAAGCATATCGCTCTAAGGAAAACAATAACTTCTATCTTTGGGAGCACCCACATGCCCTTACTGACTTTAGGTTACAGGCCTACACATTTGAAACTGGAAACTTCTTTGCCATAAGAAGATCTCATTGGTGCATTCAGCTCCCATCTGCCCTTTTCCATTCCTTTCATGTCAATGTAGAGTGAGTAGGCTGGACATACCTCACACCCTCAATTTCTTTGAATTGGCCTTGTGAGAAGAAGTATTTTCTCTTGTTCACCTTTGTTTCCCACCTTGGTGAACCCATCTGAAGACTGCTAGTTTTTAATGTGGATTTTCTTTCTGGGGCTGAATGCCACAGGGTTACGTTTCAAGATGTGAAAGGCAGGTTGTCATTTAGAGTCTCTTTCAGTGGCATCTACCATCTACGGATCTGAAGGAGTACCTTTTCTGCCTCAGCAAGATGTACGTTCCTGGGGAGTACTCTGTTTTGTTTCATTTATGTTTGGAGCACACTGAGACAGGCAACGCAGCCTCCACGAGATGTGACTGAAGGCGCTTTTGACTCAGTGTCAGATCTCACCACAGGTGAGCTCTGTGCTCCTGCCCTGTTGTCCTGGATCACTAGTGTACCAGCGTGTCACAAGATTTCCATCGCTGTCTTCCTGATCTCAGCAAGTCATAAGGGTCATGAGTCTGACTTCTCCATTACCAGATGTCAATTCAACTTCCTCCACTGTGAGTCTGCAAATCCGGGTAAGAGGAGAGGGGGACAAAAGAGAAAGACTTAGTGAGTCTTTGGGCGTATGACTTATGTGACACCAAAGTCATCAAGATATCCTGAATAACAGAAGTACCAAAATAATCCACCTAGAGGCCTTGTAAAGTTCCTCTTTTCCTGCAGTTTCCAAAGCCAGTTCTTAGAGTCTAGACATTGTAAAGGACTGAGGCACTTCTCTCATGAAAGTCATGGATGTGCCCAGATTTTCCTTGAGGATAAATAGTTTCCAGCAGCACAGAATGCGGCACAGGGACTGCCTGGTCTCTCTGCCATTAGGAGCATTCAACCCCTTTTCCATGGTTACCAGTGTGTCACTGTTGCGTGAACATTGACATCCATACTTATTCATACCACGGATGCTCAGGTAAGTTACCTTGATACTCCTGTACTGTGGCCTTCTCATCTCTGCTGATATTTGTCTGTCAAGAGAATTTCAGTGGTTGTTGGCGGGATTTTATTTGCCCTAAACTTGGTAACCAATTGTCCGGCTGACTGACAGTGTTACCCTGCATTTTTTATGAACTTCTCACACTGTCACAGAGAAACCTCAAGGTCCACCTACATCATCTCATAACCCCAAAGTAGATCTACTAGATTAAAATATTTTGTCAGTAAGTCAAGCTCTGAAGGAGCACAGGACCACTTTTATCATTCATCATCTGATCATTTTGTAGAAGTGTGGATCTGATTTGTAAAAATATGGATCTAATCAGGAAAGACTCCAAATCCCAGTTCCAGAAAACTGCACGGGATACCGCTTCAGGCGAGAATGAACATCTTGAAGTGCTGCAGCTACTCTTTTCTCCCCAGACAAAGTCTGTGTTTTCAGCAAATGTATATTCATGAGAATGAACTGTCAGGAAAAAGCAATCTCTATCCTAATCCAGAGTCTAGCTATGGGATTGGCAGAGCAATTACTCTTCCAGCCTATGTACTGAAAAAATCTACAGACACCTGTTTTCACTGTGCAAGCCAACACGGCTACTAGATTGTAATAGTGCCAGTGTCATTCTGACTCAAACCGAAGCCCAAACTTAAACCAGAGAGCAGAGAAACCACCTCCATTATGCCGACGGTCTTGTCCGGCCTTGCCGAGCGCTGGCTTGGCTGCTGCACGGCCCCGGGGCCAGGAGCCAGCGAGGGCCTGGTGCCTTCAGCAGACGCAGCCGCTGGGCTGCCCCTCAGAGCCGGGCACCGGGGTTTCCTCTGCCTGGGGAAATGCATTGCCCGCGCATGCCAAACGCTTGCAGACAGCCTCTAAGGCGGCTGTTTATTAAGGGCTGTAAGTTAGATCCAGGCAGTGTCAGAAATGCCTCTTTTTGTATCCTTAGTGCTCGTTTATTACCCGTCTGCATTGTATCCCTGTTGGGGTGAGTTGGATGAATAATTTCTAATCTGTGTGTTTGGACCAAGAAATTTAAATTTGAGTTTCACTGTAAGCTTATAGTATTTGAAATTCCTTCCAAGCTACATTTGGCCTCAACTGCACAACCTATTTACTGAGACAAAAACAAAAGGATGATAATTTTCACTGGAGCACACCTGCAATAATGGCTCACAGCATTTAATTTTTCCCTTGGTTTCCTGGTAGACTTTGTTTTGACACCTGCAAACAACCTTTTCCAAATCAAAGTGAGCTTTCTCTCTCCATGTCATTCTGCCACCCAAGTTGAGCTGACAAAGTCCAACTAAGAAACAGAGCAATTATAAACACAGTTTCCTCTGGTGCTTGTGCTGTTTTTAGCTTTGCTGCTCTCCCAAGGAGAAACCTGTGTCTAATGTTTCCAGCCTAGCATGCAAAATTAATAAAACCTGACAATTAGACTGAGCAACATAAAACACAAATAAGGGATCCTTTTCTATGTGATTGGACTTGAAGATATTAAATTGGCTCCTTACTCATAAACTTTTTTTTTTTATTTAACACAGTGATCATAAAATGTGTATCTGGAATGATAAACAATAATTGGCTCTAGGCAGCCTTTTCTCACAGAGACAAAAGAACAGTTGTTATTCCTGTGCTTCTTTCAATAAATACATTTGTAAGCTGGAACTCAGCTAGGTCGCCCAGAAAAGAGGCACACTTTTGTGAGAAACATAGAAGAGATCAATTTATAAGTGGGCATGTAGACAAAGGGTTTTTTATATTGAAAAGTATTATCTGTGTTCAGATAATGCCATGAAATATCTCACCAGGAAAAATGTGATCTGAAGTTAATCTTGAAATGCTTATAGAAATAATGGCGTTAGCAGAGATGTAAATCAGATCCTGATTTGGCCCATAGGCACTTTTGGGATTAATATTCCTATAAGGTGTTCAAATGTTCCTTTGGTTTATTTTTGGATTTCAAGGCTTGTACTACAACACTTCCAGTTGCTAGCTTAACATAAATGGGTGGCTTTCAGTTTGTCTTCATGGCAAGGATTTGTTTCATTTCCAATATATTGATCATTAACACTGATCAGCGAGTTTCCTTCACTGTTCCTTAAAGTGAGGAACATGTCTTAAATTGATATTCTCAGTGTATCTCAAAAGTAAAATCTTTCATTTAAGGACAAATGTATTTCTTTATTGTACTGCTTTTCTTCAAATAATCAAGAATGAATAGAATTCAGCCTTGACGTGTTTCTTAATCAATTTTTGGTATGTTTGTTTTTGGTTTTTTTAAGCAAGGTAGTATACAACTTTCTGTTGCTACTGAAAGCATAATTTCAGCCATTGTCTAGAGCTTGAGGGATTTAGTCCATAATTTCTTGATGATCCTATCTGATCCGGTGCAGTTTAGACTGTACCACACTTTGAACGGGGTATGTGTCTGGCTTTATTAGGTTTCCAGATTATTTATTATAATCATCAGTAAATTGGTCCTGTTAAATTCTATTTAAAAGCCAGAAGGCAAAATACAATGGGAAGGAAAAGGAAGATATGGGACACCATTTTGTACAAGATGTTTTCCTTAGAGAGAGAAATATTGAAAAATGGTGTCAACCTTCCATTATTCCAATTAACTAATTTTATTCATGGCTTGTCTTCTTGTAGCAAGAGATACAAGCAAGTATGAATTGCTTTTAAGAAATTGCTGTATCATTCATTTATAAAAGAAGTGATTGTTCTAAAGGATTGCAAGATGACAGTTTAATTTATTGACTAAATACCTATTTGAACAAAGGCTATAAAAGACTGCAGAAGAAGCTTTGGAGGATCTTTTAAGATTGACTGGGAGTCTTAATGAAGTCAGCATCCCTTGGCCTTGCTCTGTATATCTATTGACTTCAGGAGGCATTAGATGAGTCTCACAGTGACTAGAACAAGGATTAATGACATCTTTCCCAAACTTTTGTGACTAATATTTTACCAAAGGAATATGCTCAGCTGATTGTGTAGCAGAAAAGGGCCTATCCTAAGCATTTTGGAGGCCCTGGGCACAGTGCTAGTCAGGGCCTCTGCATTGCCGGGGACTCCTTGCATGTATCATGTACCTTCGCTTCAGGTTGTATTTGTTTGTGCACTGCAGCCAAGGCCAGTCAGAATCTGGAAAAGTGGTTGGTTGCTGGAAATCAAAAGAAATTTGCATCTTTTCTCGCAGCCCATAAGATTTCATTGCAAAATACAGGCAATCCTGTACCGTGTTGCTGTCACAGATCGTCCGGCAGAGCTTGGGCTGGCCAACAGACACCTGGCGCTCCTGAAGGCACAACTACTTCTGGGCCACGCAACACCGTGAAGTGAGAGAAAATAGAAAGATAGCAAGAGCTGGACTGACAGCATAAAAGGTGAGGGATCTTCTATATTTTGGGTGATCTTTGTAACAAAATCATGGTTGATTTTGTCCATTTTAGTGTAACTGGATCACTCTTCTGCCAAGCACTAAGCATTTACAAAATGCTTAGTAAAATCCAAGCAACTTTCACATGAAATGATTAAAACGAAAAATAATAACAAAAACATATGGAAGTATTGTATAAACACTCAAGCAATATATTTATATGGCCCTGATCTCCAGTAATTCATAAAGATGGTTTTCTTTCGTTTTTAATTCCGCAGCCAAAGATGGCGTTTCTGACCCTAGTGTTCCAACCCTACAGTGAGGGGTTTTTCTCTAACGTCTATGCTGAATTTCTGTGTGCGTTGAAAAGGAAGCCTACTGTCAAATCTTTATTTCCTGTTTATTCTACTGAGTCTGAGTGCTTTTAAGTAAAGCAGCTTTCCAAGGGCCTGTGGAGATGGTGTCTGCACATATTGTATACATTAGAAATTTCCAAATGGGGCATGAATGGGATGGTCAGACCTTAAGGAACTGCTCTTTGGTGACTTATATTGTGACCCCACATCCTTTTCTATTATACTGTCCCTTTCCACTCAGAAGCGCTGTTCAAGGTTGGTTCAGGTTTACAAAATAAAACTTTGTGTATTAGAGGTAGTGTGCTTATTGTAGCCTTTCAGTAAAGCTGGCAGAAGAAATAGAGACTTTGGCAAAATGAGAGTGTGTCCTTTTCAAAGCTGATCTGTATCATTACTTAAAATGTAAATGTTTCACATTATTGTTTAGGTGCATTGTGATGTTGTGTGGCACAGCATATCAACATATCTTTTCTAGCTGACAAAAAACAGCTCCCCAGTGTCATGCTAAAATAGTGTTTACTGTGGATATGTTCTTACAGCAAAGGAAAAGTTTGATAATTCTTCTCAAGTGCTAGTGATTTGGTAGAGCACTGTTTTGTGGCAGAGAAAGGACTGAAATTGGGAGAAGTGAAAAAAGGGAGATTAATTTTGAATCATATATCATATATGAGCAGGCCCCTGCAACTGGGCCTTGGACTGGATATTTGGATAATTGGAGACTGGATAATTTTCAGCTCCTGCTCAGGCACCCAAATGAAGATTTCTAAAACTCACTTGAGAATAGGAGCTGGAAGCTCAAAAGCTTTCCGCCTCATTCCTGAAGGGGAGCTGAGTTTCTTCTAAAAATGTGGCTGGTTATTTAGCAGCTGAATGGAATTCTAAAATCTGCTCTTGTACATTTATTTTTTAAAATCCACAATAATAATAGGAAAAGCATGTAGGTGCTGACATTGAAAATTTTTTGCGCTGAAAATTTTCATTATCCTAAAAGAAAATTTGAGAAGATGGGAATCTTCACTTTCTCAAAAACCTCCATTTGTGTTAGATTGCTTGTGTAACCCTGTGCCGAAACAGATCATTGCCAGCTGTCTTGTCAGAGCAGTGACTTGCTTTAGGTATGCTTCTAAGGTAGTTAGTTCATGTTGTTTGGGGTCAGCCTATATGATCAAACTGTTATGTGCTTATTGGCCCAACTTTACTCTTGTGTGTTTTGTTTCAATTTACATCTTGTCCTATGCTCAAAAGATCTGTAGGTGTGAACTATGGTTTAATGTGGTTTTCTGTTGTGTTTTTTTGCAAGAAAGATGTCAGTGTGGAGGTGGTACACAGACCTAGGTGCTGCTGTGTGTCCTCCCCAACGCAGGTTAGCCCTTCAGTGCACAGGTTCGGAAAGCCTCCTTTTTAGAGGAGTTGATGAAATGGGCTCTCTGAGACACTTCAAAGATTCCAATATCTTTTTATCTGAAAAAAGGACATAAAAAGCATCTGGGAATAAAATATAGCTGAACAGACGAGATACACAGTCTGTTTTCTCCTAAGTGAAAATAGAGATTACTGTTCATTTTGAGACTATGATGCAATAAGAGTTCACTTGCAGTGTAACTATAGCTTAAGCTCCAGAAGAGTTACAAGGACATGAGATTACTAGTTATTCACCTCCCTTGCTGCCCTTATTGCAAGAGGTGTTAAGGGGAAAAGCAGATGTCTGTACTAAAATATTGTCCAGATTCTTTTTAGTGTTTATCAAGATATTCTTATGTAGTAGACTTTATGTCAAAATATATATATCACTAATTCTCAAATAATACACAAATCAACACTGCAAAGATTGTACTAAAAACATCAACTAAATTTTTAAAATTTTTTAACTGTTTCGCTAAACTGCCAAAGTGTTAGGCTTAGCAGATGTCTTCTTTCCAGCTTTTGTAAACATTTACAGTTCCAGAAAGGTATGTGAACACTTATGTTAGCGAAATTTCTGTACTTATGCCCATAAATTATCTATGGTTCATGTAAATATCTTTATATGCCAAGAAACACTTTATATGCCGAGAAACTAAGCAAACACTGGTCATCTATTTAGAAACACCTTGTATGAAGAGAGACTGCTTTAAAGTTTTTTCCCATGAGACCTGAGTTAACTTCATCCTCTTTTCCCTGGTGAGCAGTACTTTTTTCTTTGACAATTGGCCTTTTATGGCTGTAAAACAAATTTCATTTTGTAAAGTAAGAAACTATTCTTCACTTCCCTGAGTCATCCCTGAAACAGTCAAATGTAGGTCAAGCCTTTCCTCCAGCTTTGGCTGCTGTTAAGGCTTGTGTGTCACAGCTGCTCGCTCCCTTGCCCTTTCCAGATCTGTGCTCCGCACAGGACGCCGGGCTCAGGAGCCAGGTACCTCCGCAGCGTGCGGGCACACTCGCTTTCGCCCAGCAAAAGCTGGGGATCCCAACATACCAGCAAAGTAATGTGTTTTAAGAGGCAAGCATCAATCTTTTCCAAATACCTTTTCTCCATAAAGGTGTGTAGTGAAGTATACAGCTCTCTTACAGTTTTTAATACTGTATTTTTGCAAAAGAATAAAACTTGTCAATGATGTTACAGCCAGGGTGAAACAGCAGGAAAAAAGCTTGAAGTAACTCTGCTGAAATTAAGAAAATTCCAGAGAACAGAAAACTTTAGAGAAGTAAATCATGAAACATATGCATCAGGTTTTAAGAAAGTGTGAGTCATATCTTCTAGCTACAGTCTGTCCATTTGTTCACCATTTTGCTGTTGTAGCTTTGATGCAGGAACTAGCACTTGAGCAAGTGTCTTAATTTAACTTTTAAAGTCTCTGGGTTGTAAAAATGATGATATTATGTATATATAAAAGTTACATATTTTAGTCTTTGTCTATGTAACAAGCTACCACCCAGAAATATCTGAAATGACAGCAGACAGCTTTATTTTTCCAATCAGCCATAAAAATGACTAAACAGCAGAACAGTTAATATTACGAGTTGCAGTTAGGTATTGTCATACCAAAAGGAGAACATGGCAATAACTTTTCAGGATGTCCAACTTATCTATCAAGTGTGCCATAACATACACTTTCCCATAGTTTATTGCTTTAATATTATTCTGCTAGGTAGTTCAAATCATACTGTGATGAAATTCCTTTCAAGAAAAGTCTGACAGTGTAATGAAGAACAATGTTTATACAGTACTTAATGATACATTTCTTCAGCTAAAACTGAACACTTGTACTTTATATTTTGTTAACTGAGAATCTACAAAGGACAAATCATTTTCGTCACAAAAAACAGCTTGTAACTTTTCAAACTACATACATAAGCTTGAGGGCAAAACCAAAATTATTTGAGCTTAGTTGTGAAACTGCATATTACAAACAGGAATAAAGAATTTATGTAGGGAGTAAGAGATTCACAATGTTTTATCGTAATTCAAAATATCTTAGTGTGTCATTGCTGGCCTGGATGTTTGTTGCATGAGAGATGACACTGGATTCATACAAACATGGTTAGCATTCCTCGAAGTCTATTTACAGTGCTAAATGAATGGTGCAACAAAATCAAAGACCACAGACTGAACTTAAAAATAAATGAGGTAGGAGGGGGAAAACTGCAGTAGGGAGTTTGGGCTTACTTTACCATTCACCATGTCATCTTCTCAAGCCTTTCTACTCTTGGAATCCCTCTATCTATAGCTGTCATAAAACCTAAAAGAAAATGGCACCTTTCTGCTGAGCATTAAGGTCTAACAAATGTTAGACTGAAATCTGTTTGGTTTAATGAATGTTTTAATTATGTTATTTCTGAAATTAGATTGATGAAATTAGATTAGAGAGATCAGTTCTTGAAGAAAAGTGGCTTGCTGAGGCAACAGAGGAGCCCAATGAAGTAAATTTCTGCAATTTCAGTAATTGTTCCCTTGATAAAAAAATGAATATAAACATTGTTGAAATATCACAGTTCTTTTTCTAATGAACACTGCAATGCCAGCATAGATAAGTGTGTTGCATATTTTCTCTTAGTTCAGTTGTATTTTCTGCAAATATCAAGAGTGAGAAACATGGGAACAGTGTATCTGCTGTGTCCCCTCCTCCAAACGGAGAGCTTGCTGTTGCTTACCCTAAAGCCCCAGCACATGTAGACTACACAGGGCCATCCGTCTCTGTGTTTATTCAGATCAAGAGAGAGCTCTCTGCAAATCTTGGACACATTAAACTGTGGTGGTAATCTCACCATTTTTGGTTTTCTTATGGCTGTTTGACATTTTCACTTCCTGGGCTGGAAATTGGAAGTGTGCAGTCTGGCAAGATGAGAAACAACCGAAAAGACGGGTCTATCCACTCTGCAAAGTTCATGACAGGTTTTGCTCAAGTTTTTGGTGGTTTGAGTTGGTTTTTCTTGTTCTGTACCACTTCTTGCACCGTCTGTGCAATTTCCATTAATAGTTGCAAGTGATTTGTGTGTCTAATTCTTCATGCAAGTGTTGAAAATCTACCCTCAAGCTATGAAAAAATAATGGAAAAAGCATGTATAATTGAAAATAGTCTTAATCACTGGAATGTTGAAATCCATGTGACTTGGAAGACTTGAAAGATTTTTTGTTTTAGAAAAGTTGAATTGAAAAGCGCTGTCATTTTCTTTAAATACATTCTTTTGAATAAAACATCCATTTCTGGTGCCAGCAGCAAGCTTCTAAACACGTTCAAGATGACATGATTGATAACAAGAATGCTTTTCTCAAGATGTTCCTGATTTCATCACTCCGGTTCAAGACTGTTATACTTCCAACATGATATATGATATAATAACAAATATTTTAACCAAAGGTTAATATTTTTCTTAAGGCTGTATAATGACTGAGATTGAATGGAAACCTGAAAGCTAATTACTAACTCCAGATTACAGGTAAATTCTAGCAGCCACCACCTGAGTACCAGTCCCACTTAATACTGCAGTAGTAGGCACACTGCTAACTTTAAAAAATGAATTGCCCCTTTCGTTTAAGCAAGGGTCTTGCCAGGGTTGACTACAGTAACACTTAATTTTAGGTTTTAATGGATTTATTAAATTTACAATGATAGGATAGTCCATGTAGGTTTCACCTGATCTGAGGAAGATACTTTTCTTACACTAGGATGCTAGTCAAAGTTGCTATCAGAAAACTAGAATCAAATAATAATAAATACTCTATCACTGAACCTGAAATTAAGTAAAAAATGTTGACTTTCTTGGCTTCTTGCTAAGTCTGTACTCCAGAGCTTCCAGTTTTTGAAACTTTTAGTGGCCAGTATCTATCTGTCTTGTGATGTGATTGTTCCTCCAATTCAAAACCTTTCTGTCAACAGTAAGACTTTACCAACCTTAGTCTTGTCATTTAGGTCAGCAATGGTCCATTTCTGTGAGTAGAGAACCTGTACCCAGGAAGCATGTGAGATTTGCCAAGGAAAGAAGCACTGCTGGAGCCTGTTGAGACAAAGGGTAGCCTGAGAGCATCTTTGTCTAGCTTTGGAAACAACACAGAAGCCCTGTTTTGTAATGGGAAGTCAGGACCATCTTGAAATATGAAAAGTATCTTTGACCTTTTTGTAATGGTGTCTGAGCCAGATCAATTCCCATGGTTTGTTCTCGGCTTTTTTAGATTAAAGTTGTCATTTCTGGTCACTGTGAATTTTGAAAAGGGAAGACTTCCATGCTCAGGCATCTTCTCTCTATTTCTCTAAAAAAATGTCAGAAGGAGCAAACGAGGCATTATAGAAGACCTATGTATTGGGGCCACAGATATCCTCCCAGTCCGAGAATAAGAATCTACAGTCAAAAATGCAGCCCATGGACATGAACTCCTTCATCAGCCAGACCGTACCAAGGGAGGGTATCTGTGTGCTGCTACTGCTCTGGTGTATTTTGCATGAGGACCCTTGGCAGTCTGGCTCAGGCAGGTGGGAGGTAAACAGGGATCTTCTTGGTGAACCCGTTCAGGAATGAGCTCTTCTCCACTTTTACAGAGTAGGTGGAGCCACATTAAAGTGAAGCATTTTAGTATGATTTTTGTAGCTCTTCCCAGTGAAGAGAGATTTTGTTTGTTTGTTTTTCCAACTGAAAATGATGGCCTATCAGAGGGTTGAGGCAGATATACATGCTTGAAGGTCAATGTCATTTCTCATCTAGTGCTTGCCAGCTGGCAACCTCCACCTGTAAATCTCTGAATTAACATCACTGTTTTAAAACAATTAAATTTCAGGAACAATATGTGGCTAATTAATGGCAGTGAAGCTTGGTATGGGAAAGGACTATCTGCTCAATTTTAATTTAAAACATGTCAAACTACATGACATGGTGTTATGTTACTGTATATCAATGCCACAGAATGACATTACTGTAAATAGTATTAACTAGCTGACTTAGGGAAAAACAAGAAAATTTACAGTTGAGGTATCAAATTATAGCTCAGATTCCAGCTTCAAATTATACTCTTGTCAGAAAACACGGCTAAATAAGGAGAGCGAAACGCTCATTAGTTTGAGATAAAATGAAATTGTTGCCCTGGATATTTAGCAAGTCCCAGTTTGTGTCATACCCAGCAAGCTTCCTATTTTCATCTCATACAAAATCTTGTATAGTCCTGTGACTACACCTCTTCACTAGTTTTTGGGGGTGGGGGGGACAGTGTTTTGGGTCAATCAGAAACCAAAATCCTTGCAACTTTTCAGTTAATTCAAAAAGTATCTCTGGGGGAAGGGACTGTCCACCAATGACCTCTCTGTGAAAGTCTCAAGCACAACTGGAAGTAGGAATAGTTCAGTGATGGCTCTGACATTTAGGAGCAGGGCCAAGTGTGTTATTTCTGTGACCTGCTTACTGGGCTGTACATGGAAGCTGGTTTCTGTCTATTGAAGTTCAATCTGCAAGGCCAAGGTTTCTACAGAAAAACTTTTCTTTCTTTTAAAGGTATCCATATATTTCCAGTCCTCCTTTCCAGTTGTTGAGACTTAACCCTTTTAAAATTCTCTTCCTGTTAGCAAAGGGAGTAGATAAAATGCAAAATCTGACTAGAAAAAAATAAACTACTCCTTAGTGGCAAAGCAAAGAAAATAGCTTCTATATTTATCTATGCAGCCTGTATAGATGTATCAATTATATCAGAACATATATGAATAGATAGCTTTACAGAAACGTGAAGAAAAATCTTAACTACCTATATGACTCAGACTAATAAAAGCAACTGGCGAGAAAGAAAAATCAGAGCAACCTTAAAAATAGGAAAAAGAGCATCTGACACTGTACAAAAATATATTACACTATTCAACTTAAATAGGCCATTTATTGAAACAGTCTCTTCTAACCAGATCCAAGCATCCTGCCTGCAAGTATTTAAAGAGACAAAAGATGAAATACAATCATTGTCAGCCAGCAAATGTAGAAATTATAGGAAGTCAATAATTAAGTACTTTATGATAAAGTAGAGAGCCATCGTAAAAGCTTTGTCATTGTATGCACCAGTGTGGCTACTCGTCTCCTTACTGTAGGCTCCTTGTTTTGCTTTGGGCATGTTCCCATTCCTGCAATCCCCCAGCAACGTGTGGTGAAGGAGCTGGAGCCCGGCTGAGCATCGGGAGTGCTTGTCTGTCCTTCTGCCTCCCCTTTCCTCACCAGCAAACAGTCTGAATAAAGCAGAGCAGCAGAACCACACTTTGCCCACGCTCTAGACTTAACAGCTTGAGTTTACCAGACCCTAGATCTTTTAATTTGATACTTGGCTTCATCAGGCTTTTAAATAATGTTTGTGAAATAGCTACTCAGACCGTCCTCCAGAATACTAGGGAAGAAATCATGGAAAGATACTATGTATGTATACAAAATACTGCATATTCCAAATGTCAGATTTATCCTTCTCTTTGATTTCCACTGTCATAGCATTCTGTTTTGACACTGATAACTCATCAGTGCTTGTTTGAAGAATAGTATATTCTTAATAACTTTTATATATGAGGCAGGGCCTGGAACTTTAATTCAGGAATACATGTTATATATATAAAATATGTTACAAATACAGGATATAAATTTATGTATAACATAATACATGTTATAGATTTACTTTTTGAAGTTTAAATGAAAGGTCTATTAGAATGTATCAAGTAAAATTCTTTATTTATTCCCCCAGAATAGCTTTTATAATTGTAATTATGTTGGCAAGACAAGCAAGTGAATTACTTCTACTGGTGCATGATTCTCTGTGTAAAGACTTCCCAAGGAATGACTAGTTTTGCATTCATATACTAGATTTCTTTTTAAAACAGCCACAGAATCAGGCAATAGTCAATTAATAAGCTGATTAATATTCTTTCCAAGCCTCATGCTCCTAAAGAGGAAAATTATCTAGCTTAGATAACTGGGTACGAGATTAGCATTTACTCAGAGATAGGGAATTTAGCCTTCCCTAAAACTCATAGTAATACAAAAAACATCCTCCACGTCATTATCTAGATGGGTTAAACTGTGCATCATAGGAAATTCAGATTTGATATTATCCTCATATTTCAAGGGGAAAAATTTCTTGCTCCTACAGCAGGGTAGCTCCACGGCACCTGTTCCAGTAGTTCACAGGTTCCCAAAAGCACTGCTTGCTGCATCCAGGGCAACTGCTGAAATGGCTCATCAGGGAAAAGGGGATAAACAAATTACGTGTGCTTAGTGTGTTAGGTCCCTGCGGCGGGGAGGGGTTGGGGTGCCATCACCTGGCGGTCTGGAGAGTCCCCCTCTGGGCCCTTAGAGCACAGTCAGGCCTCGGTGGGGAAGCCTGACCGCTGCCAGCTCCAGCAGCGAGGGGTGGCCAGGGCCGCGCTGGCACCGTACGGGGCTCGCACGTCCCCAGCAGGGAGGGTGCGAAACGCATCCCGCCGCGACGCAGGTTACTAACAATAACCTTCAAGTTTGACAGCCTCGGTAATGTATTACCAAAATCCCAGAAGGTTTAGCCAGGGTTTATTTTAGAGACAATAGCAGCTGTTAAAATAATCTAAATTTAATTTGAATTGCCATGATACCAATTTTGTTGTTTGTTCTTATGAAGGTTTCAGCTTAGAAGGCTTTATAAATGGAATCTACTCCTACCTGAAATGTAGAATTGTGGCATTTAAGATGATTTTAGAAAGACTATTCATGAATGCAGCATGGAAGGTTTCGCTGCAGACTCTTATCACCCAAGCTACAGCTCCCTTTTTCTAACATAGCGCTACCTTTTTTTTCTAATATATGGAGAAAAATTATTAAACCATGAAAAGTGCTGGTTATTCATTTGCAACAATGACTTTTCTGAGGACTTTGATTAAGTCTCTTCCACATATCTAATTATGATAAAAATTCATAGATTTTTGGACAGAAAAAACCTTCCTGAGTTTTCTAGTATATCTTTCCATGTAACTGGAGAATACTGGAATTTTTCTGCTGTCCCTCTGTGAAGGCCAAACGCTAGTCATGGATTCTCACATGGAACAAAACTTAGTTACTCAGGTTAAGGCAAAATTCAGACTCAGTTTTAACTTTCTAGGGAAAGTATCCAGAGGTGCTACTTGTTTGTACTTTCTCTAGGGAAAAAGTTCTCTTGTGAGTCCATCCTTTAAAATGCATCTTTACTCACTACAGTAGATGTTCTTGTGTCTATCTCTGGGCCATTACTCTTGGACTTTCCACCTTGAGTTACTCCAAACAGTTCCTTCGCATCCTTGTTTTGTCATTTTATTTGCATTCCACTGATAATATCCTCTGTGCATTATCATTTTCTGCTAGCCAGTTCTTCAAACTTAATCGCCTTAGGTCCTTAGCTTGTGTAAATTAAATTAGCTCTCCTTTGGCTAGGAGTAAATCAATGGGACTGCCACAGATTTACACCCGCTCAGGATCTATCCTGCTGTCTTTTATCATTTATATAGCACCGCTTCAAGTAATCAGTGGCATTTCTGTACTGCAGAACTGTGGATGTAGTTCCAGCCTTAGGAGAAAATCTGCTCTTGGTTATGTTGATGGAGTTTCATTTTAGTGACAGTCCCACATATGTACCTAGGGGAGCAACATGGACTTCCCTCACCTGAATACAGAAAAATAATTGTCTTTCTAAACTTAGGAAGATATATCTGTGTGTGTGCTTTTTAGATGTTGGCTCTCAGGAATATTTGTTACTATTCTCTTATGATCCTCTTAGTCAAAGAAGAGAAAATTTTAAAAGTAGATAAACAAATAGAATGAAAAGCAGATTCACAAAGAGAAGAAAGGAAAGAGTTAACTGGGTTTTAATTGCTGCCAGATTGCATCTAGTTTTCAAATGCTTTCTGGGGGAGGATACTCAGATTTCCCATCTCCAGCTGGGTTTGGGTTTCCAAATCACTGTCAAACTAAGCCCATCTCCTTGGTAACTATCTCACTCTCCCACCTATCTATAAGGACAATTACTTCTTTCTGCTGAACAATGATGGTGGAGCCAAAAGAAAAAGAAAAAGGTGAGTCTACCACACAAGAACCCTCTGCGCAAGTGGTTGGGTCTCTGTGGGTTATGTAGGGATTGCCTGAATTAGGCAAGGCCAGGGGAAAGACGCTGCTTGCTTCCGTACTTGGTATTTTTGTGCTGTTCCATCTGGGTGCAGTTTCACATTATTAACAGTTGCAATGATAAATAAAAAATGTATATCTTTCTTACGTGGATGCTCAGGCAGTATTTTTTCCGTCTTTAAGACACTTTTTTCTTTCCCCTGTGATTTCCCTTAACTGTGCCTGTAAATCTGTATCTAAAGTCAGTTGCTGGTTCAGATTAGTGGCCAAGTTCAATGTCACTGGAAAGTGTGACTCTAAATCCAGAATTGTAATTTAGAACAAATATTCTATCATCGTTTTCTTCTTTATTGTGCTAGAAAATCAGGATTAGGCAAGGCTTTGAGAGTCATCTCTCAAGACGTTTCCATATTTTTTCTGTAGAGTTTAGACAAGACTTTAGGCCACAGGAATCTCTCCATCTCAGTTGAAGTCATGATTTTATTTCTTCAGTGCTGTGACCAATTTAGAATTTTGCTCGGAAGATCTTCATCTGCATCACATAATACTGTTGGAGCTCTACTGCCTTAACGGGTTGCATCTGCATGTATGGTGATATATATGTTACACACTGAGTTTCACTGAATGTCTTTTTATTAAAAAAATCAGTCTGACTATTCTGAGCTCCTTTCTACAACTTAGACCTCAGTTTACATTACATAAAGGGGCTTACACTTCAATTATAATTTTTATAAAACAGTAATAGACTGTTCAAACATGATGAAGGCTTAAAAATAATTCTTTCCTTTTTTGGCCCAATTCTTCATCTTTTAACTAAGTGATTTGCTTATTTTTTGAATCAGTTGTTATTACTTTTTTAATATAAGATCACAGTGGCTATCTGTGATACTGTTATAGGTACTACATTAATCATTTCTTTTTGTTGCTTCATTCACCCATTTGTCCATCCATCTCATTTTATATATCTTTCTTCAGTTCTGTTTAGTTGAAAGAATATTTTCATACAAAGGTAAGATAGAAAGTGAACTTCTTCTCATGGTTCCCAACAGGATTGGCACTTCCTGTCATTCTGGGCTATTTGCTAAGAGCAGAGTCAAGGCCAGTGTACTGAAGATGGCATTATCAGAACTTTCAGTGCTCTATGGGAGGTTTGATTTAGTCCCTACTGTGGAGAAATGTTGTCAGCTACACATAGACCTAATGAGACAATTGTTAATGAGGTTGGTCATCAGAGGCTGGCTCTTGGAAGGCCAGCCTTAAAACTTGCAACCTCTTTTTCCTAAAGTGATGTGTTATATCTACAGACCGAAACAGCCTATAAGCCAAAGTACCATACAGAGAGTAAACAGGAGACTAATAATATCTCTGGTGTGCGTATCATGTTTACTTTGACTTTTATAAAGAGGTAATTTGCAAGAGTGGAGATAATCCCACTATACTTTATAATTTAAATGTCACTCAGAATGTATGCTGACATGCAACTGATTAACGGCAAACTTTGTTGGCAAATTAATTAGTATTTAATCCAGAGGCTCTATTAAGATGTGATGTGATAAAAATACCTTTTTTTCCAGTAGTCATTCAATTAAAATGCACAAATGATCTCGACCATTTTCTGAGTTTTGCATATTTTATTTAAAAGCTTAATAACCATGTCTCACTTGTATGAAAGTTGGCACACACACAACAAACTCCCAAGATACAGCTTGGATTAAATGTGAAGTGCTTACGATAAAAGAGCAATTGTACATTTTTTAAAGAAAAACAAATGCCAATAAATATGGCTTAGATGAGTCTTTCTGTTTGTTGATCTTAGCATCTTTTGTATACTATTTATATTCCTCACTCTTTCCTTATTTTGCTAAGTGCACTGTGTGTAGTTCTTAGACTATCATTTATCTTTCAGCACCTCTTTGTTTCTATTCTGAAATCAATGGTTTAAAAGAATGTGACTTTAAAAAAAGATTTTTGTGCTCCTAGATGGGATTCTGTGTAAATTATTTATCTTCTTGCAGCAGTTTTCTGTTCTTTCTTCAACATCCTTCCATCTACTTCTTTCTTATTGGAGCCCATAATGATATTCTCTTTTGCAGATAAGAGTTGTTCTGCTGCAAGCTCTCTGCTAGAACAGTTGTGCCTTTATGGTGAGAATATTAATGCAGAATTCTTGTGACAATGGCCCCTATTCAACAGGAAAGATCCCCAAATATAGTTCTAGGGGAAAAAAGACAATAGAGACTATATGTTACTAAAGTCTATGTGTGCTTTTCATTAAAAATAAATTGTTCAAAGATTTTTTTCTCTCTCTCTTCTTTTTCTTCTCCTTTTTTTTGGGGGGGAGGGATTCAGTGGAACCTCATGTTTCTAACATCTAGATGTGTATATGTTTTCTCACCAGCTGAATTTGAAAAAAATGCTTTCTTACCTATCCAGTTTCTATCTAGCAGCACCCTTTCAGCCAAAGGTGATGTGGCTTTCAACATCTCAGATTTTTTAAGGTCTCTTCCAGTTCAGGTCCTGTTTGATATTTTTCAGAAGCCACTGCTCACATATCAGGACCCTGATCACAGTGAACCATGCATGTAATGGTATACGTAGAACTGAAAGACAGACAAGAAAGTTATCTCAATAAATTAACCTAGTCAAACCATGAAAAGTACAAGTCATTTAGGCTAAACCCCAAACTAGTAATCTTTGTAAATTATGCCTAGGGTAGCTGCTTTTTGCTGTGAAAATATCTGCAAAGCTGCATTGTAAGTGCTGGACAACAAAGTGGTTAGTTTTAGTAAGCGTGGCTCACCAGGCTGACAGTAGAAATTTCAGTACTGGAACTTAAAAATTGTTCACGAAGAATATAGCATCATTTGGAATCGAATATTCAGGCTGAGAGGCCTTTTATGTGTCATTGTTTCCCAGAGCACCTGTTCAGATGTGAGTAGACAGTCTCAAGATGGAATGGTGGAACTTAAATTACAGTTTCTGTTCTATAGTCTCAGACATGTCTGTTGTGTTTGCTGGCATGTGTTATCATTACTTGCCATCGTAATCACTGTAGCTATGTTGTAATACTCTTCAGAGATCAGGAGCTATTCTGAAATTGGATTTATTTATTCATTTTAACTCTTATAAACTGACTTATTTCTAACGCTGGGACATATGTAATTTATCTCTGTAATCCAACGTGCTAAAGCCACATTCCTGGCTGGTGCAAATCAAGACAAGTTCAGTTAGGACCAGGTCAGCACAGAAGGTGAGAATCTGGTCTTCAGACCTCAATAAAAGTACTCTAGAGTGGAACACGGCCTTGATTTGCAATCGTCACATAGAAATTATGGAGGAATTTCCCATAGTTACCTTGTTTCAGACTCAGTATGTGCTGGTCATTTAAATAGCAATTGCTGTGTTGCTCTGTCTAATATTTTAGTCTCTTCTGTTCTTTGCCATATTTCTTAGATATTGCAGACTTTCTTCTGAGGCTTTCTGGCTCACTTTCAGCAATGAAAGTCAGCCTACTGTTGCTAAATGTCAGCAACACAACTACCCACGCGAGGACTCAACACCTCCCCTCCCTCTGTCTGTCTCCTTTTTCCATGTGGCGGACGACAAGTTTTCAGGAAAAGCACAGCAGGTGCTTGTGCTCTCTTTTGTCTCTCAGTGAGCTTCCACTCAAATAATGCGTCCTCATTCTTCCTGGGAAAGAATATCCTCAACTTTTATCCTAAACTCTATCCCCATACCCTTTTTATGTCCTTCTGCTTTTGCTCCCTCTGCTTTCTGCTTGTACGCAGTCTTTTGCACAGCTCCCAGCTAAAAGCTGACTTGTGGAGGTGCTAAGTGAATGCCTGCTTTGCCAGAACGAAGCACATCTATGTTGAGGTCGGAGTGGAGGAAAAAAATCAGCGTTGTGGCTTTCCGTTCGGTAGTAGCTGATCAGGAGGACGTTGCCTCTGCGAGAGGCAGCACCTGCCATGGTGCTGGGAGGAGCCCAGCAGGAGCCAAAGCCCTCAGGAGTCCTTCCATGGTGGCTGCCCGCCAGCCTTCCCCTTCCACCAAGGAGGAAAGTTGTTATTCAAAGTGAAAAATGGTGAAGCGGTATCTTGTCACACGGCCCCACTTTGTATCATAGCTACAGGAGGGACTTGGCTTAACTGAAACAACCTGAGACAGCTTTAAATTAACTGCTTGGGATTCAGTACCATAGTAACTGCAAGATCACTGAGCAAAGCATGGACTGGAAAGTCCATTTGGGATTTGGATGAGACAGGCAGGTAGGCTGCTGGTTTTCATGATGCTTTTTAATAGATTTCGTCAAAAACCTAGCTTGGATAGAGCTGAGACATACCTTTGGCTGCAATGTTGTTATACCATCTACAGCCCAGTTTTAAGAAGCAGCTGGTTTGCAACTTCTGGACATGCCTGAAATAGGATCTAACCATCCTTAATGTATCAGGTTACCCTATTGATTTCTGTAATGTAGCAGTAAGAGGCATAAGGTAATGAAGGATCCGATTATCAAATGCACTAGAAAATTTAATCTTGACCTGGATTTTCAGGTAGGCAGGGATAGAACTATGAAGTAGATCAGTACGCTTTGTCTTTGCTGCAGTTACATGTGTGACGTTTCATGTTGATTATCCCAAGAGCATAAATTTGTATTGCAGGAAATCTGCAGGAATACTGGTAGGAAATCTCCTTCTAATTTGATCATTTTTCTTCTTATTCAGATTTATTGCACTGAGAAGGTATTCAGGATTCCTCTAGTCACGTAATCTAGAAATTTTCTGTCATGTGGAGTTCTTAACATCATTATTTCAGAGATTTCACGCTTAAATAGAACATTGCTGTTCAATTAAATACTTAATGGACTGATTCCTTTCATGAAGCAAAGAAATGCCTTGATCAGGTATTCAGACTAAATTTTATCCTTACTACCTTGCATGTGAGTATGAGGCATGCCATTTCTTCAACTGATGATTGCTTGAGTTCCTAGGACTGAGTTGATCAGATACCTGTCTGACTTTGCTAACAGATCCACTTGCAGATTGATTGGAATGTAAGATTTATTTAGTGTCTCCCAAATCATTTTGCTAGAAACCTATGTATTTTTACCCTTTTTTCACCTTGAAAAATCTTGCTATCTTTTTAATATGGTGCACAACAGAAAAATAGAGCAGTTATCCTGTATTGCTTCCTTATAACATTGTTAAAAAGCATAAGTTAAAATGTAATCAAGAGATACACAGAAGAAAATGTCTTTAATGATAGAAATCAAGCTTAGAGGAAAAACACTCTTCCTGAATCCTGTTTGTGTTTTCACAGTTATATCACTACTTAAGGGAACTGATTTTTTGGTTTTGGATGAGAAAGTGAGCATCTGCCAAAAAGCGTAGGCAAGTGAGCCGTAAAGGTTATTCAGATAGTATTACTAGTATAAAATAGATGCGAAAGTGCTACCATGCATTTTCTTTGAGGCTACATCTGATATACTCGAAATAATGTGTTTCTGTTCAATGCACTGAAGACAGAATCATGCACTGGATCTAGAAGGCTAAGTCTTTACAACAAACAGAAGGAGTCATGTCCTCTGTGAGATGTTAACGCTGGGAATGGCAATAACTTATGGTAAAAGTTATACCTTCTACCTGGTTAGTGTTAAAGATCAAGATTTGGAACAAGTAAATGACTTTTTTTTCATTGGCTTGAAAGCCTATAATGTTTGAGATAAAGTTCATTCATTTCAGTAGCTGAACTGATATGAGAATCTTTATACCTGTTTTTCCTGTAGCACACTAGTAAATATTATCTTCACCATTCACAGTGAGCCAGATTTTCTGGTTTTGAGTAATTTGTTCCAGTACCTGGAATTATTGTTTATGCAAGACAAGGAATAAGGAAATTTTGTTTGGAATTTTTTATAGGTTTTGCATGCTGTAATTCTCTAATCTACTTCTATTGTTTCAGTTATTTAATTGTTTCTGCTAACACTTACATCCTGTACAACCTCTATGAGGAATGTAGCTATTTTAAGAATATACATAAAAGCTGCAATTACATTGTCTTATCAAGTTTTTGCAGCCTATTAAGTTGTTCAGTGCTACTGGAAATGATTAGACTCAATACTGTAGGAAAGAGACTAAAACAGGAGCCTAGGCTTTTAAAGCTGTGATATCTTGGAAAATTCTACCTGTTGAATAGGTTTAAAAAACACTGGCAAGGATAAATATGTTCAGAGTGGAATTCAAAATGTGCACGTTTTAGTAAAAGCAGCCACGCGTTAAATACTCTTAGCCATAGAAGGTGGAAAGAAGATTGGGTAGACGTCCAATGTAGTTTGGGGAGGCTCCTAAGTGATGATGTTCCTCTGCTTTGTAAGAGACGAGATGAGTTAACCTCTGAGGAGCAGACTGGCTTACCCTCACTGTGGTGGGCTGATGATGGTGGTTGCAGGGATGATTTGGAGGACGCAAGAAAATGAGTGACTTTTAGAGACAGTAAAGGAAAGCGACTCCAGGACTGCTGTTGTCCTCCTCGTACAGGCTTGGCTGAGAGGCAGTCAGCAGGGTCCTGAGCTCATCCCTGGATGAGGCGCCAGCAAGCTCCAGTGCCAGGACAGGGAAAAGATGCACTACTGCTCTGGGGCAGAAGCAGAAACTGAACTTCAGTAGCTTGCCATCTCCTCCATTCCTCATCTCCAATCTGATCTTGAGTGGGCTTAGCGCAACTATTTACCACTAAAGGATTTCTTGGCCACACTAACCCACAAGGAGTAAGTGGAAAATTCAGGAAAGGAAAATGCTTTTAAAAAACAATCAAGTTTAAAAAGAGATGTTCCTTTAGCCAAAAAAAACCCAAGCCAAACCCAAAGGGTTTACCATGAAAAGAAATGGACTGGTTTGCAGAAGAGACTCTGACATCAAAATAAACAAAGCTATACAAGCTGCAAAAATATGAAGCAAAGAGAACCATTATGCATAATATTAGAACAAAAGGCATTGCATTATCCATATGCTTGGCAGTAGTGGGAGAAAGGACAGCCAGTATGACTGCAGGGACAGATGAATAACTATCAGTTGGCCTTTCAGTTTTATCAGTGCCTGAACGGCTTGGAGCTTTTCATCTGTACTGCTCCCAAGTTTAATATATCCCTTTTTTTATTTTCTCTTTCTCTTTTTTAAAATTAGACATGTTGTTTCTGCCAGCTGAATTCTTCTGAACGATGCTGGGATTCCGTACAAAAAGGGAGGCAGAACTGTAAGTGTGCAGGAGGCGAAGGAGCTCAGGTTGATATGCTGGTCCTGATCCACTTGAGTCTTTGCCCGCAGAACGGAAAAACTTTATAGTTTGTGATGTTCTAGTGGCAAAATAAACTACTCAAGAAGTTAGAGACATATGTTGGACAGCTGCTGCAAGTCAGCCCAGCATGAGGGTGGAGCAGTCTGTGTATACTCTCTGAGTAGCTATTATGTTGCCAGAGTCCAAGAACTATAAAAAGTTGGATGTTGGTTTTAGCTGGAAATTTTCTTTGCCTAAATTAGTCTTCCCAGATGCTACAAAATAATTCAGTGAAGATAAATAATGCACAGAAAGATGCTTCTAAAAGAACTTTACACTAAATTACTTTCAAATGTGTGTGCATAAATATATATATATGAACTTAACCAAACATTTGCAGTCTCTTTCTGCGTGAAGTATTTCTGAGTTTACTCAGAGAAACCTTCATTAGGATTAATTATTGTCAAAGACTTGTTCTGGAGAGATAAATAGATATACAATTGTATATTTGTACAACATCTGATTTTGCATAGTTTATAAGAACTTATTTCTGAACATCCCTGTTTGAACTTACAAAAAGTCAGTCTAGCTCTTCCATTTTAAATAGTCACCAGCTGTGTTGTTTTCTTTCATTCATTCAGCTAATTTTTCCCATATTTAAATAGTTTGAGAGCTATGTTAAGGTTTCATTCTCTTCAAAAATCAAATTAAAATTCTGATTTCTGCAGTGCCTGGTATTTTTGACTAGCACTTTAGTGACTAGCTCTGATCTTTTTACTAAAGAGTTTACACGACAGTTGCAATTTTAGGGGGAAAATAAAAATAAGCAAACAGCCTTTTCCTACTGACATGGCTGTTTACAGCACAATGCACTTCTCTTCTTCATGTTCATGATGTAGTCATGCAATTCTTTCTTCCTTTGTTGGGCATTGGATTGTTTATCTAGAATATATTTTTAAGAGAAATAGTTGTCAGGAATTTTCATTACACTGGATACTCTTTCTAAACAGAATATGATCACTCTAAAGAACTGATTTTGCTACCCAAGCTGGTTCAGAAAATAAAAGTAGACATATCTATATTGATTTCTCATCTTGACTTCACTTACTGGTTGCCATCAAGCAAGCAGAAAGAAATATGAGGTTGTAAAGTGGGGGAAAGCAGCCTTCATTGAAAGGCAAAAGATCCAGCCCAACTCCTTTCCTTTGACTTCAGCAAGATTTGACTGAGACACAGAGAGGCTAGTGGAACATGGAAAAATCCATCTTTATCCTAAATTTAGTTTCAACTACTGACCCAAGACTTTGGCTGCAAGCTTTTCTGGAGCAGTCTGAAGATTTCATGAGCAATGCTGTTACTCCCATCTCTCCCAGATGTCTGTTACAGCAGGATAGATTCTTTACTCAGTTTAGAGAAAACGAAGTGCTAACACAGATTGCAGGAAAAGAAGATTTTTTTAAAGCACTTGTCCCTCTTTGGAAGCTAAAGCAGTAGATTTAAGTTAAAGCTGCCAATATGGATCATGCTGAAGATTTGCAACTCAAGCCAGCACTATCTGCCTTGTGCAGGCACATCCTTGGGCTTGTCTGAAGAGGTGGAAGAGTGGACAAATGACAGTAAGATCCTTGCCATGTTTGAATTTTTCAATTCCATAGATTTCTCTATCAAAAGAGCTTAGAGATAACCTCATCTGTAATTATTTGTTAGAAGGTTATGGTCATTTTTGTGGAACATGTCTCTGGAGGTGGCTACCCAGTATGCTGATACCTGTTCTTGTGTTCTGACCCTTTGCCAATCGTTCAGCTGAGGCCAAAGGCACTTCTTTCACCTTCCTAGAGTGAGCAGGTGACAGCACCTGAGAGAGGATAGCTGGCCTAAGCTGGATAAGGCCTGAACGATTTTGTTTGCTCTTAGAGGATCTGCAAATATCTACCTATCTATAATGATTTGAAGGAGACAAGTAGTTTTACACAGAACGAAAGAAAGAAGGTCTATGTTATCAAGCCAAGATTTAATCCTTCAAATTAGATTTTTATATGGGAGAAACCCACAGTAGAACCTGAGAGGGCTAAAATGACAGGAAGAATCTTTAAACATTTTCAGCCATCTCATTCCCAGTTCCATCCTTACTCACTCCCCATCTCCGCTAGCCTCCACTTTCTCCAGATCCTTCCTGCTCTTTAGCCTATAGCACCTCCTGTTTCTTTCACCCTACCAGGTGCTTGGCTCCTTTCCTTCTCCTCCCTATCCCCAATCACCCAATTCTACTTACATTCAGTATTCCCCTTTTCTTTCCTGCAGAAGCCCACCAGCAATAGATATTCATGGCCACTTGGCAAGAGTGATTCAGGAAGGCTGTTTTATAGATGAAATATGGGTCCACTGATAACCCTGCAATACGTTTTTCAGGTTACTCTGATGGAGTGTGGCTCATTACCAACTTCTGTGTCAGGTAGGCTGCCAAGTGCAGTACAGATCCCACAGGATGATGGTTTCTCACTGGCCACTGCCATGGTTTCCAATGTTGCTATTGCCTTGTAAGAATTAACCATGCTGTCAGCTACTAGCTGCTTGTCATACTGTTTATAAAGGCTCCTCTCCCAAGCAGAGTTCAGCTTCCTCACCTTCTGTTAATACTGGGTGATTGAGACAGGCTGGCTGCCTGTTTGCTTTATCAGGTTGCTGTCCATGACGGTTGTCCTCTGTCTGTATGATGTGTGAAAGCAATATGATGTACGTTAAAAATGATAGAAGCTTAGATTTCCGTAGATAAACCCTTCTGAGATGATCTTGCAACAAGAAAAGGGGACGAAAGACAGAACAAGAGGAGAATGAGTAGTAATCTGATCAAAAAGCAATACTATAAGCAAATAAAGAAACTTGTTTCCCATTCTCAATCTTTATGCCTTTTATTATTGAAATTGTCCAAAGAAAACATTTTGGGTTATATGAAATGAAGTTGCCTGCCATGTTGATCTGATCACAAGTCTTACAATACAAGCAATGACCTTTGTTTTAACTAATAGAAGGCAGAAACTAGAGTGACAGTATCACATCTGTGCATTTCATTTAATGCTTTTGTATGCCTCTGCTCTTTTTATGATGTGCTTTTACTAGTGAGAATGGGATTAAAGGAGGGAAAAGAAACTGCTTTGTTTCTGCCTTTTGACCATCACCAGGCTTGACTGGCCCCTGAATCGCGGTGAGTAGTCAATTCTTAGTACTGGATGCATTGTAATACTTCAACATTTTATTCCCAATTCTTTCTACCTTGGTTATTAATTTTTGGTGAGATGTGTTATCTGCACAAGCATTCGGGAGAGGTGTCGTGGCCACGCTGATTGCTGGCAGCTCCGGGCCTGATCTAGTGCATCAAAGCTAATGGGAGTCTTGGCTTTGCTGCAGTAGGAAACAAGTTCTAAGCATTAAAAGTACTAAGCTCTTGCCTATCCAGGAGACAATATAACAACTCGTTTTATTTATAAGAACAAAGGAAACTCTCTGGATCTTAAGCTGAATATTCATTTAGATTGTAGATGAATTGAGCAAGCTGAAAAAAAAAAAACCAGTGGGTTTTCTTCTGGAAAATTTTCCTAAATTACTTCACTTTTGGACTTTTGTCCCAATATGAAATGAAATATTTGTATGTGATTTTTTTTCCACCACAGTAAAGAATATCCATTTTCCAGGCATCTCTGATAAAAACTATAATTTAATCTGCAGCTTTGATAGCACCAAAAGGAAAGATTGGGACAAATATAATCTGCACTATCTCCATTTCCTTACTGTGATCCATCAGTTCATTACGTCAAGGTCGAAGCGTCAAAGCTAAAAATTTTAAACTCTTTTTATTTTACAAAATGGAAAATGTCAGAAAATGTCAGGATTAGGAACTGTGTTGACAGAATCAATGCTACAAAGCATCATTTATGAGAGCAGCAGAACATATAAATGCTATGAAGTTTTTAGCTTTTAATAGAGGAACATGTTCTCCCCACAACAGAGCAATATGCATTTATATTAATACCCTTACTCGGTGAGGTTTTATGGCAGCTCATTTTGCTACCAGCATATAAATCCCTCTGATTCAGATTTGTTTTGACTTCTTCCTTTCTCCAGTACATTCCTCCTTTCCTGTGTTAGTAGCTAGAGATCAATTTAAGCAACCTTCTGCCCTTTGAACTTACACTCTCGCTGAACTCCAAGTAGTCTAAAAGGCTTTTCTCCGGAATGCAGTGGTGCTACAAATGATCGGCACCCTTTGCCCGTATGTGTCCTTTTGCTTTGGAGTGTTCCTGCAGTGAAAAAAAAAGTTATGTTTTTTGCATGATATTTTGCTCTGCCCTATTGCTTGCTTTCAGCTCCTTAATTAAATTATCAAAGTTTTCTGTGTATTTTTTTAAAAAGCAATGAACTGTCTGAGTTCAGTAAAAGTCCACAGGAAACAAATAAAGCAAATAGTAGTAGTAGTAGTAGAAGACGACTTTTGCTTTCATTCCAATACTTAAGCACATACTTAACTGTCCTTGGAATTTCAGTGAGACCTTAGCAAATTCTTAAACATCTTTCTCAGTTAAATTAGTTTAAAAATTGAAAGTAAAGAAAACAGAGGCAGCCCAGAATTTTAAACAGCAGACCCCTTCCCTGCCAGTCTCTGCAGCACAAAAACTGCAAAATAAACACGTAGTAAAGCAGATGTCTGAATTCTGAACACAATATTTTTAAACAGAACTGTCTGGCTACATAACTGTCTGGCTGAAAACTGGGAAGGTGGCATTGATCCCAGGAAATCTTTTTTTTAAGAGTGTTTTTTTCTCTAAAATTTCATCCTGAATTCATCATAATTGATTTGCTGAAAGTCTCCTATTCATTCAACTTCTTCACAGCCTTGGTGAATGACTCTGTCTCCCACTGGTTTACTAGTCAAGCATTTCTCAGGCTCTGCTTTTCTGACCTGAAGCTTTGGTTTAGAAGCCGTAGCTTCAAAAATGCTTGCTAAATATTTTGGGGTGAGTAAAACTGTGGTGGAAGTTGAATTAAAAACTGTATTCTCAAAAACACCTCCTGCAGAGTTAGATATTCATTTAAAATCAAATACCCTCTTAGCGATTGCAGTGGTCAGATTTGAATCTCATGTTTTTATTTTGGATAACATGAATTCTAAACTTCACCTCCTTGCTTTCGATGCCTGTGCTGCCTCCCACAAACACTAGCTAATCAGCCCAGCATTTTTCTCAAGTTGGTGTTGCACCATGAGACAGTTTAGTGGGAGCTAGATTAGTTGTAGACTGCAACACAATTGAAGACGTAACATGGGGGATGGCGGTACCCGGGGAATCGTCCTTCGCCCTCAGTGCAGCGGCGTCCTGGGCCGCTACTACAGTACAAGAAATAGGGATAAAAGGAGATGCTGCTTTTGCTGGCATGAAAGCACCTTCTTCAATATTTCCTTTTTTATACGAGCTGCCTCTTCTGCTGCTGCCAAGCTCATAACTTCAAAGTCCTTTCTGTCTGTGTAAGCCGTAATTTCGTGTCTTGGCCTCCTCATCTTATGTTCGTAGCTGCTCCGCTGGTAGTTTTGTTTGTTTTGTTTTTATATCTGCCTATATCTTTTTGTTTTGCCCCAAGCAGATTTTTATTCTTAGTGAGTTTATAATCTCATCTTTGTAGCTTTATGGTTATCCTGCTTTTTTTATGGATTTATTAAGATTTTTTACAAGACTTTTGCTTCACAAGATACCTAGTTCTCTCTAAGAGATTCCTTAGCGCATATGAAAGTCTCCAATAGCATATTTAGTATTCTCATTTGTGCTTGTTCAGCTTGTTAGTTTACTTCACTTCCTTACATTCCCACTTCAATGTGGTTGTATTTCTTTAAGAATTTTGTCAGAAGGTGGGTTTGTGCAAGATATCACAGCTTTAATCCATGGACTCTCGCGCAGGTATTTTCCTTTTCTGCTGAAGACACTAATCTTCCTTTACAATAAAACAATTTACTAAGCTGCGGAAAATTGATAAGACAATTTAATTGCCAATGTTTATGTATTTTCTTAGTAAAACTAAAATCCCACCAATGGTGGTATACAGGTGGTACCAGAAATTCTTATAGAAGTGGTACCAGAAATTCTCAATTAAATAACAGAGCAGTTTAGCAAATACAGTGTGGAAAAAAATGACAAGACACCCTTACAAAGTTTCTTTTATTTATTCAATTTTTATAAATATCACAGAAAGTGATAACTTGGTTTATAAATTGAAGGAATAAAGTGAATGTGCCAACATGAAAAAATATAAACAGTTACATTGTCATTCATTGTTTGAATTATTCATTATTTAAAATATCTTTTAAGAGTTTTTCATTGCACCTGTAAGGCAAAGAACCATACTTATAACAGTAAAATATAGTAAATAATTATTGAGGTATGCATCAAAGATTCCTTTTAGTTATTTTAGAACGAATATTCAAAACTGCCACTTCTCTTGATTTTACTGTGAAGTTTTGCAATATTTGATGTTTGCCATAAAGTTTCAAACATGGGACAAGAAAAAGGCCAACTTTTATTTTTCAAAGGAAGTTTATAGCTGTGGTGATTAATTTAGAAAAATATAATGTTAAATAACAAGATGACAAATAAAAAGGTAATTAAAATATATTTTAATCATTGAGAATTATTTATTAATTTTGAAAATTCTGAGCTTTTAACTCCGTATACATTACTACTTACTACAGAGGACACTATTTTCAGCCTACACTGAATATATGTTTATATGTGTCTATATGCTTTTACTTGTCTAACTTGGATAAAAAATAATTAAGTCTGGGCCTGTAAACAGCTAATCAAATTACCTATCAACAGAACAACCTTTTTAATAAAAAACGCTACCAGGGAGACACTCATAAAACAGAAAATAAAAGCAGTAGAATAGAAAAATATGTAATGAAATGTACAAAAAGCATAGTGGGAAAACCAAAACCAGGAATTATTGTAATATTAAAAGTCCCACAGGTTTTTAAAAGTTCTAATAGTCATCTCATAGTGGACTTCAAAGAGATATGTGCAAGAGAAATCTTCAGTCCATTCTAAATTTTCTGAAATAGGAAAAGTTTCAAACACAAGTTGGGGTGAATTTGTGGCATTGTTGGAGGAAGGAGCGAGAGGAGCATTAAACATTCAATGGGAAGTAGAGGTAAGAAAAAATAATAACCATTCCAAATTATCTCTCAATGAAAAATTAAGTCTTTTGGTGAAATATTCAGAGCATATTCAGAGCTGTGTCTCAGATCAGACATAGTCCCAGGTCTCTCGATCCCTGAGCTGTTAACAATTAACAGGGTCAGAATCAAGAGAACCAGTTAATAAAGAATAACTCAAAAAAAAAGCTTTTTGCCATTGACTTCATTGGGATGAACATTTACTAACTAGTTCAATATATACCAATGCAGGCAACGTAAAATATTTGAAAACTATCATAGAAATATTGTGTAAGTATTAAAATTGATAAAATAGAAAATGATCATCACTGGTTCCCAGGTTTTGACTTGTATCTTTCATCCTTTCAGTTCAAAGTCATGATTATTTGCACTTTTTCTATTAAAAAAGAATTCAGTATTCTTTTTTAAATCTAGTGAAGTTGGTGAATTGATTTTTTTCACTTTCAATTATACAGGTTTGGAAGTAAAATGCTTCAAAGTTTTCTGCTAATCTGGTACGGTCAAATAATGGGTAATTGGAAGCGAATGTCCTTTTTACCTGGCTGCATCTAGCTATCAAAGAAATCTTCCTATTAACTGTTAAATCATCATGACTTCCAAAGGCAGCTCTGCAGTCGCCGTTGCTTTGCCGGTACCTGGTCTCCGTCGGGCAACGGGGCTGCGCTGAACTGCCTGGCGTTAGTCTGGTCAGCTCCAGTGCCTAATGTTTTCCCCGTGAGTTGATGAGCTATGTGTTTTGAGAAACTCACCTTTGCAAAAGTAGCTTACATGCAAGGTTTTGGAAGACATACTTGTTTCTTAATAATTTTTCGCTATTAGTGCCTCGGTTCTGGGGGTTGTTTCCTTGTAATGCTGGAGTGGAGCAGGGAGGAGTCCGCCGTAAGCTCACTTCCAAACGTTCTTGCTTTCGTGGGAGACACAGGCAAAGGCAAAATCCTGAATAATTTGGTCAGGCAAAATACCAGATGAGCAAAGAGGGAGCTTGGTGAGGGAGTTGGATCAAGCAGAACTGGACCAGTGGCGGTAAATTACACAGAGGAGCGTGCACACACACGTGGAGAACTGCGCCTTCTCCTCCGCAGATTCGATGGTCTGTTTTAGCTGAAGCGAGAGACTCCCGGCTGCGCGCATTAAGCTCCTTGGAGCTTTTGAAGAAAATGCCGAGTGCCGAAGCGGCACCGCTGAGCACTGCGCCTCGGGCGAAGCTGGCTGCCCATGGAGCTGGCAGTGACGCTGGCGGGGGGCTGTGAGGAGGGAAGATTTTGCTCTTTCAAAAATGAGGCAGCCACAGAAAGCGGGTGCGTGAGCCCAGCGGCATTTGGGGGGGCCTGCGGGAGGGAGGCGCAGGTTTCAGCGCGGCGTGGAAAACCAGGGCACCGGCGGAAGCCCACACCGGGAGCTTTCTCGGAGCCAGCCGATCCGCGCCGAGGCTCACTCGGGCAGCTCCGATCAGCGTGGAGGGTGCTAGCGCAGCCGCACACCGAGCAAGCAGCAGCTGGAAACTCTCTCAGTGTGTATTAGTAGCGAGCATTAATTTCTTATTATTTGCTATTAATTATATTTATTAAAACTTTATAGTAGAAGTATGTGGCATTTACAGACGAAAGTGAGAAAGACACCTGCTCACAGTCTGGGAATGGGGGAGAGGAAGGCAGCGGTATGTTGTAGTAGGTGCCAGGGGAAGAGTAGACACGCGTGGGCAAAGAGGGAGATGATATTAAACACGCTATGGCATGTAGGGCAGCATGGGAAAGATTTAAAGACAATGCGTCAAAGCGATTTTTAGATACAATTCAGTATGTTTGATAACAAGACCAACAGACTTCACGAGCCTGCCGTGATGCAATGTTCTTCAAGATTTGCCAGCCCTATTGCCATGCAGCTGACAGCGTAGGTTTGTTTTATGTGACTTTTGTCGACTTTTCGAAGATCATGTGCCTTAAAATTCATTTTAGGTGTCTGGATTCATTTGGCTAAAGCTGTTTAAAGTTCTAGTGCCCAGTCTAAAGTGGGTTGGTTTTTTGGCTGAGGTATTAATTAAAAAGTAGAAGTGGGCATGTTTTGGCACCATATATTGGAAAACAAAGCGGTTCTGTCATTTGGCGCATGTTGGTCTCTTGTCTAGGTGAAGTGCATTAGAGATCATAGCAAAGTGAACACTTAAAAGATCATCAGCTTGACACCGTCAAGAAAATTATTTTAAATTTTTGCTTGAACTTGTCCCTGTAAGGGTCTCTTTCTGCCTGCACCTCCCTTTCTTTGGTGAAACACACAGCTGTGGTGCTTCAGTCGTGCTGAAAACCATAAAAACGCAACAACAGAGAAAAAACAAATCACAAACATGGAAAGAGAGTACAAAATCACTGCTATTCTGTTCCCTAGGCTCTCTGCTTAAGAGCTCTATTCACTTAAAACATTTTCCAGCTTCTGAAACACTTGATTAAAGTCAATTGGGAAACAGATAAGCTCTTAAAAGTGCTAATTTGTGTCTCAGAAAACTTGAATAAGTCTAAATATGAAATTCTCCATTGCACTGTATTCATGATTGCGGGGCTTGTTTGGAGAACATTTTAACATTTCAGTCTCTATGCCTACTTCTTCCTTGTGTTGTGTATTTTTTAAAGGCATTAATTAGTATAGTGTTAGAGTTCAGCTATGAGCTCCCCCAACCTCCTTTCAGTCTCTCGAGCCTTTAGAAAGTCTCCTTCAGATCGGAAGTCAGATGTCCTGTTTCCTTTTCCATTCTCTGGTCACACAGACCAGTACACTGAAGATAGTCCTTGTTTGGCCTCGTATACTAGCCTACCAGTTAAACTGATATTCCAGTTTAATTAATATCCTCTCATTCTTAGGCTGTCGTTGTAGGGATGACATTTATGAACAGACCCTGAACAAGTTGCATGGTGACAGGTGTGTGCAAACAAGCACGCTGTGCACTGAGAAGGTAAGCAAGGAGCAGGCCAAGCACCAGAAGGTGAGTATTTGAAGCCATGACAAATTTAACTTCATCGCACAGAAGTATATTTGCTACTGCTGGAGCAGAGCTATATAACTTTCAGGGAATATAACCCGTGTTCATAGCTTTTTCTGAATTAAAATAGCTTACCTTCCAGTGGCTTAACCGCATCGTATGTCAAGCCTAAATAATTTTAATACCGAAGGCATCCTCTATGAACTTTCTTCTTTCCCAGTTTGAAGGTTGCTGAGTGTCTTCTAATCTAGTAATTCCTAACTCTTCTCCCTTCTCTCTTTTGGCAAGAACAAAATAATTATTTTGTATCTTACAGAAAACCCTAGGCCTTGTCTGTCACACCTGCCTTCTCCAGCCGACCGTTTTCTTGTGGTGCATTTGTGAAGCTCATAACCTTATCAGCAGTTATGTATTTGCATTAAGAGAATTCTCTTTTTCAACTGGCAGGTTCTTGTCTGCCCTAGGGCTGTTATTATATTCACATAATGTGTATAATACATATATGCTCACACAGCTGCTACCATCAAACTGCAAAAGTTATGGTTCACTGACCTTCTTTGGCACAGTGTTTCACATTTCTCCAAATCTCTTTGCTCCCACGTGTAGAAAAGTTTTTCACACGTGTGCTGAGGTGCAGCTTTTCTTCTGCTTCTCTGTGTCCCACTCCTTGTGAGACTAATGAAAGCAGGCAGGGCTGCGGTGAAGAGCGAGTCTCCAAGGTGAACCGCAGCAGGTTTTTGAATACTTGAAAGCCTTTTCACAATCTTCAAAATGAATATTTAGTTATTGGGGCCTTAGACCCCATCTTCCATCCCTAAGTATATCATGCCTCATATAAAATTAAGAGCTGTCTCTGAAATTGTCACTACATTGTGCTGGTCTTAAAAAAGGTTATGTTTTTTCCTCATGCAACTGTAATCTCAAGTGTCACATCTGTTGTTTCAGTGTTGGTGATGGTTTCAGGACTGACATAGGAGTTTTGACATTTTAATTCTTGGCAAGGCATTGGTGTGACACTAATGCAGATGTGTTGACACTTGAGACTACCAACTCCCCGGATTAAATATCTTCCAGAGCCACTAGATTTGCTAACAAACAAATGCATACAATACAAATTGTAATCCCACAATGCCAGTTTAAAGTAGCTGCTGGACTTGCCTTCTTCATGTTTTTATACGTATATATAGATGTAGATATTTAATATGTGTAATATATACACACACACACACACACACACAAGCATATATATAAAAACAAGCATAAAATGACATATGAATTCACTCATGAAGAAAAGAGCTTAGCTATATAAAGCACAGGCATCTTCCAAAGGTACTTAAAGGAGCTGGAACAGCTGTTAACAGCTGTTAACAAGAGAACCTTCCACACCAGTGCCAAGTAACAAGTACTTGCATGATACAGGCACAAACAAAAATAAAATTTTGGATTATATTAAGTTTATACTCACAAAAATTAATTCCAAAGGATGATTGTTAATGAAAAGATTTTTGTTTGTTTTTTAATAGTGGATATTTAGGTTCATGTTTTGCCTTGTTCTGTAATAGTTTGATTGATAAAATACAGGTGACAGGAAAGAATCAATGACTTGAGAGCATTACTGGGCAAAGAAAGATGCTGAGTGTGGAAAACACTAACACAGCAGTATGGACTATAAAAAAGAAGTATTGAGGAGTAATCTGTATTTCAGGGTATTAGGTTCCTCTGCTAATCTGATTAACAGGTTGAAGGACTTTCCAGAAATATACAGTTTCTTGAGAAATCAAGGTAGCTAGCTTGCATCATTTGTATTCCCATGATTATGCTACACTGCTCAAAGGGCTGACCTTTCTAGAGAATCAGACCATTAATTTTGTTATGATAGCTAGAAGAGGAGAACAATTACTTAAGACCTTAAAATAATGAAGAAAGCCAGCACCTCAAAATATAAAAATAAAATAAAGTATCTATATGACCTCCAGCCACTAAGAGGTAGCACAAAACCAGGAAACAAAAGCATAAATGAAAGGGCTGCAGCAGTTTAAAGAACCATTTGTTCCCAAGAAATTGTTGTGGAAAAACAGAAAGGAAATTTTTGTTCCTTTGAAAGTACAGAGACTTCCATAAGCAAGAGTACAGGTCTAAAAACATTACAGTGTCAAAGAAAAACACTAATAATCAGAACAACAAGAATAAAAAGTTACATGTATGAAACAATCAGACATGTGGTGTAATATAATTGTAGCCGAATACTTGCACATTTCTTTTTGTTTCTATAAAAAGAAAAAAGCTACAGTGACCATACGCTGAAGTTGTTCATTGGTTTCTCTGGTCTCAGTAAAGACTTTGCCACAACCTCTGAGCCTATTGACACGGGCATTAACAAGGTGGTGGTGTAAAGCGTGTTACAGATGAAGAAGCCCAGTTTGGCAAGGGCCCAGGAATGCTCAGGCACAGATCCATCCCTTCTAGCTGCGGAGGTTGGGAACCTCATCATCCTCCACTCCATAGGTAATCAATGAAGAGAGAGGCGTCTCCAGAAGGCAATTCAGGCCTCTCTAGAGGGTGATTTGTCTCACTAAAGATCTGAAACAACCTCTAAAGGTATCTACATCTCTTAACGTACTGTATATGGAGAATAAGTTGACTAGGCTGTTAACTCTGGGCTTCAGCTCTGTTTGGGCAAATGTGAGGCATAAGTTACAAAGCCTGATAAATTAGAGCACAGGTAAACATGACTAGTTTAAATGTGTAATCTGTAGATTGCAATGCTGTGTAAGATCAGCTAATTAATTCCAGTGATGGAATAAATTCTCAGTACCCTGCATTGTACAATCATTCTTTTTCTGACAAAAAAAACCTGTCCTGTAAATCCCCAGATTTTGTTCCCCTTTTATGAAGAAACCCCACCTAAATGCATGGGGTACATTTTGTGGTCTGATTAAGGCCTTGTTGTGCAGTGCAAGTGGCTTGCTTAGGAGAACACTCTGTATTTGCAGGTTCCTCTGCCAAATGGTACCACTCAAAGCACAGAGGGATAAGTGGCCAGGAGGAGGGCACAGCTGAAAGAAGCACCATTATGATACAGCTTCTGGTGATATGCCAGTCCTACAAACTAAAATCTGCCTATTTCAGGGCAGATATGCCCTGTTTTGCAAAATTATAGAATCACAACTCTCCTCAGGCCCACCCATCTTTTCTGCTTATGGCTGAAGGAAGGTATGAATGGGCAACTAAGCTCAGAGTGAGTATTCATGTAAGAGTTAAATGACTGGAAAACTGAGAACTTATTAATACAATGTTTTTTGTTTATTTAAATGTGAATTGAACTTCAAATGACTTGGAAAAAGTAGAACTCACTGATTAATACAAGGAGGAAATATACTATTGATTTTTCTATTTTTTCTATCACTTAAACATGTGAATATAGGCCAATGATACTCTAAGTAATATGAATAATGTCTGTCATTAGTACTATCTTTTGCTTTCAACACCAGGAAAATATTGTGTGCAGTGTAACGTGTGTGGTTTTGGTATTTATTTTCAGTTCTCATGCTGTCATCTTAGGAGAATTTGTAAGTAATCTGGACCCAGTCAAATATTTGACCTTGGATGAGACACTCAACCTGCATGTGGACCTGAGTCTGTCGTATCTGGAGCTTCCCAAAATCTGACAGTTTCCTTTTCTATTATGATCCATTTCTGTGGTAAGCTCTTAAACCCACATGGATTAACCCCAGGGTGATGCAATGCTTCTACTATGAAAAATGCTATGCAAATGTGGCAATATTACTGTTTTCTTATTCCTTCTCTTCCAGTGTTTATGCACTACTACCATGTCAGCCGTGCTCAAGAACTGTAAGTCTAATGTTTACTACCTCCACTGAATAAAGAGTATATGGCAAAAGATGGATGTAAAACTGCTGAGGGGATAGCAATGTGGTAGCACATTTTTTCTTTTCTCGTTACAAAAATTAGGTTCTATTAGAAACTGAGATATTAAAGTGGAAGAATTTAGGAAGAACAATTGAGAATCTAAGTATCACTGATCCTTGTCCCATATGTACTTTTAAATTTTGGAAAAATGAGTGAGATTTAAACACACAGGTTTTTAGGAGTTCTTTCATTTTGGTAGGAGTATATAATGGCTTGTGAGTATGATCTGAACTGTGCAATTCTGTGTATCATGAGAGAGGTGCTAGCCTTAAAAGCAAGTATGGAGGGTGCTCAGCAGGCCAGCAGAGCCAGTCCAGGTTCATACAAATGAATGAATATGTCCATCCAACACATGTGTGATAGGTAGGAAAGGCAAGTAGAAATAGCGCATAGTTACAGGGCAATTTCATCTCCCCTAGCTGACCTGTATGTAATCTGAGGAAAACGTAACTCCTCAGCTTTATGCAAAAGAAGTTTTCATACTAGAGACTAATATGCCACAAGGATTATCTTTGCCTGATCTTGCTGTTTTTTTCCTATTTAGACCAGCCAGAAGATTGAATACACTTTTTCAATATTCAGACATGACAATCCCTAGTAATTAGCTGTCCCAGAGCTAGATTATTAGTAAGCTATAAAAAAGTCTCTAATTTCCATCAACAAATACAGTCTCCAGTCATTAGAGTCTGCAAGAATAGCATCAATTTGTTTGAGATTTTCCTTTCCCAAGCATTGGTAGGAAGAGTTATTCCCATATGAATTTAGAAGGATGATTAGAAAGAGACTTTTTCAAGATGGCTTTAAAATGAAGCAGCCAGACATAAGAATGTAAATCATGTTCTATGGGAAGAAAAAAAATAGATCAGGCTAAGAATGCAAATCATATTCAAGGGAAAAATTCAGATCAATATTAGAATCTGCCTTGTGTGACTGCAGTAGCATAAAATTATCTCCTGAGCTGCCTGTAAAAATGACAGTAGAGAGGAGAAAAAGATTTCAAGCAAAAGATGGCCTGCTGATAATTTGGCACAATTAAGCTAAATTGCTACCCAAATTGGGGGTAAAATATTTTATGAAAACAGATGGAGAATACTTGTGGAAAATGTCAGGTATGTTCTTATTTCATTGTTACAGCAAGAAGCAATACGAGGTGTTGGAGAGATGAGGAAAATTACTGGATTGGTGTTGGATGCCTAGGCAATGGCAGTCTGATTCTCAAATGCTAGAAACAAGTCGGTGACCTCATTTTTCCAATGCAGTGTCTCTCTTCGAAGGAGAGATCCCAAACTTTGGTAGTTGTATTCTGGGGAAAACGAATTTAGGAAAGGTTTTCATTATGATTCAAGACATTACCTGGACTCATTAAGAACTTTGTGGGAGAAACATTTAGAAGAACATTTAGAAGAAGATATATACACACACACACACACACACACACACACGGACACACATATATATAGCTATTTCAGATAGATTTTTCTAAACTGAAGCAGAGTGAACTGGCTTCAGCTTTCACCGACTTCCCAGCCCCCAGCTTCTGCAGATCTCAGTCTGTTTCCCTGACTTCAGAGGACATTTCTACTGTGAATGGAGGATCCAGTTTCCTGATGATCTTGATGATACCATTCTTGGAATTCAATGTGAGACACCAGATCCTGAGAGTCCTAGTTCAAGGCCAAGTTCTCAGTCTCAAATTCCTTGCTGTGGAGCTGGGCTCCATCTGCCTCCAGCGACCTGCCTAGTGTGATCGCGCTGCGTGGGTAAGTGTCGCTCATTCTGGAGCAAAATACCTGATGATACTTCCCTGAAGTTGTAAGTTTGCTGAAATTGAGATAGTGCTGTGAAACATTTAATGAATCAGTATTTTCTGAGCACCTTGTTCTGAGTTTTTTGAAAATTTGGTGTAATGACAGGAGCTGTTAGGTATAGGCAGTTTTGAAAGTTGGATGTATAGTTTCAAAAAAGGAGAAAAGATTTCCAACAAATCTCCCTATAACCTATCACAAATGCTGTTTAAAATTAGAGGCATGATGTGAGTAGAGTTGAATAAATAATTTACATTTAGTAATGTAGATGAAAAAAGAAGCTTGTGTCTGCTTATAAAATATCCATTGAGATGTCCTTGATTTTATCATTTTAACATAATGACAGTAGCATATTAATGGAACAGGATAATCATGACCTGTTCTGTGCAAGCATTCAGTGGTTAATAGTCAATTTTCTTCACTAATGACCATTGAAGAATCATGGTCACATGGCACTATTACTTTGAATTAAGAAGTGTGCAGGTCCTGCTTGTATAAATTAGGGTGTGTGTCTGAATTAAAAATATGATTTACAATTTTTCTTTCATGAAAATATCCAGATTCCTTTGTTTAATAAATCATATGACCAAACTAAGTATCAGAAACATTGGTGGTTTGACTAATGTGTAAGGAGTAGGATGAGTTAAAAACATATTTTTATTGAGGAAATGATGTGTTTTGCAATGATTTTCATGCATTATGTGTCATACATGAAGCAGCGAGCTACAGTACAAGCAAAGGGAAATCAGGAATGTCTAGCACCTCTGCAATTCCATAATGCAGCTGTATGATAACCATGGCTGGGCCTACGAATTTTCCTGAGCAGTTATTTAAAACTTCAACTGTAAGCTTCCAATTAAAAATATATCGTTTAAAAGTTGGTTTTGCCTCATAGCAAATTTTTGATCTATGTCCTTGCATACTTTAAGACTGCTGCATTGAGAAATTTCTAACTATGGCCCCTGGGGGGGAAGTGATAGGGGGCCCTGAGAGGAGACCTTACCTTTTAGAAGGAAGAGAGACATAGACAAATGTAGCTGGGGGAGTAACTTACTCAGAGGAGGTTGTGCATAACCACAGACTGAGGAAACAACGCAGGGGAAGGACGTGGCCTTCCAAAACTAGTCTGCACACCTACTCTTCAGAGGATTATAAATATTACCTCAGACAAACCTTGCTTAATTTCTCTGTATTGGAAGTAAAAATCAGCATGGACATTTTGATGAATTAAGCTAGGGAGAGCTGATAGGTGATTTTGTTTAAATTCTTTTGATTGCAGTAGAAATCAAATTTATTTTGCTGGAGGGCGGCTCGCCTAGTAAAGCACATTAAATCACTCTGCTTCCAAGGGAAAGTGAAGCAGCTGATATACATCCCAGCTGGAGAGGTAAGCTGTCTGTTACATGCTCATTACACATATTTATGTCTCAGCTACAAGCTGAGAAGTATTCATGAATTTTGTATATTTTAAAAGTGTTTCCAGGTATGCCTTTAACTTTTCAGTTAGGTCTAAGTTTGTACAAAGTCCAAATTCCCTCTATGCCTGCTATACTGTTTAATTTTTCACCCATCAAGAAGTTGCAGGAGTTCACTGAAAGACAGTAGTATAGAGATGGCAGAATGCAACCAAGCATATTAAAGTATCTGCATTCTATGCTAATGGCACAAACAGTGACTGTCAGGTCTTTGCAGTGTGAGTTCTGCAAAATGTCTGATCTGGTTATGTGTAAATTAATCTCTGTAGGTTTCAGACCACATTTTACATAAGTGTGGGCTCAGTGGCTTGTGTTGTGTTGTCTTGTTTTGTGGCTGTTAGTCTCTAGTAGACCTTCAGCACAAGAACTCTGCCATACAGTCTGCATTTTCACGTCAAGGTGGGAGGAATTGAACCGCCTCACTGCTGCATGTCAATGATAGCTCATTGTTTCTCTTGGCATCCCAGCAGTCATGGGAACTAAAATGGATTAAAGTGACTTAGTTTTTCTTCTGAAGTGTCATAGAAATAATGGTATGAAAAACTGATGTCATATCTTCAGTGAAATGGGAATAGTTATTAGTTCAACCAGTAGGTATCAGTTCAGATGCTCACGATGGTGCCAGTCAAGTATGGGCCAGAATTCTCATTTGGGCCAAATTTACCTTAGGTCTTTTGTGTAGAATAGGTCTCTTATTTGGACCCAAGTCTGTGCTCAGACATTGGGGCTTAGCATGGGCACGAAAAAGCGTTTACCTGTGATGCAAAGAGGCTCAGAAATGCTGTGGCTGTACGATCCTGTCTACGCCATCCACCACATAGGCCACACAGCCGTAAGGCAATATTGTGAGCAAGCTGCTGAGGCTGCTGTCTGTCCTGAAGAGCAAGTTGAGAGGTGCTGCAGGACTTTCTGGGGACCACTGAACTCTGCAGGACGCAGGCATGCAGCACACTGCAGAGATCAATCACAGCGTCGCTCGTCTTGCTGGTCATTCAGATCACCTTTTGGAAGGGGTATAGACTGGGGAAGAAGGAGAAGATGGGCAGTGATGCTAAATTACTGACTAGGCAATATACTTTAGTCTGTAGTGAAAATGTTGGCATAAAAACCTAGGAGGTTCTGATCACTTTCAATTCCAGAGACAGAACTCTGCACCCCGTCTTTCCATTGGCATTTATTGTTTCAAATACATTTAGCGAAAATGGGAAGATGCACACCCTGACGGTAGATATGGAGAAACACAGACTTGTTTCAGCTTATCAAGAGTTTTTAATCCCTACTTAGAAATAGAAGCTTTTACAGTTCTCTAGCAAATTGAACATTCGTTCATTCTACTTTTGAGAAACCTAAGAAGCTTCAGTAAAACAAAAGGACTCTTTACAATCACCTCAGAAATCAAAATTCTGAAAAGCAAATTTTGTTCATTTCAGATAGCTGGATTTTTTTAAACAAAATATTTAATGAAATTAATAGCATGATTTATAAACTATGCCTAGATCATTGAATTAGTATTTTTTTCATCTGGAGAGAAAAGGTTTTGTGCGGAAAAGTGTCCCTCGTGTCAATGTCTTAGGCTGCTTCCTCTTGGCTATACATGGAGGTGAATGCAATGTCTGCCCACTTACAATGTTGATGGTCCTGTCAGTGGTACAACTGACCCCTCTGTGGTCTGCTCAAAACTGTATTTTCCCATATGCAAATATTCACATTGTAGCTGGCTCTTAAATAGCTAATACTATTTGTATGATTTGATACCATCTCAGTCCATGCTGATCAATAACTTGAGTAATAGCTTAATGCCCTTTCCCATCTGTCCTCAAATAGATGAATCCATTGTAGGTAATTTGGAATTTTGTTTTGATTTTTCTGAACTGCAGCAATGAAAGAAATAATGAAAACTTTTCCAATGATGAGGTAAAAACATTATTAGAAGATTCTGATCAAATCAGTGGTAGAGCATCCCTAGGCATATAACTACTGCTTTCCATCATTGGAAAGAAGACTCAAGTTTAAAAAAAAAAAGTCTGATACTCCCAAAATTTGCAATTTTTCCATACTCTCCTCTCACTCGATGATAAATCAGCTGTACTTGTGATGAAGTATCAAACCACATTCTGTAAGACTTACATAAATAAGAGGAGACTAGAACCCAGGGTCTTTAATATCTTTTTTGTCTGATTTTCTGTAAGTATTCAGAGGAGTAAGATTAAACTCTGAGAATGTGGGCAAATCCCACGGTATCAGCCTTAGGTTATTTGAAATCAAGGAGTCCCCCTTTCTTTACTAAGAGTACTGTATAATATATTTACAGATGAGGTGTTACTTTGAAGTCGGGATCTTGTCTTTGATCAAAAGCATACAGCTTCCCTCATGTCTTTCAGAAAGAGACAGTAGTTATATTGCACTGGTGTGGGTTTTTTTAATGTTTTGGACAGCAAAAATGACATTTACATGAAACAGTAATCCTGGGAATGTATGAGATAAGACAATTTCAGCTATGAGTTGAGAGAAAGTCTCAAAAGCAGACTTTAAATCAAGCAGAAGTCATGTCATACTCACTTTGCCTCCCTTACCTGCTGTTAATTAAAGTCCTGATAAAGGAGGTCTGTCAACATTAATATGATGAAAGTAAAACGTGTTTAAAATTTTCTAGATGAAAGTACAGTTAATCAGTATTAGAGGAAAAAAAGGTTTTGAGTAAATGCTCTTAATTCAGCATGGTTGTTTAAGAAGTGTAAATACACCACAGTAGAGCTTTTTAATCCACAAAGGGAAGGAGCATATTGACTGACAGTGCAGTAGTTTTGATTCCTAAGGATGATAAAGAAGGACCAATACAATTAAAATGAAAAAACACGAAGTAATGACCTGCTTAGTCTACTAGTATGCTTTCTAGCCACTCAAGGCATTAACTTTATCAGGCCTGTGTATTTGGATCAATAATATTATTTTTCTGGTGGTTTTATATTGACTGGCCACTGACTCTTATATGATATTATATGTAAACATGAATGTGTCTATCCTAGAGGTAAAAAAAAGAGGAGTCCGGAAGAACAATAGGCTGCATACACACAGCAAGGAAACACTTCTGAGGTGCCCCTGTAAAGATTTGTTTTAATAAAGACTCTCTGGTTTATTCCAGATTATTATATAATTATATATAATTATATAATTTATAGTGGAAAAAAGTAGCTCTATTGTTTTATTTTTGTGGCACGTTAATGTACCATGGATGTTTTTGGAATGATTCTTTGAAGCAATCAAAGCTTCTTTCCTGAGACTTGCAGTGCCAGAGCTATCAAACACGTTCATAGTCTGGACCACATTTTAAGAGCAAAGTTGCCTTATTCAGTTATGATGTGATCCTTCAGTATGCGTTTTTATTTGTGAAGTGTCTGTGAAACACTTGCTTACCTAGAAAATTGATATTAGGATGCTGTTTGCTCTGTTTATGTCAGTCTCTTAATGTCACCTAATAGCTCTAAATAAGCAAAACGTGCCTTGTGACTAGCTGGATGTTTACTGATAAACTACAATACTAGAGAAAACTTGTTGCCATCAAGAAACCGTGGGTTTGGCCATCTGCATTATGGCGATTGCATCCTCCCTTCAAAGAAATTAAATGCTGCTGTTAGGAGCTAAATGAGAGTTTCAGTCTCAGCCTGTGTTGCAGCCAGCTTTGTAGTTTGTTTGGTCAAAGTGCAGGTTCCCCCATGAGCTTGCCTCCTGTCCACATTTTAGCCTGGAGACAAAAAGGGAGAAAGAATTATAACCCATTCATATTTCTTTATGAATTTTTTAACTAGGAGAAGACAAAAACATTTAACATCTTTTAATATGCTTTGTTGATGATTTAGTATTCTTAAAATATTGAAACCAAGCTAAAAAAACTAGAATGTCCACCCAATCAAATGACGGTTCATTGGAAAGGTCAAAGTAATACATAAAACTAGTACAAAAGTGCAGGGAAATAGGAGGATAAGGTTCAGCTACTTAATTTCTGAAGAAAAGGCTGTAGCTGTGCAAAGAGTGTTTGAATCCTTTTCTCCAGTTGTTGCATTGTGCTGAGTGGGAGTCTGTGCCCAGAACAGATTTCTGCCAACGTAATTTCTTCAGCAGAGCCGGACTGCCTTGTTTGCCATAGCAGGAGCAAGCCCTATCTGTTCTAGGAGACTGCATAACTAGTTTTTTCTGCATTAAAGAATTCTTAGCCCTAAGACAAAATTAGAGAAAAGAGTTTTTAGCTAAATAACTTTAGTAAGGAAAGGAACTATAAATTATTTTTAAATATAACCTTTGTCACTCGTATAGCATTTGTGCAATCTGCAAACCAAACTTTTAACTGAAATTTGCGCAAAGTGTCACTTCACATTATAAAGATAAGGTACAATGTGCTCTGTATTTTTTATGCTTAAATGTAACTACAAACACTTAAAATGATAGTGTTCTATGTACCTTTGTGAAAGCTTTGGGGGCTCCCCTGATGAGTCTGACCTGAGATGGGCATGTCTGTCTGAAGCTAGCAAGCACAGCTATGAAAGACAGCAGATTTGGATAAGAGAGAGAGCATAGCATGAGCTGAGATGTATCAGCAATATTGCTTGTTTTGCTTTGGACATTCTCCTTTGTGCTGACTTACTACTGATTCTTCCAGCAGTCTTCCTCAGAGTATTTCTACTCAAACTCTCCATTTCTTTCTCATGATCTTCTCCTCTTCTACCCAATAATTTCAGTGTTCACCTTTTGTATTCTTTGTCCTTACGCTCTCTTAGTCTCTATTATAATAACTCCATAAAAATAATTAAAATGAAGGAAAAGAAGGGTTTTTTTTCCCCATATCTGATTGGCAGTGCTAACAAGATACTCCTGCTTTTATCATTTTCCTGTGCTTTGCCTGTATTTTAAATTTTGAACAATGACTACCTGTTGGTCTAGGTATAGCACGATGGAGTGCTGATCTTTGTCAATTCCTAGATGACACTATTATATTACAATTCAGTTCCCATGGGAGTTTCATCACCTTGAATTCAGAATGGAATAGGAAGAAGTATCATTATTCCTAGTTATAAATGGAAATAAATAACAAAAAGAAAATACTAGATAATCAGAAACTGATAAATTGTGCTTCCGTCCTACACCAAAGCCTTCCCTTGAGGGAAATGGGAAATGAAATGAGCCATCAATAATGCCAAAATCAAATTGCAACTAAAAAGCCTGGGAGAGTACGGTCTCAGAAAAATCAGTGCATTTGGACTTCCACTCTGTGCTTCCTAAGCAGGGCAGACGAACTTTCACCCCAAAGTCGTGTTCACCTCTACAACTTTGTCATGAGATTTCACAGCTAGGAAAAATAGCTTTTGATATTTTCCTTTTCCACATCAATCTTCTGTCTTTGTTTTTCTTCAGATGCTGACTTTTTTATGCTTCTGGTGCCTTGAGAAGCGTAGAAATGTGAGATGTGAAAAGAAAACCTTGGAAGTATGTTAACAAAGCAGCTTTGGTGTTTCACAAACTCCTGCCCAAATGTATCAGAATATGTACAATGAAACTTCACACTTTGCATTATTAATGATGTTATCAACTGAACAGCATAAAGCTGTATAACTTTACAGACTTCTTCCAAAATTAATATAGAATTCCTAATTCTATACAAATTAAATCAGTATAAACTTGTAATATACGCCAAATTATTTCTTATTTACACCAGTGTAATTCCTAGTGTAAGTAATCCCCAAATTTATCCCTTAACTTTGTCTTGGTACTAAAATCAAAACCGTCTAAGGCCTGTCATAAGTGCAGAAGGGTGTGTATATGTGTGTCCATCCATCTCTACAGAGTATTTTTTAAAAGCCAGTCCAAAAACTCAGCACTCCAAATGCCAATTAACCACAGTTTACACTCACTTGACAGGGCAGATTCCTGGAACTGTTTAAAGAATGCACATTCACGCGAGAGTGTGGCCTTGTCCAACAAGGACTGCTTATTTCTCATCTGTTTGTCACATTTTTGAAGTACAGAGATATATAAAGCCATTTCTAAAATGCGAAAGGTTGCAGAAAAGAGACATTATGCACTTACGAGCAAGAGGATTAGATGTATTTCTTGTAATTTCTAGTACGTGCGTTGTTACAAGATGCGTGCTTGAGAATGCTAGTGACCTACACACACCTTGAAAATTAGTACAAGGCAAATTAGCAGAGAGTCACAGAATTTGCCAAGGGCGTTCTTTTTGAAGTGTTTAGAGAAATAATAAAGGGTGTTCAGGGTAGATGCTTTACGTATAACATGCAAAGTCAGTCAGTATTGTTCAGTTAAAAATCTACGCTAACACAGATACATAGTCTGTTCATGTCTATAGGCAATCTGTTTTTATAAAATAAATAAAGCTCACTTGCTATTTAAATCCATTCCTTTATTTGATTTTTATTTCAGTATCCTGAAGGTGTAAGAAGAACCAACATTTTGGCCCTCGGGCATTTCCCTTGCCTGCTTCGGAGTGCCTACAGCCAATACTGACTTGGTTACAAATGTGAAAGCACTGTTTGTACGAATGCCACAGATGCTCTTCTCAAGAACGAGAAGCAATTCTATGGCCAATTCTCTGGATGCTGATTTTTAAAACAGATCAAACATGGAAACAGCAGGGAAAAAAAATCAAAGATGTCTTTCCAATTTAATATAGGCTCTTAGATGGGAGTAACCATCCTGAATTAGATTTCAGAAGCATGGTCCCTTTTCTTTGCAGAATGAAACATTATAGACTTATGATACCGGGGGAAAAGCTGGCTCTCCTCGTGCATGTTCTGTTATATAAAGTACTCAGAGAGCTGATTAATCTATGGGAGTTGGTAATCATTTGACTCTGGATATTTTGTTCAAATGTTTTTTCAGTGATTCATGAAGCCCTTATCGAAATTCAAAAAGCACTTCACGAATCAACTAGGAGCTTAAAAAAAAAATTAGCAGTAATGAGCTCATTTCCATAGAAATAGGACTAGGCTCGCCGGTGGGTCAAACTGTTTTCTGCACTTCCACTTTCCAGTATTTTCCTCAATTCTTCTGCTTTTATTTCATGCATCATTATCTTCTATTTTCTCCATAGCTAAACCATGCCATTTGGCTTTTTGTTCTCTAACCAACAACTGTTACTTCAAGGTGTTTCAAAATGGTGGTGAGAAAATTGTCTTCCAGATTTCACTCAAAAAAATTTAAAATTCATTGTCATCTTGAAACCTATTATTCGTGACAGTTTCCTCAATAGAGTACAAATCATAGTTTCAGATAGTATTGAGCAAAAATTTATAATGCACAAGCCTCTCCATTCCTGCTGGATTAGTAATGTGTTTTAATGATACTGCGTTTGTATTCTTTCAGTTTTCTTTCATGAGACATCAAAGACGCAACACAGAATGTATCTTTCATATTCGAGACATACCACAATACTTTAGTGTTTTCCATTCCTTCAGATTCACTGCTAACCAAAATGAAAGCTGAGGTCTTGTGAGTAAAACCTAAGGTATCTGAAAAGAAATGGTATCTCTTTGTGGTACTCAGTTTGCTGGAAAGAGGGAACTGCTTACAGTTTTACACACTACAGCACGAGACTTATTTTGGCATATTCCAGAGAAGTAATGTTGCACTCACATATGACAAGCTGGTATAGAAGGCCACGTGCTGGTGCTGGACACACTCAGATTGTTTCACAGGCTATCATGCAGGGTTAGGGTGAAGGAACAAGAAAGGACATTTTATGGCTTGAAATCACACACACAGTCTTCCTACTCCTGTTTGAAGGCCATGCACTTTGTTTCGGAAAAATAGGAAAGACTGTAAACATCAGAAGAGGGAACTAGCCTGTGAATGGATTGGATCTGGTTGTCCCTACAACCAGTAGTGTATCACTAAAATAACTGAAAAAGTTTATTTTAGATTTTTTGCCTGAAATATTTACTAAACTATATATATGAAATATACATACACATACACAAACACATATGTGTATATATTTGTGCCATATTTTACATATAACAGTAAGCCAAGATATAAATGTTGATGTTACTGCAATATCCAGATACATATATTTTAATAGTACTCTATGTAACAATGCCTAATAGTCACATACATGGTGAAAAATAGATGCTGTTTTTGATAGCTCTACGACATCAAACAATAGAAAATTGTGTGGTCCTGGAACATGAAGGAGTTAGAATAGGAAATGTATGTTATTGGAAACTCTAATATAAAGGAAGTAGAATCTCTTCAGGAAGTATGCCATTGGAAAGGTCTTTCTTGTAAGCCTTTTTCCTAAGTTGCAGCAGATCGTCCCCATGCAGATCTGAAGATGGAAACCAGTTCTGCATGCATTATAGAGTTGTGTATCTCCTAGGAAGAATACTGTTGTGTGGTCAAGGGTAGAAATAAATTTTGCAATCTATGACTTAATGGCAATTGTATCTCAGCTGACACTTGCATTCTTCTCAGTTCTGGAGCAGGTAGGAATTGTATCCCAGAAGAAGTGTTTTCAAAAAGGGAAAGAAAAATTTGTTCTACAAATGTACTTTCTGCCAAAGATGGTGAAAGAGCGCTCAGAAGTTCTCATAGAGCAGAGACATGCCGTGGGATAGGAATGGCAAGGTAAAGTGTACAAAGGTTCATCTCCTTTTCAGGAGGCCGAGCATTAGTGGTTATTACAAATGGTGTAATCTAAAGCAGCTACTGCTTCCCTTCAGGGAAGAGAAAGGGAGAGAAAGCTTGCACTAGCACAGAATCACAGAATCATAGCTAGGATTGGAAGGGACCCTTGGAGATCATCTGATTCAAGCCCCCTGCTGAAGCAGGGTCCCCATTTTTACCATCCATAAGTTTACATCAAATGAAAATTTGGTCTACAATCTCCAGTATTACTGGGACCAGTAATATGCAAACTTTAACATGAGGCAAAAGTGCAAATGGCTTTAAAAAGCAATTAGACAAGAGCACAGAGCAGAAGGTCATTATTGTCTAATAGACAAAATGGACAGGGTAAAGCAACAGCCTTAATCCTCTCGGCATATTGATTGTTGGAAGATGCTTTCTCTGGAAAGCGTATCTGAGAAGGGCCACACTGTTCTAGCCCCATTTCTCGCACTCTTTCTCGTCTGTGGTGGAGCATGCTGGAGACAGGATGCCAGCTAGAGAGTGCTGGAACATTGTGTGCTCTTAGGTACAGACAGGTACCCGAGCTCCTCTTCCTTACCATATTGTGCAGCATGGCAGAATCATGGCTTCAAAGTCCCCAGAGAAAATGCAATATTTATAGAATAATATTTGATGCATATTAAAAGTCATAGTAAACGTAGACACTAGCCTCCATTTCAAGACTGATGCAATGAAATCGGGTAAACCTTAGCTGGAGAAGAATAGGAAATCTTACAACATAAATTGGATAGCAGACTCACTTATTATTCACATGTGATACAATTCTGCTCTCTTTCTCATTGTAAGTGGTACCTTGTTTTGTGTGTAATGGTATTTATAGCCATGGTGGTATCTGTGTAATAGATTGCAAGCGAACACAAGCAACAGCGAGTGAAGTCTAGTTGGTACAGAGTTCTATAATGATTTCTGTACTTCCTGCTTTCTTTAAGGTGTCTTAAATAGAGATTATTGTGGAGAACATGCCCCAATATTTTCAAGAGAGAGACTTTTACTTTGTCTTCCACAAAGTACAATATAGAGACAGTGCCAACAAAATCCAGGCCAAACAATTAGGTTTATTCTTGTTTCTTTATATATTGCCTCTTGAGGGAAATTCTGTGGAGACAAGAGCAATCATGCAGGCTTGCTGTGGTTCCTCCAGGCTCCTCCCTACTACAAATCATCCTGGGTTTTATAAAAGGAAACAGAAACCCTCCTTTTAAAGCTTTGCAGTGACTAGATTTCTGGTTAATTGTCAGCTGATTTTTCTGACACCGATCTGTAATGCCATCCGTCTATGAGGGAATTCTCTTTGAGGATGCCTTACTGAGCACAGATGAAGGAAAGTTTCCGTAGCAACAGGAATAACATGGAATGCTGAAAAGCTCTCTGGTGACTCTCCTTGTTCTTGTACAACACAAAAAGCTTTTTTTCAATTTGTTTTTATCTGTACAGTATAAAGACTCAGAAACACAACCTGACAATTCTTGCCTACTTTCAATTTTTTCAAGCAAATGAAGTTAAAAAATTAGTAATCCTTCAGGCATCATTCAAGTAATTCTCTTAGTATGTCCAATTCCTTTGTTAATTAATTTGCAAAATCTTATTAGCATATAGCAAATAAAGTATGATTTAGTCTGAGTTGTATCCAAGGAAACGTGTATAATTAATAAGTGAGATAATACTTTGCACCTCTATAGCACTCCTCTAGCCATACTTTACCCACCTGAAGGACTTTAAGGCCAGATTTTAAATGTGTTTAGACATCTACAGGTGCCTGAAGAGTTTTTGAAAGGTGACCTTAATAATCTATCAGTTATCTGTTAGCACCCTTGTGAGATAGAGCAAAATATTGTTTCCAGTGGAACAGATTAAGATTAGAAAACATATTTAAGCTTTGGAAGGGTTAAGAGAGACTTCAGCCTTATGACTAACCAAGGTTTCCTGCCAGGCAAGATTGGATAATTAATGCAATTTGGGGAAAAGAAGAGCATTTTATTCAAAGCATACACCGACACGGTCAGACATGATCTAGCTGTTGTCCTGCAGAAGTAGCTCACCTTGAAGCTGCAATCTGGTTCAGTCCCCTCCGTTACCCACAGTGACAAGTTCATCGATTAGGTCTCCCCCGTCACAGGAAGGAACAAGCACAGCACCAGAAGAGACCTTGTGGAGCAATAAATCTCCTGCTGGCAATAACTAGCAGCCACAACAGCTTAGTTCCTTTCATAAATGACTCCAGCTCCATCTTTAATGTATAGTAGTTAGAGGGTTTGGTTTCACTTTTCCAATTGGATATGACTGCCCTCTATAAATAATCCCCTCTTAGCCTTTGATTTGCTAAGACTAAGCATGCCAAAGGTTTTATTTTCTACAATAGCTCCTCCATCGTCCTAGTATTCCTTGTCCCCACTTATTTTATTTTGAATTCGTCTTTCCAGAACATGGGGTTAAAGTGTATTAGAACTTTAGTACAAAAAACCCTGGTTTTAGGTCCTCAAAAAAGTCACTTTTGCCTGAGTCTCAAGTGGAAGTTAGCTAATTTATAGGTCTACAGTAACAGACCTACTGGAAAGAAATGCTTGGTATTAGGTGCAATGAACTGTTCCCTTTAGGTAATTCCTTGAAAAAGGAGCTTTGATCTCAAAATCTTGTTGGCTAACTTTTTACCAATTTCTTGCTTTATGGTAGCATAGGCAACATAACAATATATTGAGGGAAAAGAGTAGATTATAAAGACAAAACCAGCAGAAGTTTAAATAATACTTGCAAAGCAGTGTTGCTGAGGGTTGGAATTCATTTATGTTACTCTGACAGTACTGTAACATCATTCATTTCGTCAACTGGGAAATGACAGTTAAAAATTTACTGTCAAAACTCAAAACATCTATTAGAATATCTAGGACCTGAACATAACTGGAAATCAGTGGGCATACTGGTCAATGAGAAAAATAAATAAGGAAAAAAACTAGGTTTTAGATGTGAAATCTTTACATCAGTTATTTTTATGTCAGTTTTCCTACCAAAATGTTTAAGACCACTTAAAACAAATGAATACCTCCCATTATATTTTCTTGTAGAGTATACATTTATTTATACTTTTCACTGTGCAATAATAAAACGACACAACAGGAACAACATTATGGACAGAAGCGATTTAATTGTAATGAAAGTTTAGTTACCATGAATGACTTGCAACCATATTATAAAGAGTACAATGCATTTGATATTTTTACATGTTTGCAGGGTGCAACATTCAAATATATTTGCCAGTAACTGACAGATTAAATTAGGGCTCAGAGAAGAGAAGCGCTATTGTATCTCATTGGTAGGTGATGAACATTGAGATATATAAACCGCTGCGATAGAACATGACGGTGTTTTAAATCGAATCTCTCATGACAAGATGACACTTTCCACCTGTTAAAAGAAAAGAGGATTGCACACCTGCGAAATCTCATGTAAAGAATAAAAGAGTGACAGCATCATGGCTAGGATCTCATCTTACAGACCTGTGTTTTTTGTTTAGACAGCCAGCGCGCGCGTTTGGCAGCGTTCTGTTGCGGCTGTCTGCTGGTGCCTCTGAGGTGTTGGCCATCTAAGGCAGGAGACCGAGATCCTGGGACAGCAGTTTTGAAGACTGATCGGTAAGGCCTGGGGAGATAACGGAGCACCGTTTCCCAGGAAGTGAGAAAAGTTAACGGGAACATGGCCTGCTCGCGGTATCTGAATTTTCTCTTGCTGGAATGCTACTTTTCAGAAATCTTTGGACTGCACACGTGCAGACTGACTATGCAGCGTTGTGTGTCGCAGTGATAGTGCAGCTGAGGCACGTGAATTAAATCAGTTATGCACTGTACCCTGATGTGCCGTTTACAGTGCATGTACCCAAATATTTCTTTCCAAGTAAGTGGAAAAATTGGAATTTCCCAAAAAAGTGGAAAAAGCTCTACTCAAACCAAAGGGCACGTGCCAGACCTGGTGCAGTTCTAGGGAATTTATGGATGAAATTCCTTGGACACAAATTCCCCTTTGACATGAGTTAATCACATGTTAACACTTGCTCAGCTTAGCTGGCTCTGCCGCTGATTTATAGTCATTTGCAGTACAAGCCATACGCAGCACTGCGTTTAGGGTAAGCAGGTTGTCAACCCCTTTTAATCTATTTATTGCATGTTTCACTAGCTTGTGAAAGTACCAATTAGTTTATGATTAGTTAATGGCAAAATTTGTTTCAGATGTACCGAGCCCCGTTAGGGTTATCGGAAACACCTGTGTAACCTCTTTTGAAAACCAGGCTCTTGGAGAGCTTTGCCCTTCTCCCTGCTGCAGGAGGGCATCTGCAGAGATGGCTCTGGGACACTTCCTCGTGAAAAATGTAGGCTTTCACCTTTTGGAGCTAAGATTATTTGCTGGCTGCTAGTGATGTACGTTGTGTGTCTGTGCAATTTAGACTGTATCTCATCTCAGCACTGGGCAATGCACACGGGAGCTTGCTGGAGCCTGAAGAGCGAGCTGGGGGGGAATGTGCTGGGGGCGACTAGACCCCCTCCCCGCAGGGCCTTTGCAGGCGGCAGGGAGTAGGTGTCACGCGAGGCGCTCGTGCCGCTTCCCGCGGAGGGGCTGGGGCTGAGAGGCGTTAACGAAGGGGGCTCGTGGTGGTGAGCGGCGTCGGGGCGTGCGCGGGGCTGGGCCCTGCCGGGGGGCTGCGGCTGTGGCTGCTGCCTTCCTGCCCCGAGCGGCTGCAACTGGGCCCGGCCCGCGCTGCGGCGGCTAGGGGCTACTCAGCTTAAACGTGTTAACGGTGGAGCTGGTCTCGCTAACGAGAGCGGGTCCTGTCCGTGCCTGGAGCCCGTGCGGAGGCTTGTACGCAAAAGTCTTCCCATCAGCTGTGACCGTGCTCCTCATCACTTTGGAGATTTAATTTACTGCGATACCTGCAAAGTTGTCGTCGCATGGGAATACGTGAGGGCGTGGAGCAGGCCAGGATTTTTCCTCTGGTGTGTAGCATATTTTATGATTCATTGTGCATGTGCGGTGCCAGTCAGTGTGGTATCAAAGCCCGTTTTTTTCCCTCTGTGCTCCTTGATGGCTCTGTGCACGTGCCGGACAGGAGGACAGACCCTGTCACAGTGCTGCCACTCGCATCTCTTTCGCTGTGCTGACCCTTTCTGTCTTCGTGTCACTGTGGTAAGTGTTATTTATTAATTAAACTGACAGTAGCAGTGAAAACAATATTTTTTCAGGTTGGAGTGAAATGTGCATCTTGGCTCATCATGCATATAAATAGATTCTCACCTATGGTGCTATCACATTTTGTTTAGTCCTTTCATATCCTGTAGCCAATTACAGTAGATTCATATATGGTATACATACTTGGTGTATTTCAGAGAACATTTAAATTATCTTTCCCCTGTGTAACAGAGGATTAGTTCTTCACAGAGAGGAGAATGGATGGGATACCGTATTGGAATAAAACATTCCCTTTGTATTTAGGCTTCCCTGAGGAAAATCAAGGAGACTTTTCTAAAGCTTGTCTGATGCTTGTCTGAGTCAGCAGGGAGCCTGAAACATTTGTTTCAATGAACATGAAATGCATTCAAACTACTGACAACCACAGCTCAGTAGCGATCACTGAAATTTGTAATTCCCATCCCTTGCCAAATTCTGGTGCTTTTTGTATTTTGGCCTAGAACAGAAGACAAATCTAGATTATTGTTGCAGAGTAGGAATTCTTAAAAAGCAACTCCCCTTGCCAAAAAGTGGAATTCACAAAATTGATATATTTGTACATTGTTACTAGAGCATTAAACTAGTTAGTATTGAACCTTTTTTTTTCCCTCTGAGCAGTCTCTGCATATGTGGGGTGCACTCTTGGTGCAGCTCTGATGACAAAAACCTGTGGTTGTGTCTTTAAGATTATTTCCTGTGCTGTAGTTCTCTGACACTGAATATTTTGCATGTTAAGCCATACGGGACATTGTGGCAGGATGGACACTTCATTTCCTTTCAGCTAAACCAGGAACTGCATGTGGGTTCTTGGATCCTTGGTTTGGATGATGTCCTTGGGTATGTGCATCATGCTCCTGTTGTGGATTTTAGCTTAATTTGTTTTTAAAGTGTAAATTATTGACTTTCCTATTTTAGAATGTCTTTAAGTACTTATTCATAGCAACTGTTTTAATACTGAAATTAAGTTTTGATTCATAGTATATCAGAAAAATATCAGAAATATCAAAAACTTGATTTTAAGAGGTGTCTCATTTTTCCTCTTCCTAGTCACTATAAACATACACCTGTTTCAAGGTGCTTTATTTGTAGAGCTTTCCTACTGAGTATGTTAAAGTGCAGCAGAATCAAAGCATAGCTGTTGAAGAAAGCTTTGGCAGCCATGTCCTTCTGTTACAAATACACTGCTAAGGTCTGCAAGTGGGTAGAGAGTTGGCTAGCTGTGTGATGTTTCGAGGAAGCAGCAGAGAGCTGCGTAACACAGTACAGAGCAGCACAAAGTACTCTGTGGTTCTGAGCTGCAGGAGCCTAAATTGCATAAATAGGATCCCAGTCCATCAAAAATGAAATGCAGAGCTCTGGATGATAGTTCTTGCTCTGTGAACAATCTCCGATTGTTCCCTTGATCTTGGACTTTTGGTGCTAGGAGAAGGGTCAGGACTCTCCTGGTAGACTGGAAATCTCGGAGCAGAACAGGGATGCGTTAAGACTGCTAGCTGTCTATTATAAGAGAATCTAAATCCTAGCTATGGAACTTCTTGCTGTTTTTCATCACTAGTTTTCAATGAAGTGGTGCTTTTAGAAATGATAGCCTCTCATTTCAGAGCCAAATTTTCTGCTGGTGTAAACTCATTTAGCTATAGTGAAGACCAGCTGGTCTTACTCATCTTCTTCCAGTTCTGGTGTTTATCATTGTTTCAAAGCATTTATCCTCTGAAAAGCAGGGAGAGCACTACCCTACTAGTTCTTCTGTCATTTTGAAGATTTCAGTAATATCCCTTTTTAACCTTCATTTCTCCAGTGAGTACAGTTGCGTTTTTTATCTCGAATTGAAAGAGTTTGTTGTGCTTAGTGGAGTTCAAGAAGGCTCACTTTTCTTCAAAGCTTACAAAGCTCTTTTCATTCTCAGTAGTATATTAATTATTGTTAACATCTCTCTCCAACATTCAACTTGCATGAGCTATTTTAAAACACTTGTAATGCTGTTAACTGGTTGTAAGGTTGTTTTCCAAGTGAAAACTGCATGGTTTTGAAGTGATTCAGGTTGTTGTGATGACGTGTGAAGAAACTTTCCCTTGTTTTATTGTCTTTGCTACTCAGATACATTTGAAGTGGACTGTGCACGTCATTCCATAAAATGCTGGTCTGAGCTGTTTGTTTTGTTGTACTGCAGTTCTATGGCATAATCTCATTTGCCAGGTGGAAGTGAAGACTGTCTTTTTGAAATCACAATTAATAGCGTCTTGGGAGTTTACTCCAACTAAACACTGCCCCAGTTTGTCATCCCTGCGCATCCAGTACATATCATTCAGCCTCATACAGCAGCTTTCAAGGTTAACAGTCTGCATGCCCAGAGATAGGTGGCCTACATATCTATAAATAAGAGATTACTTTCAGTGAGTGACAATAGATTCCTACACATATTACATACACTATCAGCAGTGACACTGAGGTTTTTGGAGTAAACTTACATAAATGACCCTATGTGAAAGAAAGATCAATAGTAATAAGAGATGGTTTACATGATGATTAAAAACTAAATTACATACAGAAAACCATGGCTGTGAAGGACTCTCTTCTAGGTCATGTTAGGATCTAAATTTGGTTTAAATTAGATCAAGGAAAGTGACCAACAGTTATAAAATCTCATCTTTGAAAAAAGGAATTTAGGATTTGCACTATTTCTCTATCAGACCTTTAAGCTATCTCTGTAATAAAAGGTGAAAAGGTGACTTATGCTATTTAAAAAGGAGGTTATTGCAAATTGAAGATAGAGCTATAATTGGATCTCCTGCTGATGCAAGTGAAGAAATAACAATTAGCAGAACACTTAAGAAAAAAGGCTAATCTGACAAAGTGCTAGGAAAATAGAAAGTTCTTTCCATTGACATGCGAACACAGATAATGACAATCAAGGCTCTCCTGCAGTTGTTTCCTGCAAGAGTTGCAGGACTAGACCACTGGGCTTGCATGACTTCCCTCTCACAAAGAGCCTTTGTTTGTCTAAGTATGCACTGTACACCTATGCTGTTTTCAGGAAACAGTTTTCCTATTCAGTAAGCTTATTCACTAATTGAGAATATTGTAATTTTGCATCTGATTGATCTGTGATTTTTTCTTTTTCTTTTTTTTTTTTCAGTGGGATATAGCGTTCTTGTATACAAAGTCATTGAGTACCTATGTACAACTGAGGTAACTACCAACATTGTGTTTCAGCATTTTTCTAAGTGGTTAGTAACTGTACCATTGTGCACACCCACGCTGATGGGCACAGAATTTGTAACCAGAGCAGCTGCAGAGATTATTCAAATGTCCTGAAATTCTCTACTGTCCTCAGGAGTGGGCTTTTAAGGGTTGAACAGCCTTAAGTGCCACTTGAGCTATGTTTACCCCCCAAAATAGAGGGGTGAATGTAACTATTACAGGTACCACACCACTAACATCAGCTGGTTGCTTTGAGTACTGTTTGAACTTTAGTGCTTGACCTAACTATGATCTCCTAGTAGCTTTTTGTTAATTAGCCAACAGGTCTGGTATCTGCTACAACAGCTATGGTGGTGTCAGTATTTGAGATGACAGAAGTATGTTTAGCAGCTGTGCTTTGTGTTGCAGGATAGACAGATTATCACAAAAACATCACAAGTCTTACTTGTGAGAAAATTTTGCAGTCTCCTCGGTGTATTTATTCTTAATGATTGGTCTTACATTATTGCACATTTTGCTAAGTTCTTTTTTTTCCTCAAGTCCTGACTTATCAATGATTTATAGAAGGGTGTTCTTTCCTGAAGTCTCATATGGACAGAAAAGGTCAGATATGATGGCAGCATTAAAATCCAAATTTTTATTTGATCTTTATATGCTTAACAAGTGTGTGATTTTTCCCCTTTCCCCTCTTCCCTCCCCCTGTTAAATACTGTTATAGAGTCAAGATGCAGTGTCTTTTTTTTAAAAATTCTCTGTTTCTGCTTCAAAATCATTTTTTATGCTCCAGCTATGACACTTGTCACTCTTGTGGCTAACAAATCTGTTGTTGTTTGGCGCAAGGGGGGAATTTGCAGCACTTCTAGCTTTCACTCTGATTTAGAATAAAATGGCTTTTGAATTACGACCTTTCCTGTAGAATGGACCTGCTTGAAACTTTAATATTGAATTAGTGCTTGTAAGACTAGTAAGTGTAAGGGCCATTTGGCAAACCTGCGAGGCGTTTCTGTCTCTTGTCAAGAGTATAAAATTGCTTGAATTTGACAGACAGTATGACAGCTACGTCCATCAGCGTGCGAAGAAGGATGAGGTCATCTTCCCCTCCTGTCAGGAAGCAATACCCTTATGAACCTGGTGCGTTCTGTATCCGATTAGTTTAGTAGCTCCTGTGTCTCGTGTACCCACACTGCTGGGGGAGGTGAGTGAAGCAGAAGCTCTGGGAGGCCGAAGTGGGAGCTTGGCATTACCTTCCTCTGGACCAGGTCATCTAGCAATGCTCAGCCAAGTTTTTTTGTGACTTACTTGCAGCTGGATAGATAAGCCCAGAATTTGTAGAAAATACTTGTAACGTGGGGGTGGGAGGAAAAACATCTCCCTTGCACTCCTCAATACCAATTTATATTGTAGTTAGTTTTATTCTGATGTATTGGGGTAGCTGCAGTCTGTCAGGATATTACAGGAATCTGGGCATTTTTCCAGTTCTGCATGTGCCAGATACTTTTTTTAATTGTGAAACCAAGTGCTGACCCTAAAACCACTACATCTTATGTAGTGCTTTAGTTGAATTTTCTGGCTTCAAGCTGATTAATTGTTGATTGGAAAGTTTGATTTTAAAGAGAAAAGTCGCATTTAGAAAGACATAATGTAGTGAATGGAAACTGTTAAGTATTCAGGGACCTCTTTAGCTGTGGTCTTGGCTAGTTTGGGCTGAATATTGTAATGGAAGCATCTTTAAATCTGTTAGTTTTGCTAGTATGAGTATATTGCCTACCTGCTGAAAGTTGTTTACTTTTTTTAAAATCCCTGAATGGTTTCTAGGATTTTACTAGTCTTGTTTCATGTATTTTTTAGCAGGCTGGCTTTATGTTTCAATCAGTTGAAAAAGAATTTCCTAACTGGAACTTGACCGCAGGTCAATACCATAGTTTATTGATGGATCTCCTTTTAAACCAGTGCTGTCATATTCATTATATTTCATTTTTTATTAAAATAAGGTAATCAATGGCTGTCATATCATCTTGAACTGTGAACTGAAAAGCTTGGATTTGTTGGGAAGCCCTTTTCATATGGTGATTTTTCTAAATAAATGTTTCCCCTTAGTTGAATTGTTATTCTCCCCCCCCATCCTTCACTGTTTTATCGTTATTTTTGCTTCAAGAAAGAAGCAAAAGTAAAATCTGAATGTTTTTAACTGTTTTAAATTTGCCAAAAACACCTGATTTCATTTTATTATTTTTGTGTATATACATTATATAATAAATAAAACCAGAATGTAACAACATTCTCCACCCATTTTACTTGTTTCTTTTCAGTGCATTTTCAGTGATACTAGTGCAATTTTATAATCTATTTTATATTCTGTCTATTTCCTAAGGGAAAACTGATGAATCCTCTTCTAATTTTTTTCTAAATGGCAAATAATACACTTCAGTGATACATATACATTAGCATGTACATTAAACGACCCCAAAGCTTGATGACAATGTTTGAATCAAGTTCCATCTTTGACTTTAATATTATTTGGGAATTCAAACGTGCTAACAGAAGGATCACCAGCACAGATTGAAAAATCAGTCCTATATTGACAAAATGCATTTTACATGCTATAGATGTAAAAAAATAATAATAATAAAAATAATAAAAAATTTTTTTTAATCTGTAAAAGTGAAGTTGTATTTTCTTTCTTAAGTCTTGAATATTATAGTGCACCAATCAAGTTTTATCTGAGCTCTGTGATGAAATACAATTTTGGAGGAAGACATAGTGAGATTCTTATAGCCATCCTTTTCTTCACTTTTAAGGTATTTTAATGTGCTTTGTGCGTTCAGCTTATGAAGTCAGCTTAAGATGTTTAAGTATCTCTTTTTGAGTAGTAATTAATAAAGTTATAACATTGTATATTCAGACCATAAAAAAGAAAAAAAAAGTGCAGTTAGGGGATGAGGTCAGAGTTAATTTTATTTATTTTTATTTTGACATTTATTTGTTGTGACTAAAGTTTACAGTACTACTAGTTCATTCATTCTTTAAAACTTGAAGGTACTTAATATTGTGTGTTTGACCATTAAGTGAACTAGATATCTAGCTGATGTGATGAGAATCTTCCTGGATAAATGTATGTATTTGCTGCGTTTCTATGTTTCACATATTCTATATAGATCCTAGATATTGAAGAGCCTGATATTTACTGTGTATGTTATTCATTAAATACTTACTTTTTCACAAAGCCCTGTATTTAGCATAGAACTAAACAAAAATTTCCAGGCCAGCCTGCTGGAATTTGAACTTGGAGCAGAGATGCTATTTCTTATGTACAAGTGATGAATTGTTTGCTGTTTTGGGGGGATGGGCATGAGATGTCAGATCCAAATTCACATTTTTGTTGAAACAGATTAATGTGCAATGATTATGGTGTCCAGTCTTAAATGAAATTTGATTTATTTATGCTTTTCTCAAATTTCATTGTATTATGGAAAAAGATCTTTAGAGGGCATGACTAATGAGACCACTGCATGGGTAGGGTGATTAATATTCTCTGGAGTTGAGCTAAGCTCTCTGCAGGCTTAGAGACAGTGAGTCTTCTGATAATCACTCCACCTTCTTTTGTCTCTCCCCTGTAACTGAGGAGCCTTATCAAAAGGAGTTACTTAGCAGGAGGAGTTATGATTAGGAAACAAAACTGTGTGCGTACTGTGTGATGGTATGACTTCACAGAACTGGATAACTTAAAATTCTGCCTGCCTGCTTTCTTTGGTAAATTGAAAATGCTGTGGTAGACATTACAGAAGCACTGCATTGAGATGGTTTATTTCTGTAATGCTCATAGCTGGTGCCCCAAGACAGACCGGGGCATGTTAATGCCAAGCGTTGCTGAGGCTGAGCTGCCTCTGTCCTTAGGGGTTTACTGCAGAAATGAAGAAGACTTGGGGTGAGGGGCCAGGAAATATTGTTTCCATTTAAAAGGTAGGCTATCATCTTGCCTAAGGACATGCTTAAGGGTTTGTGAGAGACAAAAACTAAATTTAAATCTCCAGGGTCCTCATCCAGTGCTTTAATCTTGAACTCATTCTTCTATTTTCTAGGAAGTAAGTTCTTGACTGACACACGCGCGCACACACGTTTGTGGGTGAGGTGGTTGTGTCCCCCCCGGTGCTGTCTTCCGTATTCACTGCTGAATTAACTGAGAAATATTTGTGGCAGGAAATATCCGTATTTTAGAAGAGAAAGGGATGTTGAAAACTTTACCACTTATTTCCAAGTTCTGTACATGGTACTTCTTGGCAATCCACTTGTATCCCCTAGAATTGTTGGATTTTATCCTTTAAGACTGCAACCTTTTACAGGCTTCTATTTTTCTTTTTTCGTGATGTGCATGCCAGTGTTGGCATAAGGGAGACAGGAAAAACATAGGAAGAATGCGATAATTCAGAAATGTATGCAAAGTCCGAGGTAGAGTGTGCAAGAAAATATCTTAAGGTTTTGTCTGGGTCATGCTATCAAAATCTACGGGCTGTTCTACTGCTCTAACTGTTCTAAGATGCTGTGATGTGTGTAATATTATTGGAATATGTATTTCAGAGAAAACATTTAGTAGCTTGAAGAGAAGGAAGTTTTTGCTTGTATTTATGCCCAAATGATGGGGAAAATGAACTGCAATTAAGTGTGTTTATAATCTGTATATAAGCTAGACTCTTAGCTGGTTATCTTGATTGAATTCCATTGACTTAAATAGTGTAGTGCTGATTTATGCTAGGGGTCAATTTGACCATTTATGTCCTTAACATAGTACTTGTCTTCACGCATGCTTGTTCGTGTGCAATAAAAATGTTGCTCCTAATTTCAAACTGAAAGTTACTGAAAGTATTTAGGAGGTACTGAGTGAAAAAACAAATTAGGCCTAGTAAGATGACAGTGTGCTGGATGGTGTGGAGTATTTGTGACAGCAGGTTTGCAGATGCTTAATGATATAAAAAAGACTGTAGCAACTGTAGTGAAAGAAAGTAACATCTTCCCTACCACTGAGCGAACTGGTCACTCTGGGAGGTAAGGCCCTGATCTAACAAACGCTTGAACGCATAACTAGGTCCCATTATCTTCAGTGGAACTTTGCATTTGTGCAGTGCTGATAATGTTCTAGAAGGGGGTTTAGGTGAGACAGACTTGTCCAAAGCAAAACACTAGTGATTGTTTTCCCTCTTGCCTTTGTTTGCTGTCTTAATCTAATAGTCTTGTATTATTATTTTTCCTCCCCCAAACGATGTTGTATAAAGCTTCTGTGCTTGCCTTTCCCACCATGCCTTGTAATCTCAGGAACAGCTTCTTTATCTTTTTGGGTGTTCCATCATCATTTTAAAATGCAGTTACTAGCTCAGAACATAAATTCTGAGCAAGTTATACCAGCTATTTAACCTTATCATAATTTTCTTAGAGTTGCCCTATAATCTTAAATTACCTGTAGTGAACATTTTAATTTCCTTTTTAAAAATGACTTGCCCTTGTTGCTTAGAAATGATCTGTACAGTCAAGGCTTTCCATTATACTGTGACCCTTAATGGGTAAATTCCACTTGCTTAGACTTGTACATTTTGATGCTGTGCCAAGATATATCATTTATATTTGTCAACAACGAAACAGGAGGTAGCATTTGATTTGTTAGCACAGTTAAAGATTTATAAGGACCATAGTTTGTTTTATTGCTTATCTTTCTATCTTTTTTTCAAGATGTGGTGATTTGTACTAGAGATGATCAGTCTGTGGTCTGAAATATCTGCCTTGTTTTGGTACTCGAGGCAAGTTCAGTATGCTTTCATTGCTGAAAAGCAAAGAGAGGGAGTATGTGAGTGCATCACTGTTGTGCTGTGAATATTACAGGCTTGACAGCAGTCTCCAAAAACATTGTGATCCTCAGTGATGGGCTGAAGAGGTAGAGTACTTGTATCACTTATCTCCTGTGTCTCCAGCCACGTTAACGCTCTGCAAACACTAGGATTGCTCACCGAGGGAGTTACTAACCCTTGCTGCTGAAGAAGGCAAACACTGTATTACAGTCAGCTGAAGTAAAAACTTCCTTTCAGTCATGTCAGCCTGAAACCTGGCTAGTAGCATTTAGGTTACCTTTGTAAACTTCGTGAAATATCTCATTGATATAAAATTCTTGTGGCTGATACAAAATGTGTGGCTTGTCATATCTTCTACTGTTCTGGCAGCTCTTCTTTGGCTTGTTTTATTCTTCCTTTCATGGTTGCTGTTGAAGCTTTTAAACATTCTTATGAGTTGAAGAAGCAGTGGTCAGAAGCACGCTGGGAAACTATATGGAGGAGATATCAGTAAGCTATATCTACATGATAATGCTGCTTTATGTGTCTCTGAAATGTTTGCTGTGGGGAACTGAAGTTAAACTGTAGAATTAAAAGCAGAATGGAAAATGTGAGTCTTATAGATTGGGTTAAATTAGTATCAATACATAAATGCTACTTGACATGTGTGGTTTAGCATGTACAAGATTATGGCTATAGATTTAGCACAGAAATATTTAAAATAGAGTATGTCTGGAAGAGAAGGATTGTTGAAAACAGTTTTGCTGAAAATCAGAATTTTTTTTTGCATCAGAAAGAGGCGGCTTTTTTCTGGAGTCCAGTTTTTATATGGCATAGAGTATCTGTCCAGCTTAATTTAATTGAATAATTCCTAAACTCTCCTTGAAGTGAGTGGAGATCAAAATCTGCACTTTGAGAAGTGCAAGGAAACCGGGTAGAAGTGGGTTATTGGAAGAGGTGCTGCTGCTGCTCTATGCAGCTTGTCTTTCTAAAAATTGCCAGCCTAAAGTCTTGTCTGTTCTGCAAACATCAAGGTAGAAAAATCACTTTTTCCAGTTCCTTGAGAACTTTTTTGAAGGGAGAATACATTTTCCCTCTTCAGTGTTAATGAAGCTTGATTTTAGGTTTTACTGCTTTTGTGACAGTTGAGGGGGTACCAGAAAAGAAAAGGCACCACTGTTTAAAAGCCAGGTTTTGGAAGACAACCCTTCAGGAAACCACACCCTTCCATGCCAGGTTCTCAAGTGACTGGGGCCTCTGTAAGAGCAGAGGATAAAAGAGGAGAACTTTAAAGTGATAATTTTATTTGGAGGATCTAGAGAGCTTTGCATCACAACTTAACTGGATTTGGGGAGCTGTGGATCTATTAACCCATCCCTTGGAAAATTTTCCACTTTTCTTTTAACTGAAATGCATATATGAAGTAGAAATCGGGGAAAAGGCAAATATATTTTTCTCACAATAACGACTTAGCCTGAGTGTACTTTTAAAATTTGTTTGCATTCATATAAGTAGTCCCAGTGAAAATTGTTGAAACTATTCATGTGGCTTATTGTTCCTGCCTTGTGCTTGGACAGTATAGTCCTGGGGATGCAATTACTGCTGCAAATATACTAAAATAGAAAATAAGTCTTCCAAAACAATAGTTTGAAAGTATTTGTTAGCAAACACCGTGCATCATTCCATCTCTGTCCTGCTCTAATTGATTTAGAAGTGTTAGGCATTTAGTGAGTATGAGTTTTTATCATTTATTGAAATCAATCTCTTTCTGCAAGCTTGCTTTCTTCTCTTTTAAAGTCAGCTAAATTCTGTTTCCAAACACTAAATGGCTCCAGGCTGAACTAGCACTGGGTTGATTACATAACACAGTAACAGCTCAAAAACATTGCTGTTATAGATTGACCTCATCTGACCTGGAAATGCCAATCCATTAGAGAAAATAGTGCTTGCTTCTGACAACAAATAAATGTAACCCCTGCGCTAGTGCAGAGCAGACTAGAAAAACAACGAAGCATTTTCCCATGATAATTGTTTCACAGGCTGGAGCAAAAATATTTTAAATGTCCTCTAATGAACAGTTGTAATTAATATGCATATGGTTATGTTTTAGTGATAACTATATCTCATAAAAATCCCTCTTCGTGATATTCCTGTACAGCCTGTAGAGTAATTCGTGTCATTCAGTGTAGTTCGTTTGCTATATTACATAAAAATGACTATGGAACATCATCTTTTCCACTGTGTATTTTACAGGAAACCTGTAGATTTCATAAAACCTGTCAGATCTTGGGAAATTGCCATGTTAACTACAATTTATGGTTACACAAATAACTGTTACAGCTGACAAACCAGGGATCTAAAACATACAGGTAAAATTAAAGCAAACGAACAAAAGCTGTGCCGTCTTGTGGTGATATGATTGTGGTGTCTAAGACAGTGTCTGAATTTTCAGACTGCTCTGAGCCATATACTACAATCGGCTTAGGACTTGGAGAAATCATATCAATTTTTTCTAGTGTTTTGGGTACAGTTACAGCAAAGGCACACATTTCTTATCAGCAGTGTGCAGCAGGTGACTGTGCCACCATGCTACAGTGTATACATTTTCAGTACAGTTTTAACAGTTCTATGGTCAATGACTGGTCTCTTCATTAATATTGGTAAGCACTTTTTAAAATGGTCTAATTAGAGAAGTGGAAATAAGAGAAAGGTCCCTACATTATTTTGAATTGCTGCTATTATGCAGAGCAAGAACTGTATTCCAAGGACACATTCTTAACTTTTAAGAGTTAAGGATAAATCACCCTTTTTTTAATAAAAAGAAACAACTTAGTATAGGATATTCTGCAGAATATCAATGAATAAATTTTCCTGCACCTGCATTTTTGGTTAATACACTGCCTTTGTACCTTTTTCAAGTGTGTGGATCCCTTGTTTGCATCAGCGTGCTCCCCAGCATATATCACCGCATTTCATTTTCATCTGAAACTGTAAAACACTCTCTGCAGGTATCATGGGATAGTTTCCCTCCCATCCCTGAGTAATCTAGTTCAACTTCAGTGCTGCTCTTATGTTCTTTAGGATGGCTCTGTATTCTGATGCTGTTGTGTTTATATTGTGCAACCTTTTCATTTCTCTTTCATGCTGGTTTATCAGGTAGTGATTTGTCTCTTATACCTCAATATGTTTATCCAGTTTCTTTATACTGGTTTTGTTTCATCTTATCAAGTCATCGGATATTTTCTGTACTTATTTACAAAAGACCTCTATGCCTCCAGGTTGCCCATTACTAGGGAAAAGGTGTGTGTCAGGGGGAGCCCCATATTTGTCAAGTGTGGAGTTGTATCCACGTAAGAAAAAGTTATTAAAAACCTCTGACATCCTGAACTTTGCTTTGAAGAGTGCTATAACAGCAATAACTACTGAATCTATTTTATGAGGAGTACCCTCACCATCTCCTTTACATAGGATGTGCATTGTATAGCCTGTGTTACCTATTCAGAAAGTAACCCTGCATGCCTGTGAGCTTCCATCAAGTTAAATTTCTCATTTTGTTTTTATGGTATGGCAGATATTATTATGAAAGTATTTGTGTTTCTGGTTAATGTTTGGTTTTGTGGGTTGGAGAGGGGGAAAAAAGATCTTCATATATCTTGGAAATCTTTGTCAAAGGATGTTGTGTGTTGAAAAGGTTTACGCGGTTGCAGGAGGAGACTGGATGAGTATTAGGAAGAGGGATCTGTAGGTGTTACTAGATGTACAAACTACATCTGGGTTAAGAAATTCTTGGAAACGTATGGAAGGTGGTAGAGCATTTTGGGGAAATGTACATGCTTGCTCTCTTCTTTCCTGTACATATGATTACAACTGTTGTAGGAGGCAGAATAGATAAAACCTTGGTCTGCTTCAGTGCAGTTGGTGTGGTAGTGAGAAAACTACTTAAGATGTAGTAGGAGGTATTGTAGATGTCACTGACTAATTCCACATGCATAAGCCAAGGCCACTTTTTTCTTTATTTGATGTTGATGTTTATTTACCCCAAATAGACTTAATTCCTTTATTGCACTTACAAATCTGCTTGGCATTTTTCATTCTGGAATTTTATTTTCTCCTTATGACATGGACAGCTAGCTACTCAGGTTGTGAAGGAAAAAAAAATTTTTCTTCCATCTGCTGATTCCAGAGGTTCTGTCTCTTAATATTAAAATCTGCAAATGTATTTCAATGATGATTTTTAAACCAAATTTGCAGTTGTATGCTACTTATGTTGCATTTAAAGATTCCAAACTCCTTGAATGGTTGGGTACTTGTATTTTTATGGATTTGTAACCCTTTTTTAACTTGTTGTCTATATATTTTGGCTTACAAGGACAGCCTAACACACAAAGGTACTTTTACAGTAGAAATGACCACTAGAGACAGCGATGAAGTATTTATGATATACTGTTGGCAAACACCACAGAGCAGATGCAGATGTAATTGTGAGGCTTGAATTGTACCTGTAATTCATTACAAGATGCACTTCTCTGTTATTTATTTGGAAATATTAAGCGCTTGTCTGTGTATGGAGCCTATTTTCTAAAACCATCTGTCTGATCAGGACTTCAGCTTGAAGGAAAAACCCTGCACTGGAATGCATTAGGATTTCTCGGACCTGATGTGAGGACCTGGTGCTGTCCTCAGTCCAGAAAGGGATACAAGCTGAATACACCTAGCAGAGGCAATACAATTAGCTGGGAAATAAAGGAGCAAAGAAGGGCAGGAGTTTGAACAAGACGCTCAACTTAAGTCAGAAATATAAAAGGGGAAATTAGATCTTTGTCCAGTGATTCCTGTGACAGCCCTTATAGATTTGTGCAGGATAATAGTGTCACAGAACTGATAATGTTGACTTTTGTAGTACTTGCTCCTTGGTGTTGCTAGGTGAGTTTAATTGTGTCTAAATTAAGCAACACCTATATGAGCTTCCCAAGTTAGGAGTCCCTGTGCTCTCTAGAGGTAGTGGAAGGAAACAGACTGCTCAGTAGCTCTTCTAGGTTGAATTGCCTCTTGGAGATGACTGTTTCTCTACGTTGGCTCTACAGGGAGCCCAGGGTGATAGGCTTCTAACTTGGGCTCCAGACATTTCAGAAATTATGAATGTGAGTCTGTAAGTTGTGGCAAGACTGCAGGGCAAAAATAGATGTGAAATGCAGTTAGAGCGCAGGATGTGCTGGCCACAGGAGAAAGTGCTAAGTTCAGCCTCTCTATTTCTCATACTGGATTTACCAGATGAAAAATAAGCATCTCTTATTTTACAGCAAATATTTCAACCTAATGACATCGGTCCCCATCTGAGACTGCCCTGGGGCATAAAAATAACATAACGGAAATATTTGGCCAGTGTCTTTCATACTGAAATAAACAGTATCTAAAACAAGTATTTCTGTATCATTTCTATAGACAGACTCAGCCTGACAAGTATTGTTATTAGAGTATTAGAATAGCAGTAAGGCAGTCTGCTATCACTGTCTCCTTGTTCTGGGCAGATAAACAAAGCGTAAGGGCTGCTCCTCTCTGCTCCCAGGAGAGATTACAGTCCGAACAGACGGGCCTTGTTCGCTCTGGCATAGACCTTCCTGCCATGGGGTGGTCAGAAATGCCTGATTGACCTACCAGTGTGGTTCTGGGTAGTTCAAGCATTTGCTTTTGTCTGCTGAATCTGAAACAGTTGCTATGTCTTTAGAAACAACAATAGGAAAAAAGATTTTTTTAAAAAAATTTCTTACGACTTTTGTCTTTCACTGCAGACATTTATAGACTTGCTTAGGAAGGCTGACCAGCATTGGAAAATATATTTGATATTTGTACAGTGAAGGGGACATGTTTTACCTTTTTAAAATGTTTTCTGTGAACAGCTTAAAAAATTGAAATCATTTTTGCAATTTAGAGGAAAAGTGAACTATTTATTTAAGCACTTAATCCGTTGTGCATCAAGGCACTTTGATTCAGACAAGAAACAGACCTAAAAGACGACAAATGTGGTGAGAATAATATGTGAGGAAAAACTTGATCTCATTTACTTTTATTTGTGAGGTGGAGGGAAAAAGTAGTTGAAATCTTCTAGGTTAATGGAATTCTGAATGTTATCTTATGTGAACTTGGTATCTTGAAGAACAGATTAGCAGTTGGCTGGATCAGTTTGCTGGCACGGTGGCAGAATTCTTGAACTTTGGATATCTTTGGTTACGTACCAGAGGAGACGGATTCCAACTGCAGACTGTGAGGAAGTCGACTGCCCTGAGTGGCTGTGCTTTCACCACTCCAAGCCAACTTCATTAGCAAAAATTCATAATAAATTGTTTTAAAAGTGGTATCTATCATCAGCTTCAGTAAACATTCAGTTTGGATCAGCAGAGAGAAATTCTTTTGTCAGTGCTCTTGCAGATCTCTCTGCTTCTGCTCCCCAGAGCTTATTCTGAAGCCATGCAATTCCTAGCATTTTTGCTGAAGAGTTTTCACTAGAGGCTTTATCTGCTTTGTCATTCCTCAAGGAAAAAGAATGCCTCTCCGTATGTCTTAAGCAGAGGGTAACCTAGGCTGATGTGTAGGAACGAGATAATGTATTCCAAGAAATGCTCAATCCATGGCAAGAGAAGAAGTTTTTTTTTGTTTTTTTTTTTTTTGGGGGGGGGGGGGGGAAATCTTTGGTGCAGAGATAAACTCCAGTGAAGGATGCAGCCCCTGCACATCCCGTGGAGGTGGGCACCAGCAGTGGTGACTGTGTATACATCAAGGGGGTATAAATGTTGAGGAGCACGGAGCTGAACAATTTAAAGGAGGAAGTTGTGGATAGTTCAGATGTCAGAAAACTGAATGCAGTTTTCATATCTGCTTATAAGACAGTTCAAAACATTCAGGAAGCAGTAGATAGGGGACATGGAGGAAGAAATAAATGGAATTAAGCACAAAGAAAATACAGGACTTGAGAAATCTAGATCAAATAAATATTATCTGTTTGAATATTCATGTGCAAAACCCAAGCATCTCTGTGAATGTTAATGTATTGGCCTGTTTTGCCCATAGTAAAAAATACTTTTGTGGGTCTGTAGTGAAATTCTCTGGTGTAACAGACTATTACAAATACAGAAGTGATCTGCATATAACTGATCAGCCGGAAGACTGTATCAAAAACAACTTTGCATTGCAACAGCCGATTGACCTACTGCTGCTGTACCTCCAACCTGGTAGTCATGATTAGCCCTTTTGATAAGAATGCCATGTTACAACCCAGGGCTGTTTGGCACTGGAGGAGCAGATGAGTATACATCAGTTCGTGATGTCCGAGTATGTTACAGAACATGTTATAGTCATAAACCCTGCAATTTATCCCACAAACCACAGCTGATGCTCTGTTTCTGCCCCCCCTCCCCCCCCGAGTCAGCAGCATATCAGCATAGAAAGTCAAGTGGAACTGTTACCTCTATACGATTAAAAGGGGTTAGACTAAAGGTAGTGGTCTTCTGAGTGACTCAAAAACGAGGATACCAGATTTTGTTTTCTCCTCTTCCCGTTTTACACTAACGAACAGTGTTCTTCATTCTTTTGCTTCCTTTGATTGTTTTCAGGCTTATCCACACTTGCATCCCACTTCATGCATTGGCAAAAGACTGCTCACCTACTTTAAATGTTCTGGAGTTCTTGGAGAATTAAAATTACTTGAATATTTTAGGTAATTCATTTGCAAGAGTGAACACCAATGGTCGGATTCAGTCTGGCTAAAAGATGTCCTGGCAGTAGGCTCTGACAGCCCTCCTTGCCTTTCCTGCACCACAGACGTCCTTGCGTGTGTACCTGCTGGCAGTCGCGCTTCAGGCGCAGCCTGGTGACAACGCCGGACTCTTACCAGCACTCTTAGCTCTTTCCATTTCCCAGTTCTGGCTCTCATCTTGCACCTCTGTGAGCCAGTTGACTTCTGAAACATTTCCTCCTGTCCCCTGAGACAGTTTTCTTCGGAATAGTTCTTCGCTGGGTTAATCAATGCGGTTTGGTCTGTAAAGAGATCTGTGAGTGAGACAACTGACACAGGGCAAAGGGCTCAACTGAGATGTAGGGAAGGTGTGATGGCATGAAAGATGGAGTCAGGCCTTGCTTTCTGGTGGTTGTGGAGTGTTAGAGCCATCTAGCTGACTCATTGATCCTTGCGCATATCAGCAGTCTATTAATTTTGCATTTAGTTGAAGAAATCCATGACCAAAACACCACCAATTACTTTGCAATAGTAAGTGCTGTTTGGGTATTTGCAGATTAATAGCGGCATTAACCATGACTTGTTGCATGCCTGTGATTCCTCATTTTTTAGGTCATTTTAATCTAGTCAGTATAAGCAGACAGCCCATGTGACAAATGTAGTGTGGGCTTTAAAAAAAAAAAAAAAGTGTTTAACTACATTTGGCAGGTCAAACAACCAAGGAATGTGCATAGTGTGAAGATCCTGCAAAAACTATAGGTTCTTGGATGTTAGGCAGGGAAGTAATGCACTGCTTTGGATTTGATTCTATAATCTGTCAACCAGGAGATTCGTCACTACTTTTACCTGGTTTGGGCAGTTATAACTGTGGGAACATCACTTGCAAAAGGCAAGAGAGACACTCCTAGCTTCACTACAGTGTTAGCTTCTTTGGGCATCTGTGTGTTTGTTCCACTTTACTTCTGTTTTTTATTTGGTATTTTTACTGAAAGGATGAACAAGTTACTCTTGCAGTTTCAAACCACTTGCTCCATTTTCTCTGACCCTCTTTCTCCCTGAAAAACTACTTAATCCTTCTGGATTTTGCAAAAATTAGATGTTAGGAAATGAAAGCTGTCTACAGGCTAAGCCAGATGTCTTTCTCAAATCAGTGGGAGTGACACTGTGAAATATGTATTGAATGTGGCAAGATCTTGACTTCCTAAGAACAGTTAGTGAGAAAAATGCATCTTTTCCCATGAGTTTCACTATTATTAAGAGTTCTTCACATGCTTCTATAGAGTAGTACTAACAAGCTAGTTGTGTTTTTATTCTGTCCCATCTCTGATTACATTCAGCCCTCAGGCAAATCTTTATACCCAGTAAATCTTCTGTCATACTATAGAGGTCTTTGTAGTAATAGATTGTAATGAAGAATAAGTTGATGGGTTCATGAGTGATTTATTATAAATTGCTAAGCAGTATTTTAACTTTTTTTTCCCCTAACAGTGCTGTCTGTATAATGAGAAGGCTTATGAGAGTATGGTCTCAGAGCAGCCTTGGGGGAAACAAGGAGAATAAAAGAAGTCAAGAAGCCAACAGAGTGCATTCTCTGCTCTTGAATACCTTTTCAGGTGGTTTGCTGGTCTTGCTCAGAGATGTTGGCATTTTCTGCTTTGAATTCTGGAGAAATGTATTAGAGTAGCATTCTGGCATAGGGTGATATTGACCTGCATAGGAACTGTATGCAAGAGGAAGAATACAAATCAAGATGAAAGCTCTTAAGTCTGTTCTCTGCTTCTCATACTGATTATCATGGCCCTGAGGCATAGTTAGAGAAGAAGGATGTACTCAGGAGGGTGACTTCAGAATTTCCACAAATCATTACTGATTATGTGTATGTATTTTTAAGTGTTTATAGATAGATGATTGCTTTTGAGAGAGCTGATACACTAATGATGTACCTTTTGGAAATACATAAAGAAAAACAAGTCTTGACTTGCACATGAATTTTGTTTCCCTTTTATTGCAATCCACGTAGCCCTTTTTATGAAACAGTAATTATAATCACTTTCAAACTTTTCTGTATGGATGTGTGTGCGTGTATATATATATTCTTGGCAGATATGGCCCTTAATTTTTCCAATCTTTATTATGAAACGCATTACAGTCTCTAAAGCTGATTCTGAGAGCATATCTATAATCAATTAGCTGATTCTCCAGAGCAGCTTTAATATGTCATTTTAATTAATGGCATGTTTGAAAGCATAGCAAACTGCTACAGAACTCTTGTAGCATTTACTGTGTACTTTGCACTGCTATTTTGCAGACAGTGTGCCTTTTGCTAGTCGCTGTAGCACTTTATGTACTATTGTTTCACTATTCTGATTGTACTTGTAGGATCAAAAATAAAAATAAAAATAAAAAGATATTTTGGGGAGAAATCAAATGTACTGTGGTAAGCTTCCAAGTAAATAATATGAGAGCTGCTTATGTTATTGTACCAAACCGAGCAGAGCAACGTTTCAGGGCTACCAGAGTCTTCTCTGTAGCTGTCTGTGCTCAAATAAGAACATAGTGCAAATCTGAAAACAAAAGACAGACATAGTGGGAAAATAATATTCATTAAGAGAAGAAAATAAAAGCAATATTGTCATATAATTATCCCAGATGTGTTTACTTCAGGATCAAGCATCAGTGTTCTCACTGTTGATGATATCCCTTTGATAATCATAATTCTTCAGCTGTGATTTGACAAATTTACATTTGTTGGTTAGCACTTCAGTGGATCTCATTTGGCAGAATTCCATTATACTGAACCTACTATACAGCTGTTGAAACACTTCACTAGACTTTCAGTAATTTACACCAGAAAAATCTCTAGTTCTTGTATTCGAAAAAAGTGAGGTTTTACTTCTGTTCTCTTTTCCTGTGGGAAAGATTTGTGCCATACCCACAGTTTTGGGTTAAGTTTGTGTAGTCTGTAGTTACAGAACTGTTACAATGCTATAATGCTTTTTTAAGTGAATGATTAAACAGAAATGATTGTGTAGTGTAGGTAAACACCTAAGATTAGAATTATCCTGTTTGTCATTCCCATTATATAACTTATTTCCATGTAGTGAAGATTTCCACTTGTTGGAAGTTCATCTCACATTCTCTGGGATACCTTTTACTGTTTTGTCTCTGTTTCTGACTATATAGAAAATACTTCTTTACAAACACTGAAACTGTTCTAACAGTTTACTTGGAGACCTCTTGGGGGGGAAAAAGATGAAAATAAGACACATTTACGTATAGCTTGTCACACAAGACATTCAGTGGTTTTAATGGGCAGTGATCTTAAGTTTTCTCCATAAAAGTCTGTTTTCTGAATCTGTTCTGGTTGTTGAAGAATGGTATCCAACAGTCTCAGTAGCAAATTTCAATGGAAAATCTGTTGTGAAAATTCAGAATGAGATTAGAAAACTAAGTATTTGGCTATTTAAGATGCATATTTGCATTAGTAATCTGGCACATTAATTGCAGCTGTATGTGGATGTTTGCTCAGTAGACTTTTGTTTTTCCCCCTTCTTCCACAGTGTAACTTAATACTTTTTTTCCTGTTCTTTATAGGAACATAAAACTCAAAAATATCTTAGACTGGAAAAATGAATGCAAGAACTGAATGAAACTGTACTGAGTCTTTGACTTGGGATTCATTTTATGTTTTCTTTTTCTGATATTGGAGTAAAAGTAGCCGCTTTAACTGTAGTGGTGCATTTGTCCATTGCAAACTCTTTATTTTACAGGTCCTTATAAAATGGTCAAAGTTCTTCTGTGGTTGAAACATGATGTACAAAATCTTCAGAGGGGTTATTTTTTAACTTGTATGGGAGAAATTGAATGCTAAAATAATGAAGTCCAAAGAGATCTAGATGAATTCATATACTTTTGTAAGCAGATTGGAAACCCATAAGAGATGATGGGAAGTCTATTGCTGACTTTATTTGATTTGGATCGGGCTTTTACTTTACTTCTGAAGTTTAAAAACAGAGTAGTCTGAAAATATTGAAGTGCAGTAGTCTGAGGTTGGGAAGTGCATTTAACAACTGCAGACCATACTCTTTCCTTCCAGCTCAGGACTGTGGTGTTAGGAGCAAGGAGGAGTCTGTGTCATGGATGAAGACCTGTGCTACGCGGTAGCTGTACAAGCACGTTGCAGCCAGGCTGCACCCCTGCCAGGTTACAATTATGTGGCAGCCGCGCTTCTGTCGCGTGGAACAGTTCCCTTCTGTCGCCCCTTGCCCGTCTCAGATGATAACTTACTGCAAGACTGTTCTAGCAATAACCTGTTGTCCCTCCTGCCGCCGCTCATTTTGATGAGTTAGCCAAGCGTGTGCGCAGGCTGGGACTGTAGGTGTCCGTACAGCCGATGCGAGAAATCACTGTTTCAGACCGGCTTCTGATGAGCCCATGGAAGGAAGTAATGGGACGTCTTGTCAGTGTGTAGCCTGAGTGGAAGTCTACCCAACAAGGAGTCTGAATAGGCCAAGTATATCATGAGTGATTAAATTCCTGCTGTGTATAATAATTGCTATATCGATAGAATTATGGAGTAAGTAAGTTTGTGCTTAATCTGCTGTATCAACCTTAAAAAGTGTTCTGGGAATGATGAGAGTATTTTTTGTACTTGTATTTAATTTGATACCACTCATAGTAAATGGGTCAGTGATCTGAGGTATTGTATTTTTGGCACTAAGATAAATGCTTTATGGTCCAAAATGTATTAACTTTTCTTCCTGTGAAAATCATTCTGTTTTTTCTGGCTTCAAGATAATGAAATTAGTTTGTGGCTTTGTTTGAGATGGGCAAAATTTTGGTTTGGCACAGGGAAGGACAGAAAATAAAGTATCATCCAAGTTGCTCTTTGAGAATACAGAAATTGGCAATAATAGTGGGCTATTCAAATAGTGTGGTCTCTGTGGGGCCTGATACCTACATCAGAGCCTGGGTTGTACTAACCGAACATGAGTGTTCAAGGGAAGCAGGAGAGGATGCTGGGAAGCACTGGCCACTTGAAACTGAATTTGGTGGGAGCTGAATTGGAGGAGAAAATTTGAGGAGAAAATGGAGAGATTTTGGTGGGATAAGGGAAAGTTTGTTTAATGCTTCATGCACAATTATGTAGATTTTGGAGTTCAGGCATCTCAAAAATAAGTTCTGGATTTGTACCAGGAAATACCAGCTTTGCTGAAATATCTAAATGCCTTGGAGACTTATTCTACCCTGAAATGAAACAGAGCTGGGTAATTTTGAGCTAGATGCGCTGAAGAAGAGGTGCTGCGCTGAAAAAGAGCGCTAAGATCATGTAGTTTTAGTCTCATTTGAGACTTCAAACTTGTCTGGAATGAATTATATTTTAAAAGAAGAAATGCCATTTAGAATAGCATAGGGCAGGCACAAAGATCCAAAGCTTAAGCCAGAAACTGGTATTGCTTAGGCCGAACAATTATGTGGGCAGCTGGAAGAGAGAGTACAGGCAGCTCTCTGGGGTAGGCTGAGTTGGAGTTGGGACCGCTTAGCTTACAGCAACGCACGGTGCGTAGAAGTTCATGGGACAGCTGTGACTGCTTGTCCTTCACTGCTCCTGCTGCTCTGTCTCCCCCTCCGCCCCCCCAGCCCCGCTGCAGTTGGCTTCACTGTTCGTCTGCAGCCCGGCAGCATCAGTGACAGCCGGCGGAGGAATGCTGTCTGTGTTTCTAGAGGCCACTTTGACTGCCTGACCCTTGCAGTTGCAGGGACAGACGATTCATGCCTTAAGCAGGGGCTGTTAGTGTGCTAATTATGTAGTGATGGCAGTCTCTGTATAATAGCAATTTTCACTCAATTACTCAGTGCACAGTGTCACTATTATAATCCAATTAATTTTTAAATAACATTCTAATTTAAAAGAAGGCAATATGTTGCATTTCTGCAAGTTATCTATAGTGCTATGATGGTTAATTTAGCTAACTCTCCTCAAAGTTACATTGTACAGTGATGCAAACAAACCAGAAAAAATAACATGACAAAATTTCTGCATTTTCTGGTGCTGAAAGATCCTTATTTTTGAATTGTATGGCATTTCTAGGTTCTGTCTTAATAAGATGCAAGACTGTTGATGGTATTTCAAGTGAATAATTAGAAGGCAATTTTCTATTACACATATAATTTAAGGTATACATGCAATAAAACTACCCACTAAGATTACTAGAAGATCATGAGATAATTCAGTGTTTGGTTTCCATTGGTGACTTAGGATTGCATTTCACTTGTGATGTACAGGATTTTAATGAAAAGTCTTTCCTGAAGAGAAGAATAAAATCACAGTCAATATTAATAATAGGGACCTAGTTTACAGCTTTGTTCTGTCTGTGAGAGTTGTAAGCCTTGGGTGTAACACATACCTAAACAAAAGGCATAGGTCAAACACTGGGCTGGCTCCTGCCCTCTTTTAAGTGTCAAAAATTATCAGCATGACTGATACAGACTTATCCCATTTTGCACATCAAACAAATTAATTTTGACCTTAGCATTGTAGCTGACAGATGAGTGAACTTTTGCCTTAAACATTTCTTGGTACTTAAGGTGCAAGCAAACCATAACCCCAAACAAGCCATCTGTCCCCGGCGGAAACAGGACTAAGCTGCTGCGACCCCCGAACGGTCTCCCTGCAACCACCCAGGACACACCGAGCCTGCGCTGAACCAGACCACGATCGGGCAGAGACTTTGGGACCTGGACTGTAAATTATTGCTGCTTAGCACAACTTCTATAAAACTTGCTTAGCATGAGTAGCTAAACTTGCTGAAGCCTTAGGCTGCACTTAGAAGAAAAGGGCCTGAGAGCTGGTGCAGGCGGGAATGATAAGGGAGTTACCAGCAGTTTGCATTCCTGTGCACTGCTGAAACAGTGCTAATTGCTGGAGTTACCACCTCTTTGTCAGGACCTTGAGAGACAGTGGTGGGACCTGAGGAATGAAGACACACCTGTCAGCAGAAACGGCAACAGTAAACGGCCTACCTAGGGACAGTGGTGAGACCCGATAAGGAGCAGGTGACCCCAGACCTTAATATTACTATTGGTCTGAACTACCATGTGAGGGGTGGGAAACAAATAATTTGAAAAAACTATAATTGCCCAGGGATTTCTTTGTTTGGGGTCTCTCATTGGAGGCACCCAGCTTGAGCTGTGATTCGAATGGAATCAGCAGAACATCATTGGCCTCAGAGTGGTGGTAGCTAGCTGCTTCTCTCCTTTTCCAGCTTTCTCTGTCTTTTTCCCCTTACCCTTGTTCCCCTCTTCCCTTCACCTTTCCCCAGCTTTTCTCCCCACTTCGTAGAAAATAAAGTTAAAAGGTTGTACGATATTTGACCGGTTTTAGTGTCTTAATCTCATCCTTGGGATCGTAACGAAACCCTCCCGATATTGGATCAGGACAAGTGTGAGGCATTTATTGGAGTACCAGTGGCTCAGCAGATGCCCTGCCATCATCTGGTGCTTAATTCAGCTGGTGACTATAGACCTAGTAAGCCTGGAAAACCCTAATGAGCAAGTACTTCTAAAAGCTGGAGCAAAGTGGGAAAATAAGTGATGGTTTGGGATAAAAGCTGCTTAGCCTCTGGTAAATGGAGAGGATTGACAGGCCTTGCAGCTTTGGTGTGTCTGTGACTCTGATATGTACCTTGGATGTGAAAGCTAACAAAGAATTATTGCCATGAGAGAGAGAGTGAGGAAAGCCCTCAGGGGGAGAAAGTGAAGACCTTCTGATAGACTGTGTCTATAAAGAAGTTAACTGTTTGGGAAGTGAGTGAACTGCTAACCTTATGCCTGGCCTGAATGTAAGCAGCAATGACAACCACCTCTTTACTGCCAGATTTTGCTGTCACTTGGTGGTGAAGTTTCCACCTGGACTCCATGAGGTGTTTTTAGTTTTAAAGTGACTAATGGAAGAATTTGGTGGAGTAACTCCATTTGCAGCAGTCCAAATTATGCACAGAGCTATTACCTGGTAAACTATTCAAGAAATGTGTGTAACTGTGGGTTATTTGTCATTGTTTGACTAGAAAAAAACTCTGCCTCGCCTATTTTCCAGCAATGGTCTGCTTTCCATTATTGCTTTGTAAATTATTTGATGATCAGGTTGCCTAATTTTTCTGTTAGGGTACATTGGTGCTGTTGTCAAAGTTCCCCTGCAGTTGGGAAATGCATAACATAGGAATTGTGTAGCTTACTGCTATATAAAAATCCATGTTTTAACCCCTAGATTTTTCTTTATGTATTTTATTTACATACATATACATATATATATATTCTGCAGCACCCATCACTGCAGTATCTAAGTATTTAACTAATACTAAGGTAATTTACTTATTTCTAAGAAAGAAATAGAAGCAAACATTTGAAGTATACCCAATGGCTAGAAAATCAGATACTTATTAACAATGTCTACAAACCATAATCAGTTAACCTCAGAGAACATGTTTTATCTTGCTCTCAGCTAGCCTTTCTGCCTGAAAGTGATTTGCACTCTTATTGAAGAAAGTTGGTAGCAGAATGGATAATAGCAAGACTGAATCTGCTCTGTGGTCTTGAAGGTAACAAATTGGGCTCAGGGATGGCAAACCTGGAGTTTAGAGCAGAAAGCAATGAACATTAAAGGGTCAGGGCTATTGAAAGTAACATCATTAAGATTATATCATTGGATAATAAATCTTTATTTTAAGAGAAAAGGTAGGAAAATATATTTGGAGCCCTTTCATTTGCTTTCTCTAATGCAGAGATCTGGTTACGGTTTCTTAATGATAACGGATAGTCCACATAACTTCAATTATTACTGTGGGGAAACTAATTAGGGAAAATACAACGTAAAATATGAATGTCTGCTGCTGTCATAATCACAGTATCACTCCTACTTTGCTGTTTTGGCTTTGATAATACTGTAAGGTATCTCCAGAAAGAAGGTGTATGAATAAGTTAAGGTTGACAGCATGAGCAGTTGCTGAGCTGGTCAAATAGATGTTTGGTTAATGTTATATACATATTGTGATACTGCTTCTACCTTGCAAGCCCCTCTTGGATTGGAATCCTGCACTCCTATGCTTTTCAGGAGAGAAATAAATCTTTGTTTCAGGGTTATTTAGTTTTATAGTTATTTTCTATAGGTCCAGCATCAGAATGTATTATTAATATGGTGAGGTGCTTCCAAATGAAGAGATCAGGTGAAGATGCCCTGTATACCAGTAGATATGCAGTTAGTGGGGTTGGTACCTAAGCTATATCTTTACAGCTTCTTAGTTAGAAGCTAGCAGTGAATGCATGGTAGATGACCACTTGGTACATTTTCCAGACAGTATGTATTGGACAGAATTGTATTTCAGTCTCAGTTGCAGACCAAAAGGAACCATCTCTGTCTCCTGTTTTCACCCTGTTGCATTTGGTGTATAGTTGGTGTTTTAGTCATATTTACTCACTTAAATGTTTTAACAACATGCTAACCATCTAATTTATATCTGAATTTATTAGATGTAGCAGGGTTATATGGGTTATATATATCACAGCCACCATTGGATGTTTGTCTTTCCTTAGCTTTTTAATGCAACTCCAGTATATTTTTCTGTTTTTGTGAGAAGCTTAATGACCTACCAAAAGTTGCATTGATTTTTGCTATTTAAAATTTATATTTTAAGAGTACTAAGTCTGTTTTCCCACTTCTTGAACAGTAAATGAGGGCCTGTACAGCTTTTTCCTGTGATGTTGAGTTGGCATGGGAAAGTTATCTTTAGAGATTGTTTGTGACAGGGCATCAGAGTCAAACCTAGTAAGCAGGAGGTGGATTTGTGCTCATAAATTTTTAAAGAGGACAAAAACTGTTCGGTTTGGAATCCTATTATCCACAAATGGACTATAAAGGACTCCCTAGAGAATATACCTGAATATCACCAAGCAAAGGAATACTGACTAAAAATAACTTAATGTGAAGATGTAAGCATGCTGTTCCTAGAAGACTGGATTGGCATTTCTTCCTGCATCACTTCTGTAATTCTAGGTTTTTGTATGTAAATCTGGAAGCCTCAGGGTTACCCTCACTTCACAGATGGAGGCAGCTCCTCTTGCGGAGAGCACTGCTTTAGCCAAACTACCATTCCTGTCTGACTTCAGTGGTTAACTGGATATTGGCTAAAACTGTGATTACTTGTTGACTATGTTGTTTAAGTGAAGTTCAATAATATTTAGGTAACATGTAGCAGTACCACACATGAGCGAAAACCTTTCTAAAGAGTGTTGAATACTGCTCTTTAACTTAGTGCAAGCATTTGTAAAGATACTGAATTGGTACTGTATCCACTTAACTAGTATTGTTGGAGTGTTAACTTTGATGGACACATCTAGATTTTTTCTATGTTTGAATTTGAGCCGAAACCTGACAATTATTAACTTTAACATGACTTATCTCTCTCTTCAATCCCAAGCTTTAGGCACTCATGTTAATTAAAATCCATAATAAGGACAGACTGGTGAATTGTTACAATGTAAAATGTCAATTATCCTATTTTTGAATGCATTTGAAATAATAATCCAACTCATCAAGCCATGAGTCTCCAACTAAACAGATGTCTGTGATGTAAACGGGTAGGAAGAGTTAGCACCATAATTCTTTCAAACATTTGTCAGGCTTCAAAAGATCTCAATACTTTAACAGTTAAGTCTGTTCATACTTAAGATTTGTCAGCAAAAAAGTTGGTTTGGATGTCTCTCTGCATGCCAGTTTTGCTTGGCAAGATGTCAGTAGGCTGTTGTACTTGGGCAGTGCGCTGAATGTGATGCTGCTTTAGTATTTCAGTATATATGGGGTGTGTATATATATATACTCTTTAGTACTTCAGCGTATATGGAGAGGCATAGAAACTTGCTATTAATTCCAAGTTTGGGCCTCCATGTAGCAACCTGATATTTCAGTGTACTTTTTTCTTTAAACTATTGTTCTGTGTAAGGTGCTAGGTAGTGCTGCTAATTTCTTTTTTTCATAGTTTTAGTATGGCAAAGATAAATAAGCAACTGCAGGAATGACTTCTGAAGTGAAGTTTTTTCTTTTGGTCAGTCTCTATGAGCAGGCAGAGATAGGAAATGCCCACCGTTTGAGCAAACTGAGATATGTTTACAGGCATTTGATCTTTGCTGAACTGGTATAGCTATCTGGAAACCTCTTGTATTATTAACTCCTTCTCCTTCAACTAATTCAGGACCAGCAATATCAAACCACTTTGTGATATGGCTTGCCTACAATATTAAATTTTCAGCAGCTGTATTTTAACCAGGTGACAGTTCAAAAGCATGTAGTTGGCTTGTGCTTAAGGCATCCAATTGTGATTGCTTTAGAACTGCCTTGTGCCTGGTAACGCACCAGAGATGTCCAGGCTGTGATCGGATACTCTGGTTGCTTTCTTTTGCCTACCTAGTACACTCTATTGTATCACTAACTTGAGGCTGGCTGTCTATCTAAAATAAAAGAACTAAGGAAACCGTGTGTGTGACGTGCATGCGCACGCACACACGCGCGCACACGCACACACACATACACACACACGATGATAGATTAAAGCACAATGCTATTAATATCAGAATTCTGTGAGGTTCAGGGAAGGGCGAGATGATGTCAGAAGCAACTTTTGGCTAGACATACACTGACTGGAAATAGCCTTATTATTATTATTATTAACAGGACTGTTTCCAAATTGCTGAATGTTTTGAAGTGTTTAAACAGTCGGCTTTCTTTTTCTCTAGGGACTTTCAGATGTACTCCTCTGCATTCTGGGTTTGGAAAATGTTTAGAAATACAAGGCGTAACAAAAGAGTGTATGGACTGGCTCTTTATGAAAATAGGCAGAGTTTGACAAATCTTTTTATGTACAGATGATGATGTAATCACATGTAGAACTTATAAACCTAGCATACTGCTTTATCAAAGCCCTGTGAGGCATGATGAAGAGAAAACACTGTGGATGAAATGAGAATATAGTATGTGTCACGCTGAAGAGGAATGGGACAGTACAAAGAAAGGAGTGTTCTTGCCCTCTTCTGACCCCCCACATCTGATATTCACGGACTTGATTGATATCAAATCATAACTTAGAATAGTTTCAAGGGAAGTGTGTGTGTGTGTGTGTATACACCATAAAGTCCCTGGGTGAAAGGTAAGACTTGGAGATGTATGTTCTGTTTTGTCCTTGAAAATTAAATTACGTGAACAGTGTACCCAGTGTACTGTTACTCTTAGGTAAATACTTGGTTAATGATGTAGATAACTATGTTTTGTTTAGAAACTTTAGCTGTCTTTTGGAGCAACATTTCTCCTATTTGAGACTCTTGTAAGAGGAATCTTTGTATGGCACTGAGAAAGTCCCTCATGTGTGTTGTGCTTTGAGCAGTAGGCAGAAGCACAGTTGACTGATACTGACTTTTTGGGGTAGCTAAGCTGAGGTTGTGGAGAAGACTGAGGATTTGAGAACCAGGGGAAGATGGCAGCACTGAGTTAGAGTAGTGGAGACTGAATGGAACCTCTGGAGAACATCTGGTCAAGCCTCCCTGCTCAAGTAGCATTAGCTAGCGCGGGTTCCCCAGGACGGTGTTCGGTTGAGTTTTGAGTGTCCCCAAGGAGAGAGGCTTCACAGCCTCTCTTGGCAACGTGCATTCAGTCAACCTCACAGTGAAGTTGTTTTTTCCTATGTTCAGATGTAATTTCCTGCCTTTCAATTTGTCCTGTCACATTTGTCCTGGCATCACTGAAAGGAGTTTGGCTTTGTCTTCCTTACACCCTCCCATCACATATTTGTAAACATTACTAAGATCCCTCTGAGGCTTCACCTCTCCAAGCTAAACAGATCCAGTGTTCTCAGCCTCTGCTCGTATGAGGACCACTGTGCTTCATTAAAAACAGATGAACACAATTTATTTTGCAAATAAGGTCATAATCTACTATTGGGTAAATAACTGGGACTTTACACAAATAAAAATTCAACTTCATACATTATTTTTACATATATAAAACACAAATGTATGCATTCTTAAAGAAGCCATCAGCATATTTTCAAATGTGTAATTGAGTTGTTACTGAGTCAGCAGATTGTATCTCTGGAGTGGTAATTAATCCTTTTCTCACTGTCAGACCATAACTTGCTGTCAGTTTCTGTGATCATCTGACATTAGTGTATAAGCTGAGTGAGAAAAATAGTCCAGTTCCTGCTCCAAACATTGCAGAATGTTGGTGAATCTAATCTGTTGTGAAGGAGGTCCTTTTAACACGGTTCCTCTATCAAAAAGAAAAAAGCATGTCAGTAGATACCTGAGGCCCTAGAAGGATGTGCTTACATCTGTTATCTCCCTTCTACTCACTGAAATTTCTTTCTCTGTGCCTCAAGCAACTAGAAACAGACAGTTTTGAACTCCATGGGAAAGTCCAGGATTTTGCTTTTGTACTTGGTAGATGAGCGTTAGCATGTACAGCACTGATGTAGCAAGCTCTTAATTACATGCTCCTCATGAAAGGAGTATTCTTCCTGCTGTAGAACTGCTCTCCATGTGAGACTGTTATTGTTGGCCAGAAACAATGCAGAGTTTTGCCAGAAATTAAGAAAAACATGGATGTTTAAGCTTAGTTTCTCAATCAAAAGGAGAGAGTGTGGTTCTTGATAACTGGATGGTGAAATGTGTTATCTATCTAGTAATTCAAGAGTGGAGACAGGTCCCCGCAGGTGCCTGAAGAAGCCCTACTGTGATTACCAATGGAGGGATTACCTCAATTTTGAGTACAAAACTGTTCCACTTGGAACAAGCGTAGCTGAGCTGTGAAGTCTGGGCAATCTGCTTTCTGTCCGCGAGTGATGTCTTGGCTCGGCATAAGGCAGTGCTGGAATCCCCCGGAGCTGCTCTGCATCTCTCTCATTGCTCTAACACTGAGGACTGTACTCAAATAGAAAGCTGCACAGAGCAGGAAGGCAATTTAGTGTAGTGAATAAAACACAATGGCAGTTGTGAAAATCTGTAAAAATCTGTTGGCCACCAGAGTGATATTTTTGGCAAGCCACCTTTGTGTAATTTTTCTATTTACAGTAGGAGAATATTGACATTGGCTTTCTTTGCAAGGAATTTTCAACTCTACTTATGAAAATGTTATAATAACTCAATATTATTGCCTGCTTATTAGTAACCAAATTGATGAATTATTCAGTGATGAGTATAAGCACGTGTATGGAGCTTGGGAGAAATTAAAATTCATATTATGTAACTGAATATAGGTGTTTGGTAAATTCTCATCTTTGCTTATTAAAGAAATTTAAAAACTGTATTACTGTGTTAACAACATGAAATGAAACAGTGAAGTTTCTTTTGGTCTGAAAAGCCTTCAAGACCATTTTAGAATAATGTGGAGCACCTCACCTCTGTAAACTTCTGGTCAGCTTGCAATGTTGTGTTTGTCATAGAACAGTGAACATCAAGCCCTTGTTTAAGCTTCTTAGGTACAAGGGTATAAAGTGACTTATACAATTATGGACATTGAAAGGACAGCTGAACACCTTCACGGTTTGTCTTAATGCCTAGTATCTCAGGAAAGGATTTAAGGTACTAGAGAAGAAATCTGAATGTTAATTTATCCTTATGTGTTCCCCTATTGGCTGGTCACACCCATGTTCCTTAGGAAAAACTCGGAGCAGTATAATGTCGCATCTTAAGTCTTGCTGTTTACTCATTTCAGTATTGTAGACGAGCAGTGACTGAAGGGGATTTAAAAACTTAGGATGACTTAGTAATAGTTTTCCAGAGTCTTGCTCCTGCCCTGTCATGTTTCCTCTTCCTCCTTTAGTTGGCTTTCCTCAGATGGGATCCTCCATTATCACCCAAATTTTACTCTTTTTTTTTTTTTTTTTTTCCTTTCTCCTTGCTCTGGAGAGCAATGCAAAAGGACTAGATTACCATAAAAAGCTGAATGTTGCTTAACTTTAAATATCTGATCTTTCTGAGAAAGACCTATTCTGTTCATCTTCACTTCAGACTGTAGAAGGTTTAAATGCATAGGTAATGGCTTGCTGTAATGATCCTATTTTTCATATGGGTTCTAGGATATAGTTAGTGTTCTGTCTTCCCAGGAAGTCTTCGTGATTATCTCCAGTGATTTTTCACCCCACCCCCCCCCCAAACACATTTGTTTTATTTATGGATTTTGATGTTTTTCTACATGTTGGCAGCACGCGTTCTTTCTGCAGCTGACACTGGCATCACTTGTGGCGCCCCGAGTGCTGGTGGCCGAGTAGGGGTCGGAGCGCAGACGAGCACAAACATGCAGCACAGGAGTCTTAAACCTTTGGGGAGTGAGAGGGAGAAAGCAGTTAGTTAACAATTACTTTTTTTATGTTTAATGCTGCTTTCAAAAAAGCCTTTTTTCATCCCTGCTCAGAATATATAAACAGAAATATCCTAATTTAGTGGTTGTACAGAAGTCAAACTAATATGCTTGCTTACTTTAAATCTGAAATGTAATTAGGATTAAAGGGTAAAGGGGAGGGAAGGGAAAGAAGACCCAGAAGTCAAGGCAGCATTAACTTCATGTGTGGGTGTGGTTTTTTTCCTCCCCCTTTAGGGAAACTGCAGTAATGGTAATATGTACTTTGTTGAATGTCCAGATCTTTTGAAGCCCATATTTAAAAGCAAGGACTATTAAAAGGTAGTATGTTTTGAACAGCATGTGTTTGACAACAGTTCGTACTTACCTTTCGTTAGGTATGCAGGAAGAAGCTTGATTTTTCTTGAAATATGGACAAATACTTTGCTTTAATAAATCAACTTATATCATCTGTAGTTCATGCTCAGAAATACAAACTTTAAAGTTGAATAGCACTGTTTATTTTTGAGTGAGGAAAGTAGGTAGGAATATATGTATGAAAATCTTTGTAAGAAAACATTCCTTACCTGTCCCATTTTTTGTTCTCTTCAAATTATGGGACATTACCAAGAATTTCCTCAGTCATCTGGGTTTTTCTGCCTCAGTAATTTCTCCTAATGAACCTTCCTCTGCACTTATGATCTCTGAATGAGGAATTGCTTTGAGCTATTAATTATACATTTCTCTCTCTATCTCTTTTTTTAACTCTAGTTATCTCTTTTGTTGCATTATCGCTATAGGGCACAACAAATAGTAGTTTAGATGTTTATCTTTCTCATTTAAAAAGTTATAATACTCAGTTTTTATCATAACCATTTCTTCTATTAGGTTATATAAAGTTGCCATTGGAGAAGAAACAAACTATAGCTAAAACGTAGCTGGTGTGTTTCCTTGTTGCACTGTTTCTAAGGTAGGCACCCTCTTTGGTAGTACAAGCCCACAAGTATGTTTAAGATAGCGATGGAGGATCCTCTGCTGCACCTTATCTTCTGTGTTTGTCAGAAGACAAGCCTGTACTTCAGCTTCTCCAGTTTTCATAGTGTTTTACGAAGTTATACTTAAATGACACTAGGAATAGGCATCTAGGATTGGTAATGTCTTGA